>NC_057729.1:31784881-31789226 GCF_004010195.1 Chiloscyllium plagiosum
CTCCTCCCATTTATCTCTCCACCCTTCAGGCACTCTGCCTGTATTCCTGATGAAGGGCTTTTGCCTGAAACATCGATTTTCCTGCTCCTCAGATGCTGTCTGAACTGCTGTGTTTTCCAGCACCACTCTAATCCAGAATCTGGTTTCCAGCATTTGCAGTCATTGTTTTTACCTAAGTATTCATCATGGCATGACAATGGCCCAATGGGAAATACTAACAAACAACCAGATGCTAATATATTTTCCCATCCAGTGTCTGTCAATCAAAGCACTCCAACGGAGGAATGTCTAGCAAATACTTTCACTGTTATCTGCAGCTTGATTTAAACAAAGTCTAAAGACATCTAAATATCTTTTGATCATGAATAAACTTTTACTGCCCTTCAGGGGTGTTTGCATGTACTCCCAACAATATGGGACTGCCATATTCTGGGTTAAAGTTCTTAAATAAACCAAAGTTGGGTCTGTTTGAACGCAGCTCTGAGTTCAATTGGTCTTGCTGAGTTTTAGGATTCCCTCTGTGTGAATCGCTCTTTTCCCAATCAGCTAACAGTGAATCTATTGGAAAAGAAGTCTTTACAACTCTGTGAAAATCCAGCCCATTATGTACATCACTTTTTCACATATATGTCTCTACAGTAAAGAAAATTTGTCCCTGTTCTCAATTTCTGTTCTATTAATATCTGTAAAAATATTTTTGCACATATTGATTCACTAATATAAACAAATAGCTTACCATCCTAGACATTAGTAAATGTTCTAACCCTAAAGTTGATGCATATAATGGATTTTCTTAATTTAAATCATTTAGATTCTGTTGGCTCAAGAGTATTCAGCTGCTTTGCATTGCTCTGCTTTTGGTTCTAAGTTGAGAGACACTAATTTGCAGGTGGGCACAGGAAGCTCACAGGGAAGAGCAGGGTTCCATGTGATTGCAACAACTTAGAAACCAAGAGGGCACTGAAAGAAATAGAATTCCCTCCTGACCCAAGAGACAGTGATAGAGCATTATCCAATTTGGGGAAGGAAGGAACACATAGACAATTACTTCCCAAATATTGGCTAAGTACTAAATGGGCAAAGAGGCATTGTAGACCTTTACTTAGCTTATCTAATTTTCATGACCCCATGTAAACTCCGATCAAGGAGTGCAGTAGCAGCTGTGATCCTGCTGGGATTACATCCTTCATGACATTGAAGGAATTGATGGCCGTAGTGTTCACTGAAAGGAAGTTTGAAATGCAGTAATGTTTAAATACCGTTCCCTTATAGACATGCTGTAATTCACAGTTGCAATTCATTTTCAAGGAAGACAGAGGTAACCCACTCATTAAAAATTGGTTCTTTTCTTGGGTGCTCTATGCAAAATTCCATTGGGCAAAGAGCTTGAAGGGAGTTAACTTTAGTCCCATTGCCTCATAGTAGCCCCGTTTCTTTTCTACTGTAAGATTTTCATTTTGTATACTAGCTGATCTCAACATGAGTTGGAGGTTAGAAAGAGAAAAGTTACCAGATTTTCAGTAAATAATATTGGGAATGTTCCTCAGAGTACAGTGCACTGGAAAGAGGAACTGGTATTTTGCATTGTTTGTATATCTCAAGCGTGTTACTTTGTTTCAGTTTCCAGAGTTGGGAGGGAAGTCTTGTGAAACTGGGACACTTCTTGGGATCACTTGAAGAAGGCTCTTGCATGGTGGGGTAGGGTGGGGTGGGGTGGTGTAGGGCAGGTGGGGAGGTGAGGTGAAAATGCACACCTTGGAGTCTCCCACCAACTCAAGGGCAAGATTTCAACAAATGACTTGTAAAGAAAACACAGAAAATGTTGTCCTTTTCTGTAACCTAAAAGCAGGTACAAATATGAGATAAATGTCAAAATAAAAAAACCTTTTTTTTCCCCTTGATAAGACTTCAACAATGATTAATAAGAGTACATTTAATGTTTTTAAAAATTTACATCTCTACTCTTGGATTATATTATCCCATCTATGCTGATGAATAAATAATATTTCATTTTTACATTGCCTTTCTTTTGAAGCACAAGAAAGAAAAAGTGGACACCAGAAACTTGTCAAAACTGGTCAATGTCTCTGTAGGATCGAACAATACGCTTTCCAGGGTGAATAAAACAATTTATAGTACAAGTGTAGGGAAGAAAATCAATGTGATAACAAGAAGCTCATGTCGATATGACATAGCACTGAGATTCAACTTTCTGGTATATATCACCTGTCAAGATGGAAACCATTAATGAGCAATTGCTTACAGATAGAGCTTTATCCAGTAAAGGACAAGAAGATGAGGTAACCCTACAAGTAACTATGAATCCTACTCATACATTCCTAGGTATCTTTCATTTTATCCTTGTTTAATGTCACATTTATGTATATCGTACCAGTTTTCCAACAATTTGTTTTAGAAGTAGTGCAGATGTAACTCTTTATAATGTAATAAGTGTAAAACTTTGTCAATGTCTTAAATAATTCAAAAAAGTCACAAAACCACTGATTACAGAATAACTTATGGTAATAAAACTTGCAATTATACCTAGAAATGTAATATTTAACTATTGTAGAGTTTTTTTAATTGGAAGTTAAAAGATTTTGGTTGAGTAGGTATCTACACATTAAAATGATAGTACTTTAATTCCACATATATCTGACAATTTTCAAATTTCCTTTAACTATCCAGCTGAACTTGACGAAAATTGTTAAAACTCATGTTCCTTGCAATAACAAATACCTGACTCATGGAAAATGACAAAATAAATGAGTGCTAATAAGATTACTATCATGCCCTATTATGGAATGGAAGTATACTGTAAAGTGAAAATGAATAAGGCAGCAGGACCCCACGAGTGAATATCATGCCATTGTTTCCACAATTGGACTGGCACTGACCTCATCTCCTTAGGATACCTTTCTTCCACAGCTTACCACTTATTGTCACTAACCCTGTACAGCCAACTTCTGCCCTCTCCCCAAAATCCATAAACAGGAGTGCCGTGGCAGACTCTTGGATTGAAATTTACTGAAAATCAGCCATGCCTCAATTTTGGGAGCTTCGCAGAGTGTTTGTCTCTGTGAGCTCTAGCAAATTACCTCACACAAGTCTCTGCTGCTCACCTTATTGACCTCTCTAGTGCCACTTGCCAATGCTAGTAATGCCTGGTATTCCTGTCACTGGTGCCATATTTAAAGCCCAGCTGTGCACCAAGTCAATCACTCCATCCACGTATAGCCTTCACAGTACATGTAGTGAGAGGGTAATGAGAAGAAAAGTTTCTGAGATCACATGGGTAGCATGGTTGACATTTCATTGTTACGAGAATCTCCCATACATAAATGTATTGCTATTTTACATTATCACTTGTCTGATAACTGTTGTTCAATATAGTCACAAGAACCAAGCTACATAGGCTCCCATTCTTAGCATAGCTGGAAGTGGGTACTGCAGATGTTGGAGATTAGAGTCAAGATTAGAGTGGTGCTGGAAAAGTACAGCCAGTCAGGCAGGAGAATCGATGTTTCGGGCAAAAGCCCTTCATCAGGAATGAGGCTCTAATGGACAGCACCTCTCTAATCTTGACTACCATTCTTAGCATGTTATAACGCTGTTTAAGGAACAGCTACTCTTTCCCTAACACCCAGTGTAGTATAACAACTTGCCATTGTCCAATGTGAGAGTGTCACATGCTGGAAAGCCTTCAAATTGTTGAAAACATTAACTTTTTTTTGAACCGCAAGAGTGGAGAAAAAGCAAACAAAAATAGCTCTGTTTGCTTCTGGGAACAGACAGAGATTACTTGCCTTTCAAGCAACAATTTAAAGTCAAGAAATAATCACTTCACTGAACTAATATTGATTGGAAAAAAGAACAGCAAATGCCGAGAAGTTCAGCAAAATCTTGCATCTGATTACTGAATCTGAGTATTGAATCTTATATTTATTTGACTAAGCATGCGTTGTGTTAAGTTTTGTTTTGGAATGATTCTTGCCATGAGGCCAAGTGAAATGTTTGCCGTATCTTACCATCTCATGAATTACCTATCCCACCTGATAGCATCGCTCATGTCTGATTCTATCCACCTTTATCACGTGTCACTCACTGGATATCAGCCAACAGGTTGGCATTATTAGTGCTCGTGTCCCATTTAAAAGGTTGCTGTACGGGGGATCCAAGATGGCGGCGACCCAGTAAGACTGAGTCTATAGTGCTCCTCCCAAGACTTGGGCACAGTGGGTCACCTACCCCCTACCAAGCTCACCAAATCATTTATAAATCATTTATAATAGTTTAGTAACTGAATTAGTGGTGTAATATTATATTTAAGCAACTTTATCCTAAG
>NC_057729.1:31789392-31825351 GCF_004010195.1 Chiloscyllium plagiosum
TCAGGCACTCTGCCTGTATTCCTGATCAAGGGCTTTTGCCCAAAACATCGATTTTCCTGCTCCTCAGATGCTGCCTGAACTGCTGTGCTTTACCAGCACCACTCTAATCTAGACTCTGGTTTCCAGCATCTGCAGTCATTGTTTTACCTTGGAGAACTCACCACCTTTCCCCCACCTTCCCCAGCACTAACAGCAGTGCTAACCATTTTCAGCTCATTCAATCCCTCCCTTTTGCTCATGCCAGCAGAAGACAACCTACAATAGGGCCAAAAGGCCTGCAAGGAGAAAATCTTTGCCCTCCCATGAGAAGGCCAAGATTGTTGCTATGCTACTACTCTTCATCCCACTGCAACTCTCACACTAATCCCACTGTCAAACTAATCATTGCACACCATTGCTGACCATTGGCAGTAACTCCTTCTTTCTCTTTAATAGTGCGGGTACCACTGGATTGTCCAGTGAAGAGAAACAGTTTGCCCTCCAGCCTCAGCAATTACCTTCTCAACTCTGAGGACAAGAGTGCCAAAGCCTCAGAGGAAACATTGGCAAGGTTACCTACGGAACCTTCCAACACCTCATATTCACACACGTTGGGAATGTCGGTCCTGGAAAGTTTAGGGGCATAAGCTGGTGAGCACCTCACTGGTATAGCGCCTCAGCAGCTGGCAAAAGAAGAACATCTCAGGCTGCTGGCACTAGAGGACTGGAGAAGACCAGACACCTGCTCCACCTCAGGCTGGAGAGGAGCCTGTAGTGTCAGGGATTTCATCCATGTGCACAGGGAGGAACAGGAGTAGCAGACAGGGATGTGGGTAACTACAGGCCTCATTGACCAGAGGTTGCAGTGGGCAGTGGGTCAGCAACCGTCTGGCTGAACAGGTTGGTGACTGCCATGGAGACTCAGGCCCAGCACTGTCTAGGTCGGCTGGAGAGGAGCACACAGCTGTACTCCCATCTCCCTAGCTACTGATCCTCAGGACAGAAGGCATGGTGACAGGGGCATGGGGAAACTTGACACATTCACAAGTTCTGTTCAAAACTATACAGATACTTAAAACAACAGATGTAAGGTCCAAACAGTGAAATTTATAGAAACGTAACAAATAATGTAAATACATTGTCAACCCTACCACCAAAGTGCCATCAATAGGTTTTCTTCTTCGCTCTTCCATTACATTACTGTTTCTACAGATGAGGGAGAGGGAATGTGCTTGACAGGGGAACGTCTTGGCTCTTGGTTTTGTTGGGAAACCCTGGCTGTTTGTTCAGAACAGCCCTGACATGCTAAGGGTCATCTTATCACAAGCAAGTGAATCCTCCATGGCTGCAACATCCAAGGTTTGGAAGTGGGCTGGCAGGGTGGGGAGTAAGGGTTTGACTACCTCTGGATTGTCAAGTGAGAAGCCTTCTGAGGGACATATGTGTGGATCCTCCGCTGACTGAGTACCTCCTGGCACTGCCATTTTCTTCCCCGTTGTATCCCTTCAATTTGCAGCACAATGGAAAGAGACATTGAGTACTCCTTTTTGAATATGGATAATATATTGGCAGTTTCCAATGCCACAGGACTTTGCCAAAATCTAAGGATTCTTGGCAGATTACAACCAGTGTTTCCACTATCTCTGTAGCTACTTCCTTTGATATCCTAGAATGCAAACCATCAGGTTCAGGAGACTTATTAGCCTTTAACCCCATTAGTTTCCCTTGTACTTTTCTCTGGTGATAGTTGTAATATTTATATCCTATGCCTTTTTATGTTTCCTGTAATTATTTCGTATTTTTGGAATGCTATTATACGAGTGTCTTCTACTTAGAAGGCTAATTTAAAGTACTTATTCAACTATTCCACTATTTCCTTGTTACCTATTATTTCTTCAGCACCATTCACTGAGGAGGTTAAGTTCACTTTGAACTCTCTCTTCATTTTTATATATTTAAAGAAGCTCTTGCTGTCCATCTTGATATTACTTGCAAGTTTACCATAAATAGTGTATTTTCTCCCTTTTTTAAATAATCTTTTGTTGGTTTTTAAAATGTTCTGAAACCTCTGGATTACCATTAATCTTTACTACAATTATATGCTTTAGTTCATTCAATTTGAAGCTATTTTTAACTTTGCCAGTTAATTATAGTTAGCTTATCTCCTTCCTAGAATCGCTCTTTCTCACTGGGAAACATCTTTATTGTGAATCATGAACTATTTTCTTCAGCATCTGCCATTATTCATCAAATATGCTTGCAGCTTAACTCCATTCCCAGTCCACTCCAGCCAACTTTGCCCTTGTTTCGTTTTAAAAACCCTTATTTTAAGCTTAGCCTACTTGTTTCAGACTTGTTTATCATTCTCAATCTGAATGTTAAATTATACCAATTTAAGGACACTGTTTTCTAAGGAATCTTTTAATCTGAGATTATTTATTATACCTGCCTCGTTACACCAGATCCAAAGTAGCCTGATATGTGGTTGGATCCATAACATATTATTCCTTTTCATTGTTCCATCTGCCAATTTGTCTTTACCAATCTACATGAATATTAAAGTCACCCATGATTAATGTGTTGTCTTTTTTAAATGCCCGCCTTGTCAACTCCTAGCCACAGCCCCAAGAAAGCCAGCATTGCATGTAACATACTGTTGGGAAATATTTCATTTCCAGGTGAAAGGAAATCAGTCCTATGACTTTGTACAGCCTATCAGGTCGTGGATCATCTGTGTGAATTATGGTCTGCAGCGAGAGTTTTATGCTCACCTGTGATTACTTCTGCTTCACAAAGATGACTATGATCAATTTGAAATGACCAATTACATTTTCAAGATTGCTTTGTGCAGGATTTGTATCATTGGGCACAATGTAGGATGCTGTGATTACAACTGAATTCACTCTGTACTTCCTAAGTGCCAGATTAACGCAATTATCCCTTGAAGGCCCTCACTTTGTATACAAGTGAAGACCGTGTGATTGGACAGAGAAAAAAAGACACTTAATCTGTGCATTCCAGATGTGTTTGCAACAAATTTCTATTTCCATTACACATTTGCAGTTCAGATGAGAATGGAAGGTAACTCACAAAGTGAGTCACAGATTCAACAATAATCTAAGTGGCCACCCAATGTTCCCACTTCATGTTCCTTTCTTCCTTGCATTCGCTGGCAACGTCATCGATTCTGAGCTTCTACATGCTCCCACCCATCCCTTCCATTTATATCCTCAATCCCAACATTATCCCCTGAGCCTAGGTCCTGCAGCTTAGTCATATCAAATATTGAAATACACTGTCCCAAGGTGGTGGGTGACTATAGATGACACTCCCTGTCCTCCATCCCCACAATAACTAATGTCCTCCAATGCACTATCATTTCTCACTCTCATATGTTGAGTTTCCCGTCACAATGATTGCCACCTCTGCTTTCCAGCATATTGACTCTAATCCCCACAATTGAGTTCCCCAGTTTCCCTACCACAGTGGTGGCCCATGGTTATCCCTCCTTGACTATAGTCAGCAGACCCCCCCAGGACTGATTATGGCCCACCCTCTTTGCTTGGAAGAATAGCCCCAACTGATGAGTGACGAAACCCTTGAAAGATATATGTGTAGCTGGAGGTCTTTAAAAACATAAAGGTGGATGAATCATAGGGCCCTGATCAAATGCATCTGAGGACATTGTGGGAAATTAGGGAAGAAATTACAGGGCCTCTAGCAGCGATAGTTCTATCATCTAGAACTATGCAAGATTGTGGAGGACTGGAGGGTGACTAATGTTGTGTCCTCATTTAAGAAAGACTGTGAGGAGAAGCCTGGGAACTACAGACAAGTGAGTCTGACATCAGTGGTGAGTAAGTTGCTGATGGGGATTCTGACAGAAAAGATTTCCATGCATTTCGAGAGGCAAAGACTGATCAAGGATAGTTAGCATGTATGTGTCCATGGGGAATTGTGCCTGACAAAATTGATTTGAGTTTTGTGTGGATGCAAACAAAAGATTGGTGAGGGCAGAGCAGTAGATGTTGTCTGCATGGACTTTAGGAAAGGCTTTTACAAGGTTCCACAAGGTAGACTGATTAGTAAAGTTGGATCACATTGGATTCAGAGAGAGTTTGCCAAGCGGATACAAAATGGCTTGATAGTAGATTCAGAGAGTGGTGGTAGAGAGTTGTTTTTTAGACTGGAGGCCTGTGATCTGCAGTATTCAGTAGGGATCAGTGCTGGGTCCACTGTTGTTTGTCTTTAATATAATGATTTGGATGAGAATTTAGGACGCACGGTTAATAAGTTTGCTGATGACACCAAAATTGGTGGAATAGTCGACAGTGAGAAAGGTTATCTAAGATTGCAAATTGGGCCAATAGGCTGAGGAGTGGGAGACAGAATTTAATTTGGATGAATGTGAGTTATTGCATTAGGTCAAAACATACAAGGACAGGACTTATACAGTTAATGGTAGTGTCCTGGATAATGTTGTTGAATAGAGAGACCGAGGGGTTCGGGTATATAGTTCTTTGAAAGTTGTGTCACAAGTAGACAGGGTGGTTAAGAAGGCATTTAGCACACTTGACTTCATTGCTCAGATCATTTAGAATCAAAGTTGGGAAGTCATGTTGAGGTTGTATAGGAGGTTGATGAGGCCACTTTTGGAGTACTGTGTACAGTTCTGATGGCCCTGTTATAGGAAGGATATTATTAAATCGGAGAGGATTCAGAAAAGATTTACAGAGGAACCTTGAATATCCGAAGGACATAGGCAGGGAGTATTTTGTTCAGTTAATCAAATTCCAGATAATCGAATGCTGGGTAACATAGTTTAGCCAAGCATCGGGACCATGCGATCTTGCTGGATAATCCAAAATTCAGATAATTGAATGCCGGATAATCGAGGTTCCTCTGTACTAGGATGTTTTGAGGACTGAATGGTTTGAGCTATAAGAATAGGCTGGAACTTTTTCCACTAGAGGGTAGGAAGTTGAGGGGTGATCTTACAGAGGTTTATAAAATCATGAAACGTTTGGTTAAGGTGAATAACAACAGTCTTTTCTCTAGGGTGGGGGAGGGCAAAACTAGGGGGAATATTTTAAGGTGAGAGGAGAAGGACTTAAAAGGGCAATGAGGAGCAACTTATTCACACAGAGGGTAGTTTGTATGCAGAATGAACTGCCAGAGGAAATGTTGCATCCAGGTCCAGTTACAACATTTAAAAGATATTTGGATAGGTACATGAATGGGAAAGGTTGAGAGAGCTATGGACCAAACACAGGCAAGTGGGACAGATTTAATTTGGGAAATTTGGTCAGCATGGACGTGTTGGACCAAAGGGTCTGTTTCCATGTCAAATGAGTCTATCACGCTAGGATTCATACTCACATTCTCTCCTCGGTCTGCCACTGCCTTGCACTGAAACCCAAAATAAGCTGGAGGAACAGCACCTTAGTTTCTGTTCTGGTATTTATAGCCTTCTGGGCTCCCTATTGAGTTCAACAATTTCAGACCATGAACTTTGTCCTCCATACTGATACCATCAGCCACACCCCAGTGTGTTGTTTGTATTGTTTTGCTTTCAGAAATGTTGACCTATATTCTGCTATGAACACCTACACTTGATTTGTATCACTTCCCCACAACTATGAGCACACCCTCATTTTTTGTTGCATGATACATTTTCCTGATTTGCACTTCGCTTGTTCCTCCCACCTTTTCCTATGGTATAAAACCCATCAGCCTTCCATGCATCTTCAATTCTGAAGAAATTCATTAATAAATACAAAAGCTTTCGTATGAAGATACTTATACAATAGAGAAAGCAATAAACCAAGATATAGACGCTTACAGTAATACAACAGAGGAATGTATTGGCAAATATATCCTTGTAAATTCAATTTCTGAACAAGTCAACTCAAGGCAGGCTGGGATTCCAGCTGGTGACCTCTTCATCCAAACAAAAAAGCAGGTTAATACGGTAGTCTGTAGGATTAGGATAGTATGTCAACAGGTAACTCTCCACAATGTCTGTTCTAATTTAGCTGTTTTAGCCAGAATGATTGTCGAGATCCTTCAACTAACTTGAACACCTAAACATGTGGTCCCTGTTCCTAGTGGTTATCTAGTGGCCCTTGCTCAAAAGCATACCCAGCCAGACCTCAGTTAAAAAGAGGATCAAGCATAGTTGTTAGCTCTATCAGTGAATCTTTGATTACATATGAGGAATATTCACTTGGTTGAGATGCTGAATAAGTACGTGCCCAGTATATAATCTTATTCTATTTGGAAGACTGAAGGACCAAAAGGACATTAGGTCATAGAGCTACTGCAACACAGAAGGAGGCCATTCAGTCCATTACATCTATACCAGCTCTCTGATGAGCAATCCAGTCAATGCCTTTCCCCATTTATTCTTGCTGTAAAATTATGTTAATAAGACCATATACACACACACACAAAAATATAGACGGAAAGCATATGTTAAAGTATCTCCTTAAAATGCTCATCTGCGGTAAGTGTTAAACTCATAGTCAGTTCATTCCTGATTAATCTTATCAGGCAGCACAGCAGCTTTCAGCAGAGATGCATGGCAATGTGTCAATTCAAAGCACAAATTTAATGGTGTGCAAGGCAGACACTAACTCAATTGTTACAAAATCAATATGTGTTTAAAATGTTCAGCTGTGTCTTTTATTGAATGGTGGTGGTTCTACCTGGAGAGTCTGTTCCAGGTTTAAACCCTTAGGCTACATATAAAGTTCAGCAATATTATATTAGCATCTTTTCACTGACTACTCTAGACAGACAAAATATATTCACTTGATTGATAACATCACTGATGAACGAAAAGTTGTTTATGACATTAGGTTCCAGCCAGGAATCATTCCAACATCAATCAGCTACAGCAACATCTGAGGAAAATGTTATAAAACTTTGGTATGTGCAATGAATCTATCCAAAATCTGCCATTGGTTTAAATATACATTACTGGGATGTATATTGTATACTGATTATGCTCACAATTGCTTAGAAAATCCATGGTGGCAAATTTACAGTTTTCTAGGTCCTATCTCATGGAACATCCAATATAATCCTCATCAACTTATTATTTCCCTTCCCACCTGTAAAAGCTTACCTCAAAATATTTCTTACCAATTCAGTGTTTTGCCTAGTCTCTTAAATTTCAGTCAATTATGCACATGTTAAGCCTTTTCAAAAATGTCTTACAGCACCAGACAATGCAAGTGGTTGCTGCTGTACAGAATTAGTAAAACTAGACAAACCAAAAAAGATATTAAATTCAATGTCAACAAAATTCTTTAAGTAAGATACTTTATCCTATGTATATTTTTCCAAACCAATTGCATCAAGCAGTGGTAATGCTGTATATGTTTCTGTAAGCTCCACATATCTTACAATATTGCATATACACAATGCAGCTTTTAACTGGCAAATATTTTTGATAAATTTGCTAAACTTCACAGTTTTTCTCCTCAGTCTAGATATTGAAAAAATGGTACATCTGCATGCAATTCCTACAATAAGAGCATTACACTTCCTGCATCACAGTCTGTCATTACATTTGGCATGGGGTAATTATCTGCCAATTTCATACATCTAAATGTCTTGTAGTTTATTGGCTGTAAGTCAAAATTATTAATTGTGATTCAATCATGCACTAATCATTTGGCTGTCTGGTATCATAGTGGGCATTAGTTGAAGAGGTGGCAAGGTAGCAGATGTTCTCTTATCCTGAGCAAGGAAAGCCTCCTCCACTTCCTTTGGGCTATGGCTTATCACCGCCATTAATTCACCAAAGAACAAACTGTAGGAGATCTGTGACACATTCGAAGTCTTCATTAGTGTGATTATTGTATGGAAATGAAAGAAACCAGAGCCTAAATGGCACTAATTGATACATGCTGCAAGGGATAACGACAATATTACGGGAGGGCTTGGATGAAGTGTCCATGAAGATAAGCAAGAGCTTCTGTGAAGTTAGGACTGCTGGAATCACTCTGGTCATTGACTCAAATGCTCCATCCACACCCTGCTGAAAAGTCACCCAGTCAAATAATTCCTAGCAAAAACTGCTGAGACAGACAAAATTCATGAGGCAAAACTGTGCGTTATCACAGCTACATTCATAATTCCTTTGCTTGTAGCTCACAGCTAGAATGGAAATCAAAGATTATATATCCAATATGGATTGCTCTTGATTGGTGTTGCAAACTCTGTTATCAAAACGTCTTATTTTGAACCACTGAGTGATGATTAATGGAAGGTTAATTTATATAAAAGTCAGGAAAAAAAAATTGCTAGCAATGTATTTCTGAGCTTCTCATCAAGTTTCTTTTATGGAAATGTATGTTTTTTGAAGACTCTAAGTTGGCACACTCACTAATATTGCACAAAAGAGTAAAAGCTCTGTTTCTGGATTCCTGGAGTAAGCAAGTCACAGGTTGTGGAATTCTGTAGCCTTGTCCTGGGATTTTTCTGTCATATTTCTCAGTATTCTCTTGGATGCTCAATCACCACAAACAATCTGGACTCCACTTTATTGAAAACTGAAGATCTCACCAACACCAAACACTGACTGATTCTGACCCCAAAGCTCCAAAATCAGTCTCTCCACTTAACAGATCTCACAGCCCCTTCTCCATAGTCCTAAACTGCTGGATCATAATTCCAATCCTTCTTCATTCAAGAACTTCCCCATGCTTCAAAGTTCAGAAACCTCCTTTCCAAATAATTCCAGGATCCTCCAGCAGCAACTTTATTTGTGTTCAAGGTCTTTTTCTGTGGTGGGGGTGTCCAGAACTAGAGGGCATACATTTAGGGTGAGAGGGGAAAGATTTGAAAGGGACGTAAGGGGCACCTTTTTCACACAGAGGATGGTGCGTGCATGGGATGAGTTGCCAGAGGAAGTGGTGGAGGCTGACAATTACAATGTTTGAAAGATATCTGATAGGTATATGAATAGGAAGAGTTTAGAGGGATTTGGCTCACGTGCTGGCAAATGGGACTAGATTAATTTAGAATACCTGGTCGGCATGGACGGGTAGGACTGAAGGGACTGTTTTCATGCTGTACATGTCTATGGCTCTATGACTCTAAGAATCAAATTCAACTTGAAATATTAACTCAGTTTCACTCTCCACAGATGCTGCAAGAACTGTTGAGTAATTATAGCACATTCTGTTTTTATTTCCCGCATCGGCAGTGTTTTGCTTTTATGTTAGGGCTTACTTTGGTGATCACAAAATTTCACTATCTAGCGCGCCTATAATGGACATGATACGGAATGCTACTGAAATTACAACTCACAAGCCATCATTTCATATCCTTCCAATATGTCAAGTGAATTCAATAAACCTGGTAATTTGTGAGCTAACATCATGGATAAATGAACATTACCATTCCCAGATTACTGCTTCAGATCCTCCTGGTTCACTTGGGCATGATAATCACTAACTGCTAACATTCTAGTTCACACTGTGGGGCTGACTTTTCAAGCCTTTGGAAATGGCCTACACAGGGGATTTCTCTTTTTGTAAAGAATTATGGACATTTGGAACAAGTTTTTGGCTTTTGCAGCAAGTACAAATATATGGCAAGTACTATTTAGTGAGCTTCGTTGCAACAGTACAGAAAAGCTAAGCATGATATTAAATGTGCTTCAAAGTCACTACATCTTCTAGTCCCTTCATTATTTTAAAGATCTCAATCACACATACGGCAATAAATGAGCATCACCCACCTCACAAAATATTTATGCTGAAAGGAATAGGTAAGAGTAGTTTTGATGCTAAGCTTGGACATTGTAACCAGAGTCAAGTGTGTTGCTGGCAAAGCACAGCAGGTCAGGCAGCATCCAAGGAGCAGGAGAATCGATGTTTCGGGCATAAGCCCTTCGTCAGGAACCAGAACATTGTCACCAGAGCCAGTCAGGATAGAAGCATGCTGAAGGTCACATGTTCAAGGCATTGGTTACTGGAGTGTCCAAGTGCATAAAAGTTTCATAATACAACACTACATCAAAAGCAGCTTTAGCAAGAACATCAAATTCACTGCTGCAATTAATGAACATTAAATACTTTTCACTAGCATGTGTAAGACTGACAGAAGAGAAGGTTTTAAGAAAAAAGGCGATAGAATAAACAAATCTTGCATCTCCATCAAGTATTCCATGTTAACCAAGAGGGAATAGCAACTAAGGTATTTTGGGAAGGAATAAATAAATGCAACAGCATTTTAACATAATTTTACACAGTGGTATGCAAACTTTATTACAATCTGATTTGGAGATGCCGGTGTTGGACTGGGCTGTACAAAGTTAAAAATCACACAACACCAGGTTATAGTCCAACAGGTTTAATTGGAAGCACTAGCTTTCAAAGTACTGCTCCTTCATCAGATGGTTGTGGAGTACACAATTGTAAGACACAAAATTTATAGCAGTGTGATGTAACTGAAATTATACATTGAAAAATATCTTGATTGTTTATTAAGTCTCTCATCTGTTAGAATGACCATGATAGTTTCACTTCTTTCATATGTAAATGGAAAAACATCTTTCATAAGTTACGTTCTCAGGTTAACTGTAACAATTGGTATCAGCCAGATAATATGTTGAAGGTGTTAGCCCCCTGTGTTCCTCTTTGCCCTAGTGTTTAGACTGATTCTAATCTAAAAAAGAGTCTTACATGGATTCATGCCATTTTTGAGCAAAGTACAATGTAACTCTGGAAGTACAAATCCACCCCACAAACGTATATGTGTATGTGTGCATGGGGGTTTGTGTGTGTGTGTCTGGGGTGGGGCTTTGTGAGTGTATATGTGTGTGAGTATAAAGTGGTCTAAGTCTGTGAGAGAGTGCATTTGTGAGTGTGGGAGTGTGTGTGTGTAGGAGTGTCTGGGGTGGGGGCTTATGTGTGTCTGTGAGAGAGAGTGTATGTGTGTGAGTGTAAAGGGGTCTAAAACATACACATATAAGTTTGTGGGGTGAATTTGTACTTGCAGAGTTACATTGTATTTTGCTCAAAAACGGCATGAATCCATGTAAGACTCTGTTAACTCATTTTTTCGATTAGAATCAGTCTAAACATTATGGCACAAAGGAACACAGGGGGCTAACATCTTCAACATATTATCTGGCTGACACCAATTATTACAGTTAACCTGAGAACGTAACTTATAAAAGATGTTTTTCCTTTTACATATGAAAGAAGTTAAACTATCATGGTCATTCTAACAGATGAGAGACTTAACAAAGTATTTTTCAATGTATAATTTCAGTTACATCACACTGTAAACGTTTGCTATAAATTCTGTGTCTTACAATTGTGTCCTCCACAACCACCTGATGAAGGAGTGGTGCTCTGAAAGCTAGTGCTTTCAATTAAACCTGTTGGACTATAACCTGGTGTTGTGTGATTTTTAACTATATTACAATCATAATGTGAGGTCTGTATCTATTTGTTAACATGCTAAAACAGAAAGATTACAGTAATGTTCAGGTTACAGAAAGATTACAGAAATGATCAAAAATGCCACTTCAAGTATTCAAACTATCCATAAACAATGTCACAACATATAATGGTGCTAAATTCCCAGGGACAAGCTGGATCTATTTATCTAAGTTTGTATATTAAGAAATATTACATCACATTTATGCTAACTAAATAATCAAAATATGAATTGTTTAATTAACAGTTACAAGTTTTGATTAAAATTTTTTGTGAAATCCAGCTAATCTCTAACCTTACAGTGTAAGATATATCATTCAAGGTATTGTACTGTCCTGTTCATAATCAACATGAAGTGTTTCAGTTTTCCCTAAATTCTCCTAATCACAGTCATGGCTTGGCCTGCAAAAATACAGCTCCTAAAAAATCTTACAGTACTGAACTCTTCAGGTGACTTTGCAGTTAATACAAGGACATAATTTCCTGTCTGTCCGCTCCCCACCACATCATAAATTTCTCATATATGGGGTTGTTTAATGAAATAAGTCATTAGACTTCACAGGCATTATAGGAGGTTGCATGTGTCTGTTGGCTAATTTTCATTCAATCTCAGTAAAATGTCAGCTCTCTGATGACAGGTTAGACTTTTATTTAAAGGTAAAATATTTCTCAGTCTACTTCCATTTACTGACATTTGTCATTGGGAAAATTAACATTTATTCTGTGTTTCCTCTTCTAATGATTTTCTTTCCAAAAGTGTGGCCTGTTTCCACTGTAATCTAATCTAATCTAAATCCAGAAATTTGTTCTACCATTTATTTCATTTTACACAAGACACTGAGGACATTAAATGCTAAAATTATTTAAAATGCTCTGAATGGGAAATCATCAGAAGATCAAAAGATATCATCTATAAAATATATTTAGCTATTCTTTTGTTAAAGATCCATGATGATTGGAATATGGTAGAATCATTTATATATGAACAGGCAGGTAATAAACTTACAGCATTGAGTTCAGCTGCTGCTAACATCTCATGCCTCTAATGCCCGTGACAGGCTGAGTCCCATGCTTACTCAAAGCCTCAAATCCTAATTGTATTAAAAATTGAATGCTTTGCATTGCTTAGGTTTTATTTGCTTTATATGTAAGCTGGAAATTGATCTGCTTCTACTGAAGATTTTATCACATCCAGAAAGGAGAATGTAGTGGGGCTTCTGGGGAAAGCAAAGTTCTTCTGCCTGTGACAGAAGACATAGTATCTATGCTGTTAAACCACCAGAGGTTAAACGATGGTTAGACAGAGTCCAGGCACATACTTTTCTAGTCCGAGTTTTATTCTATGGCATGCTTTCCTTCACTGGAAAGGGCATTGAGTATGGGGTAGACAAGTTATGCTGCAGCTTTATAGAACTCTAATGAGGCTACACTTGGAATATTGCATACAGTTCTGGTCACCACACTACCAGAAGGATGAGGATGCTTTGGAGAGGGTACAGAAAAGATTTACCAGGATGTTGCCTACTATGGGGGATTATAGCTATGAAGAAAGGTTGGATAAACTGGGTTTTTTCACTGGTGTGCAGGAGGTTGAGGGGGGACCTAATAGAAGTTTAGAAGTTATGAATGGCACGGATAGAGTGGAAAGTATGAGGCTTCTTCCCCAGGGTGGAGGGGTCAATTACTAGGGGACACAGGTTCATGGCATTGGGAGGTAATGTTTAAAAGAGATGTATACGAGGCAGGTTTTTCACACAGAGTGGTGAGTGCCTGGAATGCGTTGCCAGAGGAGGTGGTGGAAGCAGACACAGCAGCAGCACTCAAGAAGCACCTAGATGAATACATGAACAGGAAGGGAATAGAGTGAAAAATCCTGTAAGTGAAGACTGTTTTAGTATGGAAGGGCAAAATGAGTCGGCGCAGGCTTGGAGGGGCAAAGGGCCTGTTCCTGTGCTGTATTGTTCTTTGTTTTTATTTCAGCTTACACATCACAAATCTTCAACCACATGGATTCCTGCTTCCCTTTACATTCAGTCAAGTGTCCAACGAATTCATTCTTAATAAGCATAATTAGCAGTTGTTCCCGAGTTTCATTTGCTCTCAGGCATCTCTATCAGACCCTACTAGATGATAACAGTTGCTACGTGGCTTATTGAGGTGACCAATGGGAGCTCCTCTGCTCCTTCTATTTATTTCCTGTTTTTTTTCTCTCATTTTCCCCTTTTTCCCCTCTTGGTGTTTTCTCCTAGGATAGAGCAGCTGGAGCCATGGAACAGAGCGGGCTGAAGACCTAGGTAGGGAGGGGATGGCCCGCGTGCTGGAGATCCAAGCGATACAGGGACGGCCAACAGGCTGGAGATTCGAATCATAAAGGGACAGCCAATGAGCTGGAGATCTGAAAGATAGAGGGATGGCCAATGGGCTGGAGATCGGAATGATAAAGGGACGGCCAATGGGCTGGAGATCCGAATCATAAAGGGACAGCCAATGAGCTGGAGATCTGAAAGAGAGAGGGACAGCTAAAAGGCTGGAGATCCGAGCAATACAGGGACAGCCAACAGGCTGGAGATCCAAGCGATATAGGAACAGCCAACGGGCTGGAGATCTGGGTGATGCAGGGATGGCCAGCGTGCTGGAGATCCAAGTGATAGATGGCCGGCCAACAGGCTGGAGATCTGAGTGATACAGCGATGGCCAAAGGGCTGGAAATCTAAGTGATATAGGGATGGCCAACAGGCTGGAGATCTGAGTGATACAGGAACAGAAAATGGGCTGGAGATCCAAACGATACAGGGATGGCCAAAGGACTGGAAATCTGAGTGATACACGGACAGTCAATAGGCTGGAGATCAAAGTGATAATGGGACAGCCAATGGGCTAGAGATCCGAATGATACAGAAACGGCCAACAGGCTGGAGATCTGAGCGATGCAGGGATGGCCACTGGGCTGGAGATCCAAGTAATACAGGGATGGGCATTGGGCTAGATATCTGAGTGATACAGAGATGGCCAACAGGCTGGAGATCCTAGTGATATAGGGATGGCCAGCGGGCTGGAGATCCGAGCGATACAGCAATGGCCAACGGGCTAGAGAGCTGAGTGATACAGGGACAGCCAACGGGCTGGCGATCCAAGCGATACAGGGATGCCCAACAGGCTGGAGATCCGATTGATACAGGGATGGCCAATGGGCTGGCGATCTGAGCGATACAGGACAGCCAACGGGCTGACAATCTGAGCAGAGTTGGCCAGTTGTTGGAGTGGGCACTGGTGCAGGCAGCCAGCAGCTTGTGAGCCCAGGCAGACCATGTGTGGAAGCCCCCTACACTGATCTATAAAAGACTATAATGCTTATCTTTTTAACGTCATTCTCATTTTTCTAACTTATACTTTGAACAACTGTAAGTAATATAACTGTTTTTTCCTTTCTTTTTCCCTTTTTTCTGTGTATTGTATCTACGGTCTGTACCTAAGTACTTTGTACCGAAGATGGTGTCCTGTGGGGTGACATTGTAAACTTTTCACTGTACTCTTGTATTTCTGTACTTGAGTACATGTGGCATTCTATTCTATTCTAAAAAGATCCAAATACAAGTAACACAATTTTGTTGAATGTCTAACATTGTTGTACTCAGTGCCATTCAGTGATGTATATGATAATTAGGCTTTTTTCATTCTTTTTCTATCCTTGTCTAAGTAAATTTACAATCCTTCAATCCATCTGCCTTAAGACTGGTCCTATGCAGAAAAGTAATTTCTAAACACACTACACTATTGTTTTATGAAAAAATATTTCATACATTACTTAACATAATCAGCATGTTTATTTGACACTGAGAGTTTGTCATCTAACTGGATTGATAGTAACATTTTATAGACTGCAAAATTTTAGATGGAAGGTAAACATGTCCAGCTACAGGTAAGAACACATTTTTCACAGTTCCTCTGAGGAATTAAGAATAAAAATCATACATTTTAGCTTCTGAAGTTATTTAAGTAATGGTAGAAAGAACTCGAACCTATATCATGTCCTCAACACTAAATATATATAATTCATTATTTTTGAAGTCTTATGTAGGCAAACATGGTTGTCAATTTTCACATAGCAAGATCCTGCAAGTACCAAATGAGATGTATAGCCAGATAAGCAGTGTTAAATTAGCACTGTTGCTAATAGCATACATTATTATTTCTGTGTAAATGATGCAGCAAGTTCAAACAAAAGATAGTTGCACAGTGAAACACAAGGATCCAAACACAGCCATAGAAGTTACTCTATTCCGCAATTAATTTCACAGAAATGGCACCTTGCTGTCCACCTCACGATGAAAATACATTGAAAGGTATAATAAAATAAAACAAAGAACTGCAGATGCTGGAGACCTGAAACAAAAACAGAAATTGCTGGAGAAAGTCAGCAGGTCTGGTAGCATCTGTGGAGAGAAAACAGACTTAATGTTTTGAGTCCGGAGTCGTGTTAACTCTGCTTTCTTCCCATAAATGATGTCAGATGTCTGAGTTTCTCCAGCAATTTCTCATTTTGTTTGAATGACATAATGTTGCTTTAGTTGCACCATAGATGAGAGCCAAGTTCACCACAGTTACAGTTTATCCATTTCTATCAAGATACTCTTTTAACAATGTGGTAAGTGTTAAATTACTACCACACAATTTTTTTGGTGCTACAAAGTAACTAGTGTTAAGTGTGGGGTTTTCGTTCCTTCAAGATTTGCAAGTTAAAGCTTTTAAAACAAGCTCTTTTCTTTTCATCTCTCGTCTTTCACTCTTAATCCAATCTTCTCTCTTGCTCTTTCTTACCTCACTTGATGTGAATTCTCCCTCTGTAATTTATCATTCTTTTTCTATCCTTGTCCAAGTAAATTTACAATCCTTCAATCCATCTGCTTAAGGAGATCAAAAGTTGCTTGCTCTGTCACTCAGGTCCCAGATGTGCTGGTTCTCTCATTGCAGCATCATCAGTTTACACTTCCAGCATGTGCCACACAATTCTTTCTTTTCAAAAATTAAATGTGTAAAAGCAAACTTAGGGTCGATGTCACTAAATTCCCTCCTGGAGCACAAATTGGTCCATTGCAACCAATGAAATACTTTTGAAGTTTTAATACTGTTGAAATATAGGAAATGCACCCAATTGCATTCAACAAGCTTCCACAAACAGCAGTGTGAATATGACGAGATAATCCACTTCAGTGACCTTGAACTGACAAATGAGAATTGACAAAGATGCCCAAGAGAAGCCTCCCTGCTTTTCTTCAAATCAGTGCCATGGAATTGTTTTATATCTATTCAAGTAAAGCAGATAGTGTCTTGTTTAAACACCTCATTCTAAAGAAAGCACTTCTGACAGTGCAGAACTCTCTCAGTACTGTATTACAGCATCAGCCGAGACTTTTGTGCTCAAATAGTGGAGTAGGACCTAAATGTAATATAATGAGATTCACATAAATCATGATGATGTAACGGATCACATAACTCTAATATCAGCAAAAGGGAAGACAGCAATCTAAAAAGAATATATGATGAGAAAAGTCTTAGACATTACATTAGTGAACTGTACTTGGAAACTACTATGTATAGATGTAAATAAAGGAGCATTACACAACACAAAAAGTTAGAGATAAGGAACAAGCGGTCTCAGGTATAATATACGTACAAACACACTCAGGAATAATATACGTACAAGCCCAATACATTCTACACCAGTGGCTCAGTGTGCAAGGAGCAGTTTTGGTTTATAGAACAAGATAAAGCACTGAACACAATCTTTTGACTCAAAACCGTGGGTGCTATCAGCTGAGCTACGGAACCATTGGATCATGTAAATTATAATTTCAGTTTAACAGGTTATCTGAAAGCCAGGAGCTTTAATGATGCATTTCATTAGGTACTGTGATTAAGTACGAGGCAAGATTACGTGCTCAAGCACTTGACTGATGCTTATATCTACACACTTCCCAGACAAGAGGACTGCCTACTGAGTCAAACATACAATTTAATAATGATGGGCTGATGGCCTGTTATGGTAGAATTTAATGTAATCCCAAAGCTGAGCAGAGAATCATAATGAAATATGTTTGTACTAAAATTAAATTAACTGCAAAGGCCTGGAAACTCATAAACAGGCAGCTAAATATCCAATAAGATCAACAGAGCAAAAACATTTATTAAGGACTGGAACTGTGCTGTTTACCTGGCAAAGTCAGAGAAGAGGTGTCCAGTATTTCATCCGAAATACACATTAGGATGTAATAGGTAATCAGATCTTCTTCACATCAGATTGTTCCTTACCATCATGTGATTTTATCTAACGCATCACTTTCTTTACAAAAAGAAATTCCAAATCATCTAGACAAGGAGATGCTGACCTACTGAAGTTGGGGAAGAAGCCCTTACCATTTTTG
This sequence comes from Chiloscyllium plagiosum, assembly GCF_004010195.1. Lineage (NCBI taxonomy): Eukaryota > Metazoa > Chordata > Chondrichthyes > Orectolobiformes > Hemiscylliidae > Chiloscyllium > Chiloscyllium plagiosum. Next base: position 31,807,256 of record NC_057729.1, read on the forward strand.
AAAACATCTAGATATGCATTTGAGGTCCTATAAAGGTATTGGTTAAAGTTAAAGGTGGATTAGGAAGGGTCATTACTTTTAGCCTGCATGGAGACAATGAGCCAAATGGCTCCTTCTGTGCCAGACATCTTTTGATTTTCTACAAGAAAGCGGGCAATTGTTGTGAAAGTACATGTAAGTTCAAACTAATTGCAGCTTTTAAATCCCATACTTAAATAGAGTGGATGGACTCATTATGGAGCTACACGAGGCTGAGAATGTTGTGAATAGCACATTTAGCAAGTTGATCACACCACCAGTAAGAGCCAGATAGACAGGAATGTGTTGAGTGACTACCAAGAAAACTATAAAGCATGCGCAGGCAGTGCAGGAGACCCCTGTGGTCATTCCCCTCTCAAACAGATAAACCATTTTGGATGTTGTCGGGGAGGATGGTTTCTCAGGGGAAAGCAACAGCAGCAGCCAAATGTGGCATCATGATTTGCTCTGTTGTACAGCAAGGAGAGCTGGAGTGCAGGCGAGTGGTAGTGATAGGGGACTCTATAGTCTAAGGCATGGATAGGGTGTGTGGCTTGCTTGGTGCCAGGGTAAAAGATGTTATGTGAGCAGGCACAGGATATTAGGAAGGGGAAACAGCCAGTGGCTGTGATCCACATTGGTACTAATGACATAGACAGACAGAGATGAGATCCTGCAAATGGAATTTAGGGAGTTAGGTAGGAAATTAAAAAGCAGGATACTTAGGGTTGTATTCTCAACATTATTCCCTGGGCATGTGCTAGTGAGGCCAGAAATAGGAATACAATACAGTTGAATGTGTGGCTAAAATGCTGGTGTAGGAGAGAGAGCTTCAGATATCTGCATCCCTTGGATCAGTTCCAGGGCAGGTGGGAACTGTACAAGAAGGATGGGTTGTACCTAAAATAGAGGGGTATCAATATCCTGACAGAGAGGTTTACCACTGCCACTCAGGAGAGTTTAAACTGGTGCGGCAAAGGTGTGGGAAACAGAGTAATAGGTCACCATGTGGAGGGATTGAAGAGAAGGTCAATGCTAAGTCAAGTAAGTCTTGAAGCACAGGCAGGAACACGTTAATGAACACAGTGGGACTGGCTGTCTTATTTTAATGCAAGGGTTGTAACACATAAAAGAGAGACATTTAAAGCCTGGATTAATATATGGGGTTACAATGTGGTAGCCATTACAGAAACCTGATTGAGAAAAGGGTAGGACTAGCAGCTCAATGTTCCAAGGTTTCAATGTCGCAGGTGAGATAGAGAGGAATGTAAAAAGGGTGGAAGAATTGCATTACTGATTAAAGAGAATGTCATAGCTGCACTAAGAGAGGACAATGGGCAGGACTATCACTATGACGCATTTATACTGTAGGCTTCTTAATAGCCAGTAGGAGCACAAAGAGGAAAATATATGTAAGCAGATCAGGGAAAGATGTAAAAACACCAGGGTTGTTGTAGTGGATGATTTTAACTTCCTCAACATTGATTGGATGCCTTTCACGACAGGGGCTTAGATGAGGCAGAAATTGTTAGGTGCATCTAGGAAAGTTTCTCGAAATAACATGTAGATAGTCCAGCTAGCAAAAGGGTCATGTGTTGGGGAGTGAGCCTGGCCAGGCAATCAAAGTTTCAGTGGGGGAGCATTTTGTGAACAATGATCATAATTCCGTAAGTTTTAGGAAAACTATTGATAAGGCTAAGATTGGTCCAAGAATGAAAGTGCTGAGCTGGGGAGGAAGGCTAATTATAACAGTACTAGGCAGGAACTGGAGAAATTAGATTGGCAGTGGCTTTTTGAGGGTAAATCCCATCTCACATGTGGGAATCTTTTAAAGGCCAGTTGATCAGATTTCAGGACTAGCATATTCCTGTGAGCATAAAAGACCAGGATGGCAAGGTTTGGGAACCTTGAATGATAACAGATATTAAAAGTTTAGCCAAAAAGATAAGGGAAGCATAAGCAAGTTTTTGGAAATTGAAATCAATGAATGCCCTTGTTGAGTATAAAGGAAGCAGAAAATAATTTAAACAAGAAATTGGGAGAGCTAAGGATGCAAATAAATGTCTTTGGCAAGTAAGATTAATAGGAATCCCTAGCTATTTTATGCATATTTTAGGGGCAAGGGGGTAACTACGGAAAGGTTATGTCCACTCAAAGACAAAGGGGAGAATTCATATGTGGAGCTAGAGGAAGTGGGTGAGATGCATAATGAATAGTTTGCAATGGTATTCACTGAGGGGAAGGTCATAGATGACAGTTAGATGAGGGAAGGATATGTTAATATTCTAGGACGTGTCAATATTAGAAGAAGGAGGTGTTGAGTATCTTAAAAAAAAATTAAGGGTCTGATGGGATCTATCCCAGGAAATTGAACAAGGCAAGGGAGGAGATTGCTGGGGCCTTGACAGAGACGTTTGTATCCTCTTTAGTTACAGGCAAGGTAAATAGCCAATGCCGCTCCTTTGTTTAAGAAGGGCAACAGAGATAATCCAGGAATATAGGCCAGTGAGCGTTATATCAGTGGTAGGGAAATTATTGGAGAAGATTCGTAAGGACAACATTTACTTTCATTGGAAACAGAATTAACTTATTAGTGATAGAAAGCATGGCTTTACGCAGGAGATGTCTTGTCTCACAAACTTGATTGAATTTTTGTTTTTCTGAGTAGAAGTCTGTGACCAGTGGTATTCCACATGGATCCGTTTTGGGACTTCTGCTGTTTGTAATAAACAAAACTTAACTAGATGAAAATGTGAGTGGTCTGATTAGTAAGTTTTCAGCCAACCCGAAATTTGGTGGAATTGTGGATCATGTGGAAGATTTTCAAAGAATGCAGCAGGATATAGATCAGCTAGAAAGTTGGACAGAGAGATGGCAGATGGAGCTAAGCCAGACAAATGTGAGGTGATGCATTTTGGGAGGTCAAATGCATGAGGAAAGTATACAGTAAGTGGCCAGACCCTTAAGAACATTAAGGGGTCCAAGTCCATTGCACCCTAATAGTGGCAACAGAAGTGGATAAGCTGGTAAAGACGGTGTGCATTATGCTTGCCTTCACCAGTTGGGGCACTGAGTATAAACATTGGCAAGTCATATTGCAGCTGTTTAAAATTTTAGTTCAGCTACACATGGAATATTGTGTGCAGTTCTGGTCTCCACATTATAGGAAAGATGTGGACGCTTTATAGAGGATGCAAAAGAGGTTTACCAGGATGTTGCTTGGATTGCACTGTATTAGCTGTAAGGAAAGGTTGGTTAAACTGGGATGGTTTTTGCTAGAGCATCAGGGACAGATGGGCGACATAGTAGATGAATATAAAATTATGAGAGGCATGGATAGAGTGGATACTTGGAGTCTTTTTTGCAGGGTGGAAATGTCAAGTACTCAGGGGCAAAGGTTTAAGGGAGATGTGCGAGGAAAGTGTTTTTTTTACACAGAGTGTGGTGGGTGCCTAGAATTCACTACCAGGGAAGGTAGTAAGATCAGATACGATAGCACATGTGAACAGGCAAGGAATAGGGGGAAACAGGCCATGTGCTTGCAGATGGGATTAGTTTAGAATGACAACATGGTCGAATAGAATGATGTACGAAGGGCATTTTCCTGTACTGTTCCACGTTTTATGTTCCAAATCAAAATACTAATAATACAAAATGATTGCAATAATGGTACAATTGATTATAGATGAAGTTATGAGAGATTATTTGCAGCATGACAACAGGTTAAATGTAAGCAACATATTTTAAAATGTTAAACTGAGACGAGGTCTTAATGTAAAAAATGTTGATTGGCAAAATAAACAACTGTGATAACAGGATAGCCCTTGTTACAGAGAGTTACCAACTGAAAAGCACTACATCAGACTATGGTGATGGCAGATGTAATTGTGTTTTTCAAAATTGAACTGGATGGACACATAAAAAGAAAAAACAGAATGAAGTCACAGGGGGAGAGGTGGGACTAGCTGCGTTGCTCCTGCAGAGAGCCCGCTCAGACATGGCAGGCCATAGAGACTCCTTCTGCGTTCCAACCATTCAATGTTTCCATGTTTCTTTTCTGTTTATTTTAATTTAGGTTAACAAAATAAGAGATAAAAGATTGCCCTAACACTGATTTCAGTGCATTCATTAATATTCATTCAATGTAATTTCAAGGCCACTGCATTTAGTTTGTTGGGATAGTTGACATGGCTGACCTTGCTTATTTAAATACACATTGCAGGTTTATGTTCAGTCATATATTATTCTTGCGTTGTACATCCGTACTGTTAGACTAGAAGACATAGGAACAGAAGAAGCCATTCAAACCATCAAATCTTCTCTGCCATTCAATGAGTTCATGGCTGATCCAATAATCCTCAACACACTTTCCTGCTTTGTACCCATAACTGTTGAACTGCTTAAAAACCTGTCTCAGCCTTGAGTATACTGAATGTCTCAACCTCGGTAGCCCTTTGCAATAAAAAAATCCATAGATTCAGTACTCTCTGAAAGAAGAAATTCCTTCTTATCTCTGTCTGAAATGTGTCATCCATAATTCTGAGATTATGCCCCTCTGGTCCAAGACTCTCTCACAAGGAGGAACAACCTCTTTACATCCACACTATGAAGCTCTCTAAGAATCTAATATCTTGCAATAAAGTCTCCTCTCATTTTTCTAAACTCCATTGAGTACAAGCCCAAATTAATCAACCCCTCCTCATAAGATAATACCTCCATGCCCAAAATCAAACAGTGAACCTTGTCTGGACTGTCCAGTGTCAGTACATCTTTCCGAGGTTAAGGGGCCCAAACCTGTTCACAGTAATCCAGCTTTGGTCTGATTCGTGCTTTCTGGGAAGGAACATGGAAGACTTTGCCATATCTTGCACTGATCTGCATGGACTAACTTACTCTGGATATCAATCCTGGTCTCAATATATATACTGTACATATGAACATTCCTATATACAAATAAGGAACAGGAGTGGCCATTCAGGCCCCACGAGCCTGCTCACCACAGCTGAGCTAACTGTATCCTCACATATGCATTCCTGCCTATCCCTGATAACCTGCAAACCTTTGCTCAACAAGAATATATCCATTTCTGCCTTCAAAATATTCAAGGACTCAGCTTCAACCATTTTCTCTGTAAAACTTATTTTCATCATTTAAACAGTGACCCCTCATTCCTGATTCTCCAATAAGAGGGACATCCTTTCCACAACTACGGTGTCAAACCCTTCTTAAATGTTTCAATCAAGTTATTCCTCCAGATTCCAGCAGATACAAGCCCAATCTTTCCTCATTAGACAACCTCCTTATTCCAGGTATCTCTCTGGTAAACCTTCTCTGAATTGCTTCTAAGGCATTTACAAAATTTCTTAATAAGGTGGATAATACTATGCATAATACTCTAGTGGTATCACCAATGACCTGGATAGCTGAAGCATAACTTCCATATCTTTTGTGTTTAATTCCAACCATAAGAATGAAAATATGCTATCCACTTTCCTAATTATTTGCTGCCCTACGTGCTAAGCTTTTATGTCAATTGAGTTATGCTGAATGAGAGGTAGTGTAAATAGTTTCATGTAAACTTTCCAGGTTACTGTATTTTTTTCAGATTTCTGAACTTTTTTGTTATTGCTAATTGGTTTACTGCTCAGTTCTAAAGCCATGTAAAAAAACGGTTTAGTTTTGATAGGCAAGATTAAACCAATATTGTTGTCACACACAGTTTGCAACTTTGTAAATGCTGAAAAGTTTATAGAATACAACATCTGTGATGAGCTCAGGGAAGCAACTATGAGATAAAACAAACGATGATTATTTCCTACACAAGTTTAGCTTTGTTTATTAAAAATAATTTTTTTCCCAACCAAGTGATTTTGAGTAAGACAGACTGGAGAAAGCTTCACTCATCTGTTATTGAATGCTTGCAAACATAATGCACAAAACATCAATTCAGAAAACATTACAAAAGGAAGCATTAAAGCCATCATGGAATGAAAATGTCTTACTTTATACCAATTATGCATTTTGTAAAGAAATGCTCCAACATCTCATTATTTCATTATGAATATTTCAGCTAAATAAGATTCGATATATGAGGACAGCTCCATACCACCTATCATCCAATGGCCTGGCAGAAACAGCAGTCCAAACTTTACAGACAGGCTTGAAGAAACAGCCTACCACCTCACTAAATACCAACCTGTCTTATTTGATTATAGGACCAGTCTACATGCAACTATAGGGGGATAGCACCAGCAGAGTTGCTAATGAGTAGAGGACTCTGCACCAGGCTAAGTCTGATCTTTCTAGACCTGGAGGTGTGGGGAGGATGAAATGACATCAGGTATGCCAATGCTGGACTCAACGCTCTGCGAAGTGAGACAGACAGTTTGATACAGGTGACAACGTTTGGTGTAAGAATCATGGAAATGGCCCTGCATGGATAAGAGGCATGGTTGATGCAAGGTCAGAGCAGTGACGTATAAAGTGATGGTAAATACGACAGTCCTGAACAAGCACGTGGACGATATAAAAGCCACGAATACCCAAACAGTGTGGGAGCAAAATGTGCTCTGCTCCTCAAAACAATCAGAAAGGCTGCCATGAGTTCACCCCATCTGTCAAGCATTGATGAGTCCTCTCCATCAGAGATGGACACAATGGAAGTATCTGCCTTAATGCCTTTGACACTGGAAGAAGAGAGTAAAATTCTACCGAGGTGCTCCTGACACAAGGGGTGAGCTCCTTAGCGTAGCATACCATCTATGTTGAAGCCAAGTCAGAGGAATCTGACCCGATGCTAAAACACCCCAGGAGGCTCTCCAAGAAAAAGGACTGGACTATGTCCTTGGACTCAGAGAGATTGTAATGAGGTCATCCAGTATAGAATATGAGTTCCCTGATTGGAATTGTCAATCTGGTCTAATCAGGAAGGCCTGGCTGAGTGTCAAAGATTTTGGCACTCTGAGAATTGTCTCTGAAGAGGTAGTACTAGAGCCAAAGACTGTTCTTGTGTGAACAAAGGGTGACTTGGTAATGGGATTTCAGCCTCTGTGGAGTTATTTCATTCAGAAGTGATGAAAAGTGATCGGTTGTAGAATTCCAATGAAGATAATAGGAAGAAAATTTGACCAAGACGTATTTCAAGTTAACAACCAACTAGTAGATGTACATTAGGGCTGGGAAATAAAAGATCAGCCATGGTTTTATCAAATAGTGGAAGTGGGCATTCGGACCATAACACCAACTTATTTTCCTTAAGTTTCTTATGATCTTAGACTGTCTATTTACTGCCACCAGTTAAAGTTATAATCTGCCATGGTCTTGTCATTCTTAGTTAAGATGCAATGGTTGCGCTGTGTTTATGATTAGATTACATTACAGTGTGGAAACAGGCCCTTCAGCCCAACAAGTCCACACCGACCCGCCGAAGCGCAACCCACCCATACCCCTACATTTACCCCTTACCTAACACTACGGGCAATTTAACATGGCCAATTCACCTCACCTGCACATCTTTGGACTGTCGGAGGAAACCAGAGCACCCGGAGGTGCCACCGTGCCGCCCACAGGAAGATTAAGAAGAAGAAATTCCACCCCTAAACAGGAGAACGTTGTATATTATTGGTTACTTCCTTGTTTTTTGTCAATTCTTCAAGGAGTCACACCTTAGGTTTATCATACGTGCTTAAAACAGCTCCTCAGAAAATGAAGCAGTCCATGCCTATATGAATCAAGGGCTTGGCATTATTTGGACTTGGGCTGATACATGGCAAGCAAGTGCCACCAGGCAATGACAATTTTCATTCTGTGTGAGTCTAACTCAGCCCATCATCCCTTTGACATTCAATGACAGATTTCCTGATTCCCTAGCATCAACATCCTACAACTCAATATTGACCAGAAAACTAAATTACACTGACCGTAATGTCCCTGCAAGATAAGATCAGAGGCAAGGAATTCTACATCATCTCCTGACTCTCCCAAGCCTTTCCACCATTTACAAGGTACAAGTCAAGAGTCTGATGGAATATGCTCCATTTTCTTTGAATGAACACAGCTCAAAAATCACTCAAGGGCTCACCAGTAGCCAAGACGGCACAGTAGCACAGTGGTTAGCACTGCTGCCTCACAGCGCCAGAGACCCGGGTTCATTTTCCGCCTCAGGTGACTGACTGTGTGGAGTTTGCATGTTCTCCCCGTGTCTGTGTGGGTTTCCTACGGGTGCTCCGGTTTCCTCCCACAGTCCAAAGATGTGCATGTTAGGTGAATTGGCCATGCTAAACTGCCCGTAGTGTTAGGTAAGGAGTAAATGTAGGGTATGGGTGGGTTGCGCTTCGGCGGGGCGGTGTGGACTTGTTGGGCCGAAGGGCCTGTTTCCACACTGTAATGTAATCTAATCTAAGACAATACAATCACATTTATTCCCTTCACCATGTACGCAATGGCAGTGTAACATCTAAAGGACACACTGCAACTAGCCTCACAGGCTCCTTTGACCTATTAAAATGATAATCTTTATCATCTAGGAGGGCAAAGGCAGCAGATAGATGGGTGCACTGCCAACTGCAAGTTTTCCTCCATTTCGCACAACATCTTGTTGAAAATTTATCCACATTACTGCATCATCTCTGGGTCAAAATCTAGGAAAACTCCCTACCTCTCAGCACTATGGGTATGCTTACAGCATATGAACTCTAGTGGTTCATAAAAGTGGTTCTCCACCAACTTCGCAAAGGTAATTAGGGGTGCCCTTGCCAATACTTCCAATATCCCATGATTTTGCAGTGAAAGATGTTAATGCTAACGCTATGTTTCCCTCATCATTAGATGTATGATAACCATGAATAAAATATATACATAAATATTAAAATTAAATTACAATTGTAATTTCACAGCCAAAGAAATTCTTTAATTGTGAATCCGTTTGGGACTTCCTGAAGTTATGATAGATGCTGTATGAACCCAAGCTTTTCCGCTGTTTCGTTAAATTGGTTTTCTAGGATTGCATAAGTAAGGGCAGTGTGAAAGAATCATTCTGACAGTTGCAAGAGTCATTTACAAGGTATTTACATGGTGTTAACTCAGTGATGTGGTTGAAGCAAGTGCACCTATTGTTCTGTTTAATTAGAATAAGGCTACAGCCTACACTTAGACAATATACCACTGAGAGAAAGGATCTATTATTGATCTGTTCTCAGTGAAAAGACACAGCAGAAAACATAGTAAACTGTTTAATCATAAGCCACATGATTTCAGCCCATAACAATCAAGACCTTTCTTTTAAGAAGACTCATTATTCTAATAGCATTTGGTTTCTAAAACAGGTCATAATTTATAAAAGATTAGTAAAAGTACAAATACAACATGCAACAAAAAAGTATTTATCAATACATTTACATTCAGCAAATAGCCTTCTCACCCTGCCATCAATTATCCTGTTAAGGTCCTCAGCCCATTCCTGCTGATATTCACCCAGAGGCAGACAGGGCAGTCTCTAAGCTGGGAGCCCATGACACAAGCCCTCTCTGAGTTATTGGAGACTTCCTGGGAGTCTCTCATTCAAAGGCACTCGGCCTGATCGAGGAACCTGGCAACAGAAAGATGAGGCTCAGCAATGGAGAGGGGAGGTTCTGGATTAGTGGTGCTGGAAGAACACAGCAGTTCAGGCAGCATCCAAGGAGCAGTAAAATTGACGTTTCGGGCAAAAGCCCTTCATCAGGAATACAGGCAGAGAGCCTGAAGGGTGGAGAGATAAGCTAGAGGAGGGGGTGGGGAGAAAGAAGCATAGAGTACAATAGGTGAGTGGGGGAGGGGATGAAGGTGATAGGTCGGTGGGGGGAGGGGGTAGTGGATAGGTGGAAAAGAAGAGAGGCAGGTAGGACAAGTCATGGGGACAGTGCTGAGCTGGAAGTTTGGAACTGGGGTGAAGTGAGGGAAGGGGAAATGAGGAAACTGTTGAAGTCCACATTGATGCCCTGGAGAGGGGAGAACTGCTCTGAACCATCTTGCTGCCAACCTCACCCTGTTATTCCCCATGATTCCTCTCAGCCATCACCCACCTGTGGCCTGGATCCACAATGATCCTGGGCCTCTAATGGGTGGAGTTCTGGCAGAACTCAGTCCAAGACCCCCATCAACTTCAGTAAATACCATCCACATTTCTTGAAACCATATATCTTAATTACATCAATAGTCACCCAAGTGCTATAGTTTGAAATAGTGAGATTTAACTTTGCCTGTATGATGTGTTATGTTTTTGACAATGATGTATGCTGAAATGCATGTTCACTGTGCCATACCACAATATTTATAATGCACAATGTTATGCTTTTGTTATTTCATCACTGAGCATCACAGTCACTTCAAAGACTTGGAAGGATTTACGAAAGACTACACTCTGAAGATAAATCAACTTACAATTTATATTGAAGAACCCTCTTTGGTCATGGGCTTAACCATAGTGAAGTGCCTGCCCCAAATTATTCTGACATAGTTGCTTTCTCTTCCTTCCCACTGCAAATCCCAGAGATGCCCTAGATATCCTCTGCTTACTTACACATGGTTGCACATTTATCAGTATCAAACTACATATTTCACCAGACTGAAGGCAAACATTTATTGACTGCAAATACTGACAAATATATGTGAATGGTCAGTGAGGGCTATCTTTTACTGGAATATGGGATATTGCCCATTTTACTTTCTGCCATTAATAACCTGAAAATGATTTATAATAACAAATAGTTTTGCAACTTACAGCAACCAATTTTAGTTCTCAATCCAGACCCCTTACCCCTGGAAGTCAAGTAGTAATGGACATAAAATTGTAACAGAGAACTTGTTGCTTTACATTCGATCCTTCAAAATATATCATTTTAATAGCCTTCTGAACATCTGAGGTCAAGTGACTGCTGAGGCAGAGGACAGGTAGAAAAGGAGCATTTCTTCAGAATCCTACAAAATACCTAACAACGCCACCTCCCAAGTACATCAATCATAACCATGAGCACTTTTATATACATTCTTATCCCATAATTCTTACCACTGAGATTACCAAATGTTGCATCTGTCTGGAGTGGGTGGATTACACACACTGGACAGATTTTGTGATGTTCGTAATGAGGCTTGGCTCTCAACACAGACTGAGACACTGACATAGAGAACGGGACTGCCAACCTGCCATTTCCACTAAAATCAGTCCGTTAATTAAAATCAAAATGCAATTTCTGGTCATGTAATTTTATTGCTGGAAATGTGTTGCTGGAAAAGCGCAGCAGGTCAGGCAGCATCCAGGGAACAGGAGAATCGACGTTCAGGAAGAAGGGCTTATGCCCGAAATGTCGATTCTCCTGTTCCCTGGATGCTGCCTGACCTGCTGCGCTTTTCCAGCAACACATTTCCAGCTCTGATCTCCAGCATCTGCAGACCTCACTTTCTCCTCATGTAATTTTATTAGCAGGTTCAATAGTAATGAGAGGAAAATTATATCCTTCAGAAAAAGTGCAATTTTAACCCAGAATATGTAGCTACACAATAAACAAGCTCACATAGAAAGATAGAAAATTGGAAATAGGAGGAGTAGGCTATTTTTTTTTAGATTACATTACAGTGTGGAAACAGGCCCTTCGGCCCAACAAGTCCACACCGACCCGCCGAAGCGTAACCCACTCATACCCCGACGTTTACCCCTTACCTAACACTACGGGCAATTTAGCATGGCCAATTCACCTGACCTGCACATCTTTGTGACTGTGGGAGGAAACCGGAGCACCCGGAGGAAACCCACGCAGACACGGGGAGAACGTGCAAACTCCACACAGTCAGTCGCCTGAGGCGGGAATTGAACCCGGGTCTCTGGCGCTGTGAGGCAGCAGTGCTAACCACTGTGCCACCGTGCCGCCCCTATTCATCCCTTCAAATCTGCTTTGCCATTCAATATGTTCATGGCAGGTCATCCAATTCATATTTTTTGATCCCTTTAACACTAAGAATTATATCTAACTCCTTCTTGAAAATATTTCATATTTTGGCCTCAACCACTTGCTGTGGCAGTGAATTCCGCAAGCACCCCAGTCTCTGGGTGAAGAAACTTCTCCTCATCTCAGTTCTATATTGCCTGTCCAGTATCATTAGAATGTGACCCTTGATTGTGAACTCTCCACTAATAATGCCTGGTAATAATGAGCCAATGAATTCAGCTATAATCTTGGTTGACTTTTGATCAGTTACTTTTCCACTTCATCTCTTTCCTTTTCTCTCAGACTCCCAATATTATGTGTTATATCATTATTGATGAGAGCAGGCTGCCAGATCACAGGATACTGACAATTAAGTTTTCAGAAAATATTATAGGGCTCAACAAATCCTGGAATATTAGGACATGGCAAAATAGTCAGGTTTGGCTAACGTTGCAATGTTCTGAAGAGTCATAATGAACTCAAAATGATAATTCTCTTTCTCTCTCCACAGTTGCTGTCAGACCAACTGAGTTTCTCCAGCATTTTTGATTTTTATTTAAATCTCCAGCATTCCTGAACATTGCCTTTATTTAAGCACAGGGCAACTGTCAAGTTCAGAAAAGATCAATAAAATTAATATTTAAACAAATCCTAAAAGATGACTGAAGTTGAACTGAAATTGATTTAATCATTTAATAGGAAGTGCTATATCTAAGACAAAATTAATAAAATTTCTAATATATTAAAAGACATGTTCTTCTGCTAATGAAATTCATTTTTAATCCTTTAATGTGCCTTGCTAAACATCAAGAAACAAATAATATGCTAAATAATAAACAATATAACTTAATTTTGTTCACAGGAATTTCAAACACATTAAATGGTCATCCAGCTCCAGCCTTAATTTAATGACCAAAATGTTTTGGGGTTGTGCATTCTTATTTTTATTTTAATGTAGCAACTAATGTCTTCTGCAGAGTAGATGTTTTACATGAGGAAAGTGTTCAAGATGTCTGTACTACAACACTACCCAATAAAATTATATATTTAACAAAGTTAGCTAAATATTAATTTAGTTATAGACTCTAGATAATATGTACATATATCCTTGAAGTATGACTAAATTCCAACACATTTCTTTGCTGAATATGGCATTTATTGAACATACAAGGATGATGTGCAGAATATATTCATGAATTGGTTTGGTCTGTAATTTGTGGAATTCACTACTCCAAAGTGTGGTCGATGCTGTGGTAGTGAGTAAATCAGTTAGACAGATTTTTAATTGGTAATGGGGTGAAGGGATACAGAGAGATAGCAGGAGAATGGAGGCGAGGAGCATATCAGTTATGATCAAATAGTGGAGCAGATTCAATGGGCTGAATGGCCTCATTCTTCTCCTATATCTTATGAACTTAACAAGAATATCTCTTAATGTTCAAATAGTTAAAAACAAGTTACTGCCAAAAATCAAAACAACTTCCAGTTTTTGAACCCACTGGTAGCATCAAGCACTTCCAGGTCAAGGCCAGCACCAGGTGTAAAGTTTCCTCTAGGCAGGACAAATTAAATCTTCACTGTGCATTCTAATAAAAGTAATGTGTGGATGCTGGAAATCTGAAAGAAAAACAGAAAATGCTGAAGAAACTCAGCAGATCTTTCAGCATCCGTGGAGAGAGAAGCAGAGTGAATATTTTCAGTCCAAATGGACTCTTCTTTATCTCTCTCCACAGATGCTGCCAAACCTACTGAGTTTCTCCAGCACGTTGTGTTTTTACCTCACAGCACATTGGTGTGACATTTTCATTTTCTACAGCAACCATCTTTATGGTTTCTCCAAGTGAGAATTCAAGTTCAGTGTTGCATTATGAACAAATATTTCTGAGAATGTTGGTATATTTAGGGCACAAATCAAAGTGTCTCATGTTGCCTCTTCTTCTCAAAGACTTCCTCGCTTTCCAATATGTGTCTCTCCCAGGACACTGCCCTTACAGCAGGGAGCAGGACCCTTTGGAAAACAGTTCAAAGCCCTTTCTGTCCACAGACACTGTAACTAAACAAGAGGGTTTTCACTTCCAGTTCTTCAATTTCTCTCATCACCCCCTTGTGATCAGTTTTGCTTTAAGATCGCTCAATGTCAATGAGCCGACCATTGAATGACATTCTCACTTCAAAGCGTTGGCTAGTTTTGAAGATGTGAAATTAACCTGGGAAGGCCAAGTGGCTACAGATGGTTTGAAACGCTGGGAGCGAACCGTGATATTGCATTGTGCGAGGTGGGGTTTGAAATGCTTCTTGGGTGGTTGTTGGGGGAAGGTAAATGCAGGAATGAACTCTCTTTGCAACAGTGATTAAAGTCCTGGTACCAAACGCATGGAACCGCGTGTTATCTCACGCTGCCTGAAATGACAAATGGCAAAGTCTGAGCCGCTGACCAGGAAGACACCTTGCCGTACACCGGGCTGCACTCTGAACGTATCCTGCCATGTCAGTTCAGTGAACTGCACGAATTTGAAATACCAAGCCGTTGATCTTTCAAAACAAAGTCGGACACGGCCTTGCCAACGGGTTTTGTTATTGCCTCTCTCGCTGAAAAGGATCCTTGCGTCACCCCTTTCGGTTCGCCGGAACAAAAGAGAGAAACAACCAGCTCGATAGAAGCGCCAGATCTCCCGGACAAACCCGGGAGACACAAGGCAGCACTAATCCCAACTGGCTGTGCCACAATAACCCGCTGCATTGCATTGACCCACGGCATGATACACAGGGCTCCTTATATCGTATTGCAAAGGCTCTGGTAACACAACGCTTCCCACTGGGATACTCAGACTTTTATATGCAGGCATGAATAAACCTTTCTGCTGTTTTCCAACCCGCTTTTGTACCTTACCATGAGTTACTGCAATTTCATCGCGATGTTGAAAGAAACTGCATTAAGTACATTGACCCGACAATCGATTGTCTGAAAGTTCTGACAAATAAATCAGAAAAATATTAAAACAATCTACCGACTAAGACAAACCTACTCAAGGAGACAATGCTCCACGTTGATTTTTTTTTAGAATGATTTTACACTCACCAGCTGAAGGACACATAGGAAGATGAGGGTACACCGCCCCGTACAACAGCTCATCCTCAAATAATAGGACAACGGGGATGAAATAACGAACAAAAAAAACTCTTTGTTGTTGATACACAGAGCAGTCAGCGAGGCTGGTCCGGCAGCATAACGAAAATGGGGAGATAAATACAACGTGAACAGTTTTCAGTGCTGGGCTGGAAGGTGCTTTCAGTGGAGGGAGCGCTTGTGGATTAGAAAGTTCAGTTCAATCAATGTGCCAGGCTGAGAGGGAGGGAGGGAGAGAGGGAGGGTCACTAACGGACGGATGTTGTACAGTTAAAGACAACAATCTCCTGGAGAAAGATGAGATCACTAGAAACTCCGTTACTATCGATATCAATCCAAGTTTGGTGTCAGAGCCCCCCGCCCGACCCCAGCTTATCCTGATTTCACTACCTCACTTAAAAAAATCCAAACTTTTCTCAACCCACGTCACCTGAAATAAAGGAATATGCTTTCTCAACTCTTGAATTCTAACCAGCTCAGGAAGTATTTCGCTTCAATTTGATCCAGCAAATCTAAATGTCAAGGTAACTGGAGTGGAATTGTAGTGAATTGTAGTATTGCCAGTGACAGAGGCTTCCTGCATTTGCCAGGATGTTTCTGCAATGATTGATTTAATTCCAATCGCGACGCATGTTCCTTGAAAGGCTCCCTTTGGTCATGTATGCAGCATAGAGTTTTGACCAAATCGTTTCAGAAACTCGTTTGAAGGATAGAAAAATTGTTGAGTTACCAAATACAGCCTGAAGAGGTTTCAAATTTAACATTCACCAAAGCTTCAGTGTGCAAATGTGGGTTTTGTTTTGCAGCATCTTCCTGCTTTAGATATTAGAGGATTTTCTTTTATACTTTTTAAAACTTTCGACATATGTAAATTCATGATTTACAAAGTTCCAGTGTTCTGCATTACTTCCCTATTATTCCTCATGACAATGGTCACCGTAGCAACCGTTGCCCGAGAGGGCAAATGCATTTAAAGCAAAAGTACTTTTCCTCATTTGTACGTTCTGAACATTGAAGAATCCTGCTTCACAGCTTCTCCAAATTTGAAGATTTCTGAGATGCTGCTTTGATTATCCTTCCAAAAATATTTTAACAATAGGGATTTTAAAGTATACTCATGAGGCCCCCTGGTGGCTTTCATTACTCAATGATCCTACATAGAGTAATGTGTAATAATTCAGCCCAGGAATGACTCTCATGGTTTTGCAACAATTGCCTTTTCTTATGTGGTGCACCGTGTAGACCTAAGAACATAGAACAAGAGAACTAGGAGCAGGAGTAGGCCATGTGACCCTTCAAGGCTGCTACGCCATTCAATAAGATCATGGCTGATCTTTTTGTGGACTCAACTCCATTTACCCACATTCTGGATTAGTGGTGCTGGAAGAGCACAGCAATTCAGGCAGCATCCGAGGACAGGCAAAATCCGAGGACAGGCATTTACCCACACTCTCATTGTATCCCTTAATTCCTTTATTTTTAGTTTTAAAAATGTTTACTGAAGTAGTGGCAACTACTTCACTGGGCAGGGAATTCCATAGATTTACAACCCTCTGGGTGAAGAAATTCCTTCTCGAAGAAGAAGCATTAGTGTATGTTTTGCAGGGTTTGTTGAAGTCAATTATACATCAACGAAAATAAGAAAGACATCCTTGTAACATCAGCCTAACACCATAACAAATATGGAGAGCCCATAAATCTATCAGGAGACATAAATGCTGATAGTCCCCTACTCCACATGATTGCCACTGGCACTGCCATAGCTCATGGGATCAAGGTGAATGCCCTTTACTATTGTGCCAGTTGTGCGCCCTCTCTAGCACATATACAAGGTGCTCACAACTGATATGCCCTCAGGAGGGAGCGCTGGAACAGAAACCAGAAGGGTTAGTCCTCCCCCATCCATCCCCAGATGAGCAGAACACTTCAAAATAAAATTATATTCAAATTTTTGGGGATACAGACTTTAATTCTGCCTATGGATGAACCAATCCTAAATTAATAGCCATATATATGCAGTCAATTTGAAACCCCTGAAAATTCTACAGCTCTGTAGAATTTGATGGCTTATTTACTTCTCTGTCACTGACTAGTGTCAGGCTTGATGAAGTGGGCAATAGAAACTTGCCTTCTGTTCAGCAGCTTTTTAGCATTCATTGATTGCCAGGCATGTTAATTTGAGAGAATAATTGGAGGGATGGTATATTTATTTGGTGTCTATGTCCCTTCAAATAAAGGAAAACTAAAATGCTGCACAGATGTCATTTTATTGTGGATTAGTGGTGCTGGAAGAGCACAGCAGTTCAGGCAGCATCCAAGGAATAGCGAAATCGATGTTTCGGGCAAAAGCCCTTCATCAGGAATAAAGGCAGAGAGCCTGAATGTGGAGAGATAAGCTAGAGGAGGGTGAGGGGTGGGGAGAAAGTAGCATAGAGTACAATAGGTGAGTGGGGGAGGGGATGAAGGTGATAGGTCAGGGAGGAGAGGGTGGAGAGGCAGGTAGGACAAGTCCAACAAGTCATGGGCACGGTGCTGAGCTGGAAGTTTGGAACGAGGGTGAGGTGGGGGAAGGGGAAATGAGGAAACTGTTGAAGTCCACATTGGTGCCATGGGGTTGAAGTGTTCCAAGGCGGAAGATGAGGCGTTCTTCCTCCAGGCGTCTGGTGGTGAGGGAGCGGCAGTGAAGGAGGCCCAGGACCTCCATGTCCTCGGCAGAGTGGGAGGGGGAGTTGAAATGTTGGGCCACGGGGCGGTGTGGTTGATTGGTTCGGGTGTCCCGGAGATGTTCCCTAAAGCACTCTGCTAGCGCTTTAGGGAACCGCATTGGGGTTACACCGGCACCACTCCCCACCTCTTCCTCTGCTACATTGATGACTGCATTGGCGCCACTTCGTGTTCCCGCGAGGAGGTTGAGCAATTCATCAACTTCACCAACACATTCCACGCTGACCTTAAATTTACCTGGACCATCTCTGACACCCCCCTCCCCTTCCT
>NC_057729.1:31826142-31907687 GCF_004010195.1 Chiloscyllium plagiosum
CCCTCCTCTAGCTTATCTCTCTACGCTTCAGGCTCTCTGCCTTTATTCCTGATGAAGGGCTTTTGCCCGAAACATCGATTTCGCTATTCCTTGGATGCTGCCTGAACTGCTGTGCTCTTCCAGCACCACTAATTCAGAATCTGGTTTCCAGCATCTGCAGTCATTGTTTTTACCTCATTTTATTGTGGCCATTCAAAATTAATGACTTCTTAAGCATGCTGCAGCAATCTCCTTTCCTATTATGCTATACAAATAAACTGATACAAGACATGGTCAGAGTTTATTCCCCAATCATTTTTTCACATTAAATTATCAACTTCACAAAATTACATGTGCACTGTGTGTCACATGCATAAGTTTTGCTACATACCAGACTTACTTTGGAATCTTTGCCTTATCTAAATTGCAAAATGAATATCTTCCTTTAAAAGTAAAAATGTCACTACACTATAAAGACAAGAAATAAATGCAAGCTTTTATTGTTTGTCTGAATTAAGATACTCTACTATCCACTCATTAATTAAAATGACCTGTGCAATGTTTATACATAAATACTGATATCACAACTGGTGCAAAAGATGGAACTTGAGAGACACAGAGAAGTATTTAAAATAAGCAATTGATGGTTAGAGTTAAGTTAAATATGGGTTTTAGTTTGTTATGTTTTTAGTAGTTTGAGTATAAATGTTGACTGAACAGTAAACTAGACTTGAAGCTAAACACAATTGTAACTAATTGCTAGCTAACATGGCAGTATAGCTGGGGCCCATCATACGCATATGCTTCCTGCATCATGCACTATCCCTGATAAAATGTCCTTGCTCCACAATCCTTTGCATGAAAATATTTTCCCAGTTCTTCCATCACTCCCTTAGTGACAATGTCAATTGAACGAGATAGGAAACAAAATTGGCACTAAATACTCTGGCACTGAAATTAAATCTGGTTTACTAGCCAATATGCTCATCTGAAATTCCTGTCTCTGCCAATTTATTGGAGGTGTTAACCTGTCTAAAGCAAATGGCTTAATGTTTTTAATAAATTAGTAGGAAGACCATTTTTAATCAAGTAGACATTCTCACATTAACTTATTGCTCTTTAATTTCAAGATTTGTCTGATCTTTCAAATAATATTTTGGAATCATTAGAATGTTTTCTGTTCAGTACATTGAGGAAAGCTTATATTAATAACTTTGACATCATTAATCCTTCCCCTGCACACAAAGCATGTTCCTTAACAAAAATATTTAATTTTAAATTAAAAATTTATGTAAAAAAGTTACTAAGCAGTAAAATAAATTATAATCGAATGTATATTAGAAACTTTTGCATTCTGTATATATATCAATAATGTAGTATAAATAATAGTCCAGGGATGTGCAGGCTAGGTGGATTAGTCATGGTAAATGCATAGTTATGGGGATGGAGAAAGGGCTGGATTGGGTGGGATGCTCTTGGAGAGTCAGAGCAGGCTGAATGGGCTGAAAGACCTCTTTCCGCAGTTAGGGATTCTATGATGCTTTAATAATGAATAGTTTTTTAGACGCTTCATCTGAAATAGTAATAACATCTACAGTCTGTGGTGAGAAAAATAGTTTTCATTATCCCTCACCAATGGAAACCAACAATCAATGATCCTCAGTGAGTGACAGCAATAGTTAATACTCCAGAGAATGCTGGCTGAAAAGAGAATATATCATGTAGTAAATTAATGCACTTGTTTTCTAAGGTGCTTGAGCAGACCACACTACCATGTATGGGCAAACTCATCAAAATGTGAAAATAGAAGGTTAGTAATTTTTGTTGAAGACCAGTTGCAACCTATTCAACAATTTTCCCTTCCCTCTTTCCTTCAGGACATGTTCACCATTGTATAAAGCTGAAGTCCAAAGTAAGCATTAAAATTATAGAGTCACACAGCATGGATAATTACCACTTTCATCTCTAAAATCTTCTGTTGGCTACAGCTGATCAGAGTTGAATAGTGTATGTGGACTAATAACACACTGTTGATGATTGTCTTTGGGAATTGGGATAAATTTAATAAAGCGGTCTTTTTGAAAATCTTGCCTGCATTTGGGTTGTCTCCCACTAGAAATCACGTAGAATTGATAGTAACCACTATAAAATAAATTGCATTGGGAAATAGGTTTGATGATCTATACAATTTTGTTTTGCTCCCTGCTTCCTTTCTTAAATTGAATGATTAAATTTACCAAATAAAAGTGAGAGTAGAAATTGGTCCTTGTTGCATCTTATTGTTTCTTTGGAAAACAAAAGCAAAAAGAATAATGTTTGGTAATAAATGTTATATTTCTTTTTAATTCATTCATACACAGAATATGAGCATCACTAGCTGGGCCAGCATTTATTGCCTGATCCTAGTTGCCTTTAAAATGGTGGTCTTAAAATGATTTGCCTTCTTGAACTATTGCAGTCCATTTGATATAGGTACACCCACAATCGCATTCGGGGGAGTTTTCTAGGATAGCAACTCATTGACACTGAAGGAACTGTGATACATTTCCAAGTTGGGATGGTGAATGGCTTGTAAAAACTCTTGCAGGTGGTGTTGCTCCCATGTATCTGCTCCCTTTATCCTTTGGTGTCTAAAGTGCTCAAGCAGGTGCCACTGCATTTGTCAAAGGCTGGTTTGCAAGCATCCTCAGCTTCCTAAGATAGGTCTGTGCTACTTTCATGCGTAGATTGCAGAGGTTAGTTAGGTTTGACTGAAATGGTGAACCTCCCTCCCCTCAGCTTTCACCCTCAGTCTAAGCAGTGCCTCCACTCTTCTTATAATTAGTCCATGCCCAATGCTACTTCAACCCCCTTCACATGCTCACCGTTATGCTGTTGTCAGTAGGATATTATTAAAATATTAATTTTAGTGTTATAGAAGCATAACAGGTGCTAGCAGTTCATGCAAAGAAATGGCAAGGGAGGCCCAAAATCCAATTTCAAATCAACTAAACACCTTCAGGTTGGAATGTGTGTTTTTGTTTAGGGGCTCAACATTTCCCTCTGGCATTTTTAGCACAAAACTAAACACACTTGACACTGTTTAATAGCAATTACAGCTTTAGTTTTATTGTTTTTCACAATATCAGATGTCCCAGATATTGCAAAACAGAGTGTTGCTAGCATACAATCCACCTTAAAAGCCATCAAAATTGTTTTGGAGCACTATACATTTCATAGGAAACATATTTGCAAACATTCATAAGCAACTATGTGATTCAAGCACTTGCTTTACCTGGGCATGAAAACTCCATGAGTGACATGCACTGGATGATAAGTGTGGAGGATTGGTGTAATAAATCCACCGCTATCATTTTAATTCTGCTATGGCCCTCTTTTTGCCAAGCAAAGAAAGTTAACATCATTCCCTATTGAGCAATAACTACTTATTCAGGGACAGCATTGCGTTCCCATGAAATTGCAACATCTACAAATGCAGATTAACATGGAGATTAAAACATATAACGTAAGATCTCTTTCGCCTGGGATTTGGACTGATAAGCATTCTCTTTCACTTATACAATAACACCATTGTAAGGACTCCTTCTCACAGTTTCCAAAAATAATGATCCTTTTATCTATTTAATGGTTCTTGGTTTCTTACACAATTGTATTAAGTAAAGACTCTGAACCGCTTGGTATAAATCAACACTTAATTGTTCTAATAAGTGTATGGATGATATGTGGATAAATTTCAAAATGTTAAAATGTTAGTCAGAGTGAGACATATTGCAAGATTTTAAAAAATAATCATAGTTATATTATTCTTGTAGTTTTCCATGATCAGTAACAACTTCCTACTTTTGCTATGCTATTTAGAAAATCTGTTCCTTTTCATTCTGAGCAATTGACTTCCAATCCGATACACATATCAACACTTTAAACATCATCTAAACTCTACTTTTCAAAAATAGATCTAAACATTTAATTGGAAGTTAAGAAATGGATTTATTAAGATGTACTCCCATACAAAGGAGCTAAGGAACTGTCATAGTGCAGTCCCATTCACTGTTGTGAAGAATTCAAACTAAAGTTACAAATTGTTTTATTTAACTGTGCACACAAATACAAAACCCAACAACCTTTAAACTATTTTTTGCATACTTTTTGTCCTTCCTGTTACCCAATTAAGCTGCAGAACAGATGGTACGATATCCAGCTGAAGAAACCCATCTTGCTTTTTTATCTAAATGCCAGGTAGATTTTGGTCATGCTGTCAGTGCAGGTGGTGAAGCATACTTTAATTTATAAGTGAAGCAGCAGAGCAACATATTTACTGGCTGGTTAAGAATTTTGGCTATTGAATGTGACAGCTGTTATTAATTGTACATCCAATATGTTCAGTACACATACAAAAAGGAATTCACCCACATGCAAACGACAAGATATTGATGACTCAACAGAGTAAGCTGGTCCCTACAATAAGCCTGTATCTCGATTATGCACTGCAGTAAAATAGTTATTTGTGATGCATTTTTCAAGCATTATACATTCAGTATTTAAAAAGTTGTTGCTATATTATTCTACCAACAGATTATGGACAGCCTATCTCCAGAAAAGTGAATGTTCTGCAGCACAGAACATGGAACTAGAGGTTTGTATTTGTGTACGCAGTTAAATAAAACAAACTCCAACTTTATTTTGTGGACTTCATGGCTACAGTGCATCAAACTGCATGATGACAAATACCAATCTCTTAACTCCATTGTATGGAAATACATCTTAATGAATACATTTCTTAACGACCAACTGAGTGTTTAAATTCTTTCAACAAATAGAATTTTGATAATATTTGAAGTGTTGATGATATGTATATGTTTTAGCTGTTAATCTCGCCTGATTATTTATGGCTGTTATTCAGGTACTTCCTGTGGGGAAGTGGTAACGAAATGCATCCTGAAGTTAGAGACTATTTTTTATTCATGATGTGGCTAACTGCAGAAATACCTCTATTAGTGAAACACTTCAGCACATTCTGCAGAAGAAGTAGTCATACCATTATTTTGTCACTAAATCCAGACTAAAATCTTTCATTGTTATTGAGGAATTAATCAGATACCAACACCAAGTGACCATATAAGTGCAGATAAACATGGAAATCAGGTAGTTTGTGACTGGGATGTCTTGTTTACTGCAAGGGATATTTTGTGAGGGATAAGACATTCAAGGATGGAAAGATTGTGAAGTTGCTGTACTCGGCCACTAAATGTACCCCAATCATGCCAAAAAATAGTGTTCAATTGTAAGTGAGCTTTAAACATGTGGGAAGTTTTAATTACTACCAATCAACCTCTCTGACACTGGAAGTTAATGTTTACATATATGGAATCTCATTCATTCAACTTTTAATGAATGTTGGAGATTTTCAACAATTAAAGTGAAATGTTTAGTTTACGATCTTTTCCTTCCATCCCTTCCCTTTCTTTTCCTCCTTTGTTCCACTTTCTCTATTTGATTTGGCATTGAATTAAATATTCGAAGGTATGTTTCCTTTTTAAACTCTGCTTGACTCAGTAATGATTTTTCAACTTTACTGAATAACAAGACACAATGTTGCCTGCTTTTCTCTCAGATTCAACATCACTTGTAGAGGGCACCACACTGTTTTGTGTCTCTAATTACTGCAAGTAACTGCAAAATAAAAAGTGTAAGGAACAACATGCATCATTCATTTGTCAATGATTGCTCAACCAGGGCCAAGGTGCTGCTGTATGCAAGTAAGTTATTTCTTTAATTAATCTCCCGATTAGATATTTCTCTAGATTGGTAAATTAATGAGGTTTTCAGTTAAGACGTATAGCTATTGTCAACTCAGTAAAACCAGCAGGAGATGGGTGGTATTCTTAATATATATATTTGTTTTTAAATATCTCTTTGTTTTGACGGTTGTTATTTGAGGCAAAACAAACCTGGAAGGTAATGTGGTTTATATACCCATGTTAGATTCAGGTTAGGAGACCTATTCCCATTGTAAAGTCATATATGTAATGTCAGGTATTGCATTTTGGCACATCAAACAAGGGTTGGACTTATACAATTAATGTAGGGCCTTGTTATAGTCTTGGAGTCACAGAGATGTACAGCATGGAAACAGACTCTTCAGTCCAAGTCTTCCATGCAGACTAGATATCCTAAATTAATCTATCCCACTTTCCAGCACTTGACCCATATCCCTCTAAACCTTTCCTATTCAAGTATCCATTGAGATGCCTTTTAAATGTTGTAATTGTATCAGCCTCCACTACTTCTTCTGGCAGCACATTCTATACATGCACCACTCTTTGCATGAAAAAGTTGTCCCTTAGCTCCTTTTCAAACCTTTCTCCTCTCACCCTAAGCCTGTGTCCTGTAGTTCTGGACTCCCCCAACCTGGAGAAAAGACTTTGTCTATTTACTCTGTCCATACTCCTCATGATTTTATAAACCTCTGTAAGGTCACTCCTCAGCCTCCGATGCTCCAAGGAAAACAGCCGCAGCCTATTCATCCTCTCCCTATAGCTCAAGCCCTGTAGAACAGAGGGACCTAAGGGTTCAGGTACATAATTCCTTGACGTTTGCATCACATGTAGTCAGGGTGTTTTAAAAGGTGCTTAGCACACTTGCCTTCATTGCTCAGTCCTTTGAGTATAGGAGTTCGGAAGTCATGATGAGGTTGTACAGGACATTAGTGAGGTCTCTTCTGGAATACTGTGTCCAGTTCTGGTTGCCCAGTTTTAGGAAGGAAAGCTGGACAGGCTGGGACTTTTTTCACTGAAGCATGGGAGGTTGAGAGGTGACCTTATAGAAATTTATAAAATAATGAGTGATATCGATAGAGTTACTGGTAGTTGTCTTTTACCTAGGTTGGGGGACTTCAAGACGAGGGGCACATTTTTAAGGTGAGAGGAGAGAGATTTAATAAAGACATATGGGTCATTTTTTTTACACAGAGGGTGGCTCATGTGTGGAATGAACTTCTTGAGGAAGTGATGGATATGGGTACAGTTACAACATTTAAAAGACATTTGGATAAGTACGTGAATAGGAAAGGTTTGGAGGGATATGGGCCAGGAGCATGAAGGTGGGATTAATTTGGTTTGGGATTATGTTCGGCATGGACTGGTTGGACCAAAGATTGTGTTTCCATGCTGCATGACTCCATGCATCTATGTTATCATCATTAATATAAAATGCTCATTTTATGATATTGTTTACATTATTATTCATAGTAAAATACCAAAGTTTAGATATATTTGGAAGCTCCTGGAAACATAGGAGATGTGATTAACATACTATTGTCCTTTCACTGGTGAATAACTCTAACTATAGCTAGATCAAAAAGACAATTTTGGAACATAGAAACAAGTTTTATCATAATGGGCACACAGAGTTGGATGGACAAGTCTGGATTATAAACCTATTTGTTCAGATCAGTCTTTTTGCCATGGCTCTACAATACAGGTTTGAGGTTCCCCAATAAATTAGAAGACAGGCAGGAAAATACACCATACCACTCAAAGGAAGGATTTCTAGTCCAAGGGACTGTAATAGATATTAGATTTGAATTGTACATTAATTCCTGCAGCTTCAAGAATAACAGAATGGAAATGAGAACTAGGGACTCTACTCCGTTGGTGTTGCTGCTTTTCTTGTTCCTTATCAGAGTCCGAAGGACTTTTGCATGTGTTGTTTCCACACTATAATAAAGGATGACAGAAGAAAATGCAGATCATGGTGAGTAAAGTGCAAGACAAATAAACTGACTTCCAAACCTTTGGAAAAATTATGTCACACAGTAAATGCATACTCTTAGAGAAGTGCTCTGATCAGCAGCCTTTCACCTCGGGGTGACTGCAATTATTCAGTTTCACCATTTAAAGTCTGTCAGTTTCACTGATGTAACACTCCCTGCAATGTACTCTTGCCCGGTAGGACCTGGCAAGCTCCACGCAATTCAGAAAACCTTTCCACTGACCCATAAAGTCCAAATGCTGAGATAAATTCTGAGTTAATTGCCTCTTTTGAGCATTTTAATTATTTGCCTGACAGCTCCACAAGGGTTCCCCACTTTCCTGCAAACCCTCCCAGATTATATTTGGAAGAGTGTATGGTCATGTTAGGTAACTGACTGGATGCCATTTTTGGGGCTTTAATGCTCCTACACAAACACACATCCCACATCCCCTTGTACTTCACATTCTGCCTCCAAATACTGAACAACATCAGTAAGTGCAGTTGCAACAGACACTACAACTATGCTTACCATATGTGTGCCTGTGGTCTCGCTTTCATATGATGCTGGTGTTGTATGCTGCTTGCGGTAGTCTGTAGGACAGAAAATCTTTTGCATAATATTTCCTAACAGTGCATCAACTGCCTGCATCTCACAAGTGACTTATCCACCTGGGTATGCTACTGAAATATTTTCCATTTCCTCAGTTTCACAAAACAGCTGAGGAGGGACCTCTGTCATGCTATGTCTCATTCTTCAGCAAGTAGACAGTCTTCAGCCAACACCACTGCCTTTTCCATAATCTGTGAAAAATCCCTCATTCTGTGTTTCTTCTTTTTTAAATCACTGAAAGTCTCCAGACCGTATCAGTTTGTACTTGAAATAGTGATGATGTGACGTGTGGTGACATTGTTGCTCCCCTAGCTCCATAAAACTAAGTAAAAGGAAATTTAAAAATATACCATTTCCCCCCTTCTCTTTTCTGCTGGACTGGCAGGTAAAGCTGTAAGTTAGATTTGAAGTCAGGACCCAATGATGTTTTCAGACTTTGACATATTTAAATTAACTCTCTTAGCTTTGGTTGGGTGTCATCCATTTTAACTCTGCTAACATATCCTGGGGTGACTATCCAGATAATAAATTGGAACGCTTGTGTGTCTGTCCCTAACTCATAGTTGGAGACTTTTTTTGGAGGGTTCAGGATATGGAATAATTGCTCATTAGTAGTTAAAACTTTCTGGGCAATTCCCATGGGATCAGTGACCAAGCCTTCCTGAAGCATTCTGATGGGAATTTGCCAGATATTCCGATCTTCAATTATCCAGAGACCAGAAACTTCATCAGTGAAATCTGGGTAATGTGCATGCAAGTAAGTAAGGGACATTTTAATGACCCAACTGTCTGGTTTCTGTTCAGCTGAGAGGGTTGAATCATCTTTATACTTACAGATAATAAATCAGAGATAGATAGTTACAAAACAACCAGAATACAAAGCATACGTGCTTAGTACAGAGAGGTAAAGATATTCACAAAGGTATCAAAAACCTAAAGGATTTTACAAACATATCAGTAAAAGAGAACTTTAAAAGTTAGATGGGACCCATTAATTTAGATAGTTGTCAATGTGAGAATGATCAAAAATGAGAGAAATATCTAAAAGACGCTTCACATTTTTCCTGGCTAAAAAAGGAAGGAGGTAAGTTTTGAACTGTTTGTGATGAACAAAGTTCTGGTGGATTTGGATTTGTTTTAAAAAACTGATAAATTAAATAAATAGAAAGAAGACAAATTACTTAACCTGCTGAAGTACATTGTAGAACACTGAAAGAGTTGAGGGAGGAAATGCGGAAGCCCTATAGGTTAGAGTTCAGGGGTTAATTGAACGAACAAATATAACAGATGTGTGAAGAGTAACCAACAAAAGAGCCATATTTGAAAAGGATAACAAAGCTAGTCCAAAACATTTAGTTTAGCATGGTAAAGAGAATGTTGAGTATTTTTAATTGTAACGGTCAATTATCTAGATAAAGCGAAGATAGTTTGAAATAGCCAGCATTGTTCAAAAGAGATGATCATACTTCATAAAGCTTAAAAGCTTTGAAGAGATAACCAACTTAATATATATGAAAAAAGATTTGGAGGTACTGGTGTTGGACTGGGGTGGACAAAGTTAAAAACCACACACCAGGTTATAGTCCAACAGATTTATTTGGACGCACTAGCTTTTAAAGTGCTGCTGCTTCATCAGCTGGTTGTGAAGCAGCACCATAAGACACAGAATTTATAGCAAAAGATCTTTTGTGATAAATTCTGTGTTTTATGGTCCTGCTTCACAACCACCTGATGAAGGAGCAGCACTTCAAAAACTAATGCCTCCAAATAGATCTGTTAGACTATAATAGATCTGTTAGACTATAATTGTGAATTTTTTTATCTGCATGAAAAATGTTATAGTGTGTATTAATCTCCATGAAGTTTTTTTGACTATGTTCTATGTTCTATGTGGGGTATGATATGAGAGATTACTGGAGAAGAATTAAAGTTAATGAATTAGGAATAAAAATTGGTTAGAAAAATTGAACAAACAGTTTGGAATTAAGGGCAATATTCTTTTGGATATTGCCCTAGAGGAGGTGATTTTAGATGGCGCAGATTAAATCTATCGTTTTATTTTTGGTAAAACAACAGGAAACTGCAGAGGAACATGAATAAGGCAACAGACTAAAAGTGACAGGTGGAATTCACGTGGTTATATTCTACTGAAGATGAAAAATCAGCAATAATTTATTCTAAATGGAAGAAGATCTAATGCTAAAGAAATGCAGGGGAATTTGAGGGCACAGGATCAGTGAATATTAAATGCGGCCCTTCAGATTGACAAAGACCTAGCAAAACTGATGGATACTTGAATTCATCTCAAACTGTTTGAAACATAAAATTTGTTAGATAATAATAAAATTGCACAAACCTCATTAAAACCTCAGTGAGAATATTGTGTACAGTATTGGACTTCCTATAATAAGAATAATATTGCAGCTTTGCAGATATCATAATGTAGATTCATGAAGATACGGCCTGACATATGATGATACAAATGTAAAGCATGACTTGAAAACCATGTTCTTTTCATTCAATCCTTGAGGGAAATGTAATTGTAATTGTTCATTATTATAACAGGGCAGGGCAGGGTTGATGAAAGTAGACAGTTTCCAGTGGTTGATGAGTCTTGAATGAAAGGCTCAAGACATGGATTCAAGATTAAATGCAAAATATTTACAACGAAGCAAAACAAAATCTATTACACAGATACTTAAGGAATTGGAGATCACTGGATAATGGAACAGGACAGTTAAATGTGCTTAAAACTTTATTGCAAATGTTGACATGGCTTGGTTGGACTATATATTCTGTTTTTTTAATGTAACTTCTACATTTTTCTATGCATTGGTCCAAAAGAGCTGAATCTAATAATACACTCTTTAGCATGAACTAAACAATGCTAGCTAACCTAAGCAAATACCAGGCCAATGAAAACACAAAATGCTGGAAATACTTGCCAGGTCATACTGTGTAACAGAGAAAGGCAGTTAATGTTTCAGATAGATGATCAGAATAGAAAAACGCTTGATGTAAAACAGGTCTTCAAGCAAGTACTGAGGCTGAGAAAGCTGTGGATGGATGCGTAATGGAAAAGAGATTATGTCTGTAATTGAGTGTAAGGTAGAAGTAATCAAATGACAGAAGGGGTGATTATGTGAGGCAAAGGGAGATGGTAATGTGATAAGTAAAAAAGAAAAAAAATCTTGAGGGTGTAAATGCAGAAACTAAATTCATCGATAACTGCTGCTCTAGAGAATGAGTAAATAGAAAAGTGATTTATTTTTGTTATTTCAATCCCCTCCCACCTACATCCATGCCACTTCCAACATTTTTCATCATTTTAAGAGTTTCTAATTTCCTAGCCTTCACTACTTCTTTTTCACCACGGGTGTCCAATCCCTCCAGCATTAGAACCCATCAGGAAAGTTTGACAAATCAGTCTCTTCCTTGAATAGAAGCCAGATCAACCTCAACTGTATATTTCTGCTTGCCTGAACTTGTTCTCACACTTTAACAGATGTTCATTCATTACTGGACCAAAACGTCTCTTGGCTTTCCAGGAGTAACCATTTTGTTTGTTGTTCTTTTAACTGGCAGAAGACAAAGTTTTCAACTAGCTACCAATGAATACTGAATCCTAGTGAGGGGTATCCCTATTGCAGCTTATGGATCATATGAAGCTATGATTTCTGACAACTGGTTTTCAAATTCCACACAATTTGATTCTATTTGTGCTTAGACTTCCCACGGTGAATTTTCAAGGTATGTAGTTTGAATGGTCTAGTTTTAATCCTATCTTATCCTTCAATTCTCAACTCGAGCACCAATATCTTTTGATCTCAGCAACTTAAATTCAGGAACATAAAATGTTTACTTGTATCCCTAAAGGTATTTCTCAATGTAATCATTCTCGCGTTGTGAGAAAGATCACAGGAAAGATGGACATCTATTATCCCAACTCTCACTGACCCGAGAAAGTTATGGTCACATTCTTAGATCACTGCAGAACATATTTTTTCTATAGCTTCTTGTTGCAACCAAATGCCTTGTAGAATGCTTCAAAACAATTAAGAATCACACATCAGTGTGAGATTGAGAAACCACAGAGGTTGGATAAGGATGTAGATACTAACCATTTTTAATTTTTCTCTTTCATATTTGGTAAATTGATTTCTGATATTTCTTTCCATTCATTGATAAGTGTGTCATTGCATAAAAGTGGCCAAATAGCATTGTCAATGCACAGGAATGTATATTCATATCAAAGTCTATCCTTTGATTCCAAGATGACATTTACACAGAGTTTTGAGATTCTGCTGTGGATCTTCATGTGACTGAATAGACTGATTCCTGAACCTCAAATCACAAGGTAGCAGTATCTCAAATGCAAAATTTGCTTCCTTTTATTTTGTTCCCCGCTGCTGCCCTGTCTCATCTTTAAAGCAACTGGACTTGAAGCTTGATGCAGCTCGATAGACAGGATTGTCACCATTTTGAATGATTCCTTACACAGTCTTCTTTGACACTAGTCCAGAATATGTAGGCATTTATTTCAGATCTCGTATTGAAGGTTGTAGTCAAATTTTTACAAGGCATTGGCAAGGTTGTGATGGATTTTCTTGGACAATGTAATCTCTGCAGTAGAGTCTGCAGAGACAGGAGATTTATCAAATGCATTGATCATCAATAAGTGCCATGAAGTGTTCATAGTCTTGTTTTCAAAAATGTTATTATATTTGCCCAGCAACAAAGGTCATAATGTAGGTTCCTCTGAAAGGTTTAAAGCCACATTGTGTACCTTGCAGGATTTCCTTAGCCACAGAAAGTAGGCAAGTCTGGAGAATCTATGTCAACATTTGCCTTGCTCTATGGACAGCAGGGATATGCCTCAATAGTTTTGTCAGCATAGTTTATCTCCATTCTTGAAGATAATCCAAATTGACATAATTCTGAAGTTGGGGAATAACTATTTTTCCTCCAAAATCCCTAGAATGAGTACATGGAATTCTGATGTAAATGGCATTTTTTAAAGATCTCAGCTGGAAAACCATCAGGACTGAAGGCTTTGTTGTATTCCATCAGTTTGATTCCTTATTGCAGCTCCCCTATCAATGGTGGTTCACCCACAGATTCCACTGCAGCATAATTGGACACAAAATGGGGAATAACAACTGTCACTGTGAATTCACAGGTGAAGAATTGTTGGAATATTTTTCCAGCATTGCAAGCCTAAGAGAGTGAGATACCCATCAAGCAAGCAAAGGGGATTCATCCATTTGGCCATGGTCTATAAATAGCCCTGGAATTTCATAAAGCCTTACACATTGTAGTGGACAGTTTACTGTTGGATGTTTCAAGCTTTCTCTTTGCACCACTTGTTTTTCATGTTCTGGATGAGTCTTTGACTGTCTGCTTTGAGCGATTGGAATGCTGTCTTCTTGAATTGCAACCTTGCGTAGTCTGACAGGCAAAAGGTGCTGCTTGCTTCTCTTTCCGGAGGTAACACATCTCTGCATTATTTTTATCAAACAAGTCTTGGTGCAGACAATGCTCAAACTCAATGATCTGGACACAGATATCCAGTACAACTCACTTATTTTGATCACAGTGAATTGCGCTGGGTGCATGAAGATCTTCCATATTAGTTGTGAGCTCGTTTAAGGCTGCAACCTTGATGTTCTTCCTCTTACCTTTGGTTGTTGCATTGTCTTTGTGCTCAGTAGATAATCTGAAGAAGGGCTCATGCCCGAAACGTCGATTCTCCTGCTCCTTGGATGCTGCCTGACCTGCTGTGCTTTTCCAGCAACACATTTTCAGATAATCTGACCAGTATGTATCAGTCCTCTGTATGGATTGAGTAATACTGACGTCACTCAATACTTTGACTGAAAAAAAACCACAATACAGAATGTGCTGATGTTTTAATCTAGAATGTTTTATGTGGTTTCATGTCAGTCCTTTTTGCAGAAGACTAGGTTGGTTATAAAGAGGCAATCCTAAGCACACTTTGTCATCAGTAGGACATCATCTGTATTGGCCTTTCCCTCGCCAATGTTCACAGATGTTTTGGGCATGAGCCCTTCTTCAGCCCTTCCTGAAGAAGGGCTCATGCCCGAAACATTGATTCTCCTGCTCTTTGGATGTTTCTACAGTCCTCACTTTCTCCCGGAGGTGTTATGAGCCATTCATTTATGCAGTTGGGGAGTTTGACAATGCATTCAAGGTCCAGCTACTAATGGCAAAATCATCTGCATGAATATGAGGGTTACTGTCAGTGTTGCCATTTCAATAAAAGGTATATCCCATTGTCTGTTTTTCCACCTGCCCCTGCCCAGAAAGACAGCTGTCACTAAAGGCAGTAATGTCAATTTGGGTCTTGGTAAGTGGCATGATTAAGATTGCAGTCCTTCTTTTTGGATGGTCAGACCAGAGTCATCCACGAATGCTCGAACATTCCAAGTTTCAAAATGGAGAGTTTTATTTCTTTGACCATAAAGTTCATGATCCAGCTGGAGGTGGGTTCCAGGAAAACGTGGGTCAGAGGATATGCTGAAGAGATATCCTCAATCACAGATGCAACTGCCCAAAACCTCCTCTGTCCCATCACAAGTGTTAGAACATTATGCATTTTGCTGACAGCAAAGACAGAAGAAACTGCTCCTGGTAATTATGACTTAACATGTCACTGATATCTGACTAAATAAAATATCTAACCACCAACCTTTAAAGATTACATGCAAAATGAAGGTGCCCAAGGTCCCCGTGTTAAATGAAGTCACTTGCAGGCTTCTACCAGAGTCGATTTGCTAAGTCCTGCAATGATGGTGGATTGGTGACAAGGACACATCTGTGAACCTGACATTCCCTGTCACCAGAATCTGCACACAGTTGATATTCACTGCTGTGTAGGGTACCATTGCCACATTTGTGTTTGTAGCTGGTGATGTATGGGGCTTTTTTTAATTCCCATTTATTCTCGTTTAATTCTTTTCTGTTTCAAAAATACCACATCAGAGATTGATGGGCATTTTGTCAAGATTGCTTCATTTACCTACCTAGGGTTAAATTCTCCTGCTTAATTTAAAACCAGCAACACAGAAGAGATTTATCCCGTGCAGTAATCTGTAAAAATTTGAGTGGCGAAAAACTATTTAAAGTAACAATTATCAACTTTATTTCTTCATGTATAACAGAGAATAATTAACTAACAACTATGTACAAGTTCTTACTCTAACCTATCTTTTACCTTCCTTTATATAATACTAGTCCAATAAAACTCCCAATTAAGAGTTACAAAACAACACTTATTATCTTTGAGGAGAAAGTGAGGTCCGCAGATGCTGGAGATCAGAGCTGAAAATGTGTTGCTGGAAGAGCGCAGCAGGTCAGGCAGCATCCTGGGAACAGGAGAATCGACGTTTCGGGCATAAGCCCTTCTTCAGGAATGAGGAAAGTTTGTCCAGCAGGCTAAGATAAAAGGTAGGGAGGAGTGACTTGGGGGAGGGGCGTCGGAAATGTGATAGGTGGAAAGAGGTCAAGGTGAAGGTGATAGGTCAGACTGGGGTTGGGGCGGAGAGGTCGGGAAGAAGATCTCAGGTTAGGAAGGCGGTGCTGAATTCGATGGATTAGACTGAGACAGGGTGGGGTGAGGGGAAATGAGGAAACTGGTGAAATCCGAGTTCATCCCTTGTGGTTGGAGGGTTCCTAGGCGGAAGAGGAGGTGCTCTTCCTCCAACCGTCGTTTTGTTTATCTTAGCCTGCTGGACAAACTTTCCTCATTCCTGAAGAAGGGCTTATGCCCGAAACGTCGATTCTCCTGTTCCCTGGATGCTGCCTGACCTGCTGCGCTTTTCCAGCAACACATTTTCAACACTTATTATCTCAAAACCAGGCAGCTTTTGATTCTTCTACTTGAATCTTCCTGTGTCTTCTTTTCTTCTTCTTAGGAATTTCTGCATCACAGGTTACTGATCAAAAAAGGTACCTTTAAGAGAGCTATTTTTCAAACAATCTTTTACCCACTGGGGCTTGGCAGTTCTCCTCCCAATTGTTCAATTTCACCAGTCTTATACCCCAGAGCATCAGATTGTATCACTGGCTTTTAAGATTGTCAATGTACTCAATTCAAACTTGATTGGAAATTGGTATTTTTTTGGGGAGCACATGTTACATTGTGTCTTATTGAGAACACTTGGTGTTGTCACTGCTAGCGTTTAACTCTCTTAAAACGTATAGTTCACCCACACCTTCATAACACTAGCTAACAAAAACTACTCTTCAAAATGATTCAAAGTGCTGCTGAAATGGGCATCTAGGCTGCACTGTTTTTATGCCAGTTCTATTTAGTTTGTACGATGAATGTGATGCTGGAAAAGCATAGCAGGTTGGGCAACATCCAACAGGAGGGTGGTGCCGAGTTGGAGGCTCGATCCTGGGATAATGTGGAGGGATAGGAAATGAGGAAACTGTTTGAATTCACATTGGTCCCGGTGTTTGCAGGGTCCCAAGGTGGAAAAGAGACATTCTTCCTCCAGGCGCCGGGTGGTAACGGTTTGGTGGTGGAGGCAGCCCAGAATCTGCATGTCCTTTATGGAGTGGATGGAGGAGTTGAAGTGTTCAACCATGGAGCGGTGGGGTTGTTGGCTGCAGGTATCCCAGAGATGTGCTCTGAAACAGTCCAGAAGAAGGTGTCCTGTCTCCCCTATCTGGAGGAGATCACATCAGGTGCAATGGATATAGTAGACAACATTGATAAAGGTATGTGGAATGAGGAAGGATCCTTTGCGGCCTTGGACAGAGGTGAGAGGAATGGTGGGTCCGCAGGTTTTGCAATTTCTGTAGTGGCAGGGGAAGGTGCCGAGAGTGGGGTATGGGCTGGTGAGGGTGTGAATCTGACGAGGGAGTCATGGAGGGAGTGGTCTCTTTGGAACACTGATAGGATTGGGGACCAAATTATATCTCTGGTGGTGGGAGCCTTTTGGAGGTGCCAAAAGTGGCAGAGGATGATGCAATATATGCGGAGGTTAGTGGGGTAGAAGGTGAGGACCGGGGGAGTTCTGTCCTTGTTGCATTGGGGGTGGTGGGATTCAAGGGCAGTTGTGCGGGAAGTGGAGGCGATGCACTGGAAAGCATCGTCAACCACGTGGGAAGGGAAATTGTGATCTTGGAAGAGAGAGGTCATCTGGGATTTTTTAAAGGTGGAATTGGTCATCCTGGGAACAGATGCGGCAGAAGTGGAGGAATTGGGAATAAGACATAGTGTTTTACAGGAGGTAGGGTGGGAGGACGTATAGCCTAAGTGGGATTGTAGTAGATGTCTGTGTATGATCGGTTGCTAGAGATGGTGATGAAGAGGTCCAGGAAAGGGAGGGAGGTGTCTGAGATGGTCCAGGTGAATTTGAGGTCAGGGTGGAAGGTGTTGGTAAAAGTTGATGAACTGTTCAATCTCCTCATGATAGCACAATACAGTTAGTTATATAGCGGAGAAACAGGTGTGGGGGTGGTGCCGCTGTAACTGCGGAAGATGGACTGTTCCACGTACCTGACAAAGAGGCAGGCATAGCTGGGTCCCATGCGGGTGCCCGTGGCTATTCCTTTGGTTTGGAGGAAGTGGGAGAATTGGAAAGAGAAGTTGTTGAGGGTGAGGACCAGTTCAGCAAAGCGGATGAGGGTGTCGGTGGAAGGGTACTGGTTGGAACGGCGTGAGGGGAAGAAACAGAGGGCTTGGTGACCTTTTTTCGTGGCAGATCAATGTGTACAGGGACTAGATGCTCAAGGTGAAGATGGGGGTCAGGGAAATGAAAATCTTGGAGGAAGTGAAGGACGTGGGTGGTATCCCAAACGTAGGTGGGGAGTTCCTGGACTAAAGAGGACAGAGGTAGTCAAGGTAGACAGAGATGGAGCTCAGGCGCAGGCTGATATAGGTCAGGGTTGGGGGGGAGAGGCTGAAGTGGATAGATGGGAAAGGTGGTGGACAAGTCAGAAGGGCTGTGCCAAGTTGGAGGCCTGGGATTGTGATAATGTGAGGGGAGGGGAAATGAGGAAACTGTTGAAATCCACATTTAACCCTGTGGTTGCAGGGTCCCAAGGCGGAATATGAGTCATTCTTCCTCCAGGCGCCAGGTGGTAAGGGTTTGGCCATGGTTTTATAGAGACATGTCACGTCTTTTATCTAACTGCAACTCTTTCTTCCACAGAGTTCTGATGAAAGATCATCTACCTGAAACATAAATTGGTTCATTCCACAGATAGTGCCTGGGTTGTTGGGTTTTTTTCAGGAGTTTTTTTGTGTTCTATTTTATGAATCCGAATTACAGCAGGTATGATTGCCTTTTATTCTAAACTCTTTCAGCCACTCAATGTTCTAGCGGGCCAGTGATGAAACAAGGTTCAATCCCTTAGGGTAACAGGCTATAAGTTGTCGAATGGGAAGGGTACAGATTGCGTGTATGGCTTGTGTCTGTCTCCAAGCGCATTAGCCATTGTGTTACAGGCACTTGTTTGTCTTTTAAATGGCTCTAGAGTTATGCAATTTGATATATTTTTTTCAATATTTCCGTGCAGTGTGGTAAAAACTGATCACAGTGAAAACATCCCCTCGCCATTTGAAAGGGCGGGTTAACAAACCGCCAGCAGACCTACATTAGATGCGGCTGCTCTGAACAATTGAGTCTTGGCTGATTGAAATCACTGTAGGGGACGCTACAGTTTTCTCTCTGCTGCGGCGAGGCTTCATCACAAGTCATCCCAGGCAGAGTTCATGAGTCCCATTTACTGAAAGATGAGTGAATACACCAGCTGTAAGGTGAACATCCGTACAGCATGAAGTGATCATTACTCTCCCCGAGCGTTGTAATTGCGTTGTTTACTCCATGACTTGAGAATGCGAAGCAATAAATGTGTTGGAACTAATGCCGGACAATGCTCTCGCACTAAAAGTATTCACTTAAGGGAAAGTGAAAGGTTTATAACACTGACATCAAGAGGCGGTTCATCACTCTGGCATAACTTCTTTTTGTGAGTATTCAGTTTATCAGTCTTGTATGTATTGCGATGACCCAGTTTGCTAACAGTCGCATTGTCTTCGTAAGAGAATTGTTTTAGACTTTGAACTGAGAGATGAAGTTTTCAACCTGTTAACCCTTTGATGTATTACGAGGAGCTAATTCCATGCTATCTGTCAGCGAACTGTTTTGGTGAAATATCCCAACAGTTGAGCTGGGAACGTGGTCCTCTAGCTTATCTCCCCACCCTTCAGTCTCTCTGCCTTTATTCCTGATGAAGGGCTTTTGCCCGAAACATCGATTGTACTGCAACTCGGATGCTGCCTGAACTGCTGTGCTCTTCCAGCACCACTAATCCAGAACATGGTCGGCATGGACTGGCTGGACCAAAGGGTCTATTTCCATAAAGTATGACTCTGTGATTGTGTAATAATTCATTTCTCGTTTAATGGTGTGTGTTTTAAGAGGGCCAGATATCCCATTCTGTTCATATATATATATATATGTATATGGATAGATAGCATCTTTTAAAAGATGCAGTTTTGAAATAACTATTTCAGTTTGGATATGAAAGAGAACTTATTTTATGCAAATATATGCAAAGTGTGCTCCTAATGAATGCAGTAAGGCAGACATTCTTGTCAGAGTGCTCAACAACCACACTATACGATTTAAAGGTGACTGCCCGCCGGCAGAAGCTGCTTCATGTGAATCTCAAAACTGATTTTTCTCGCGTATTCTCGTAAAATCTGAGGAAACTCTCGAACGTGAAATTGTCCCGTTTGCTCGGCTTTGAAGTGTTAATAAAACTGTTGCAATCGCAGCATCACATTGATGTCGACGATCAACAATTCTTAGCGTTTTCATCTGCAGCTGTTTTCTGGTGATACTGTTCCTCTTCAGTATAGTTGTTCCTTCATGTATTGTTCACTCCGTCTATTTATAACTGGCCTTTTTAAAACAAACAATCAGGTGTTGACTACTGAATAATAGTTTCCGCTTCTGTGTTATTGAATGCAGTTACAGATCAAGTTATTCATTTCAGTTATTTGAGATTGGAAAATGTTAATTTCCATTTAATTGAAGAAAATCGAAGGACCACAATAAAAACTATATATGATTCATAACAAAGGAACAGACCAATGTAATAAAACAAAGAACTGCCAACAAAGTCATAGAGTCATTTGCTTGGAAACAGACCCTTCCATCTAACCATGCCAACCATAACCCCAAACAAAACTAGTCCCACCTGCCTGTGCTCACCTCCTATCTCTCCAAACCTTTCCTATTCTTGCATTTATCCAAATACTTTTTAAACGTTCTAACCGTACCCACATCCATCACTTCCTCTGGAATTTACTTCCACACACAAACTACCCTCTGTATCTAAACGTTACCCTTTGTGTCTATTTTAAATCTTCCTCCTTTCACTTTAAAAATATGCCTCCTCGTCTTGAACTCCCCCACCACAGAGAAAAGCCATCTGCAATTCACCTTATCCATATTCATCAAGATTTTCCTCCATAAGGTCACCCCTCAACCTCCTACACTCCAGTGTAAAAAGTTTCAACCTATCTAGCCCCTCTGTACAACTCAAAACCTCTATTCCCAGCAACATCCTGGTAATTTTATTTTACCCCTCTCAAGCTTAATAATATCCTTCCTATAGCAGGGTGACCAGAACTGGGTACAGAAGTCTAGAAGAGGCCTTACCAACATCCTGTACAACCTCAATATGAAATCCCAACTCCTATACTCAAAGGTCTGAGCAATGAAGGCGAGTGTGCTAAACTCCTTCTTAACCACCCTGTCACAAACTTCAAAACACTGAAGCCCTAGGTCTCTCTGTTCTACAAAACTACCCAAGGCCCTACTTTTAATTGTATAAATCCTGTCCTAATCCTGAATATCTGAAACAAAAAACACAAACTGCTGGAGAAACTCAGCAGGGCTGGCAGCATCTGTCAAGAGAAAACAGAGTTAACTTTGAGGTCCAGTGACCCTTCTTCAGAACTAGCCATTCGACCAAACTGGGCTGTGCTGGTGTTTAGACAGAAAGGATCTCCTCTCACTGGACTTCAGAAGAACATAAGAACTAGAAGCAGAAGTAGGCCATTCAGCCCCTCTAGCCTGTTCTGCTATTTCATACCATCATAGCTGATCTTATTTCAGCCTCAACTTGACTTTCCTGTAACCTTTTAACCTGTTATTAATTAGAAATCTTTGTCTATCTCCTCCTTAAACATGTTCAGTGTCCCAGCATCCACTACACTCGAGTGTAATTAATTCCACAGACTTGCTACTGTTTGACAGAAGTAATTCCTCGTCATCAATGTTTTAAATTTGCTCTCCTTTTCCTAAGGCCTCTCATTCTAGATCATCCCACAAAGGGAAATATCTGCTTTACATTTACTTTGTCAATCCCCTTCAGAATCTTATGTACCTCTTCTAGTCCATCTAAACGTTAGTGATTATGGGCCTAAACAGCTCAATTTCTCTTTGTAAAACAAGCCTTTCATTTTTGAAATTAATCTAGTGAACCTCCTCTGAACTTCCTCCAATGTGATTACATCCTTCCTCAAGGAAAAGAGCCAAAACTGTACATGGTACTCCAGATGTGATCTTACTTATGCCTGTTATAATTACAATAACACTTCCCTTCTTTTATACTCCATTCCTTAAGCAATAAACACCAGATTTGATTTTTTCCTCTTTATTGCCTGTATGTTAAACTTTCTGCAATTTCTGCATGCAGACACCCAGATCCATTTGCACTAAAGCATTTTGAAGTATCTTTCCATTGAGATAATTTGCATTTTTTATTCTTCAAACCAAATTAGATAACCTCACACTTATCTATTTTAAACTCCATCTCCCAAATTTTGACCTGTTCACTTAATCTATCCATATCCATTTGCAATTTACCTTCCCACCTATTTTACTATCATCTGCAAATTTGGCAATGACTCATTCTATCCCTGCATCTAAATCATTAATATAAATTGTTAACAGTTGGGGCATGTGACCTGAGCACTGTGACACCCCATTAGTCATAGCTTGCCAACCAGAAAAACACCCATTTATCCTGACTCTCTGCTTTCTGTTGGTTAGCCAATCTCTTTCCAAGCAAATATATTAATCTTAATCCAATGTGATCTCACATTGTGCATTAACCTTTTGTGTGACGCCTTATCAAATGCCTTCTGAAAATCCAGCTATACCACATCTACAGAACACCTATTATCCACTTTGTTAGTTTGATCTTCAAAGAACTGTAGCAAATTAGTCAAACATGATTTACCCTTCATAAAAACCATGCTGAATCTGATGGATTGCGTTTGGACTTTCCAAATGTCTTGTTACTACTGCCTTTACAATTGATTCCAACACTATCATCTTACACTGTAAAATATTATAATTGTATCTCCCTCATTATTTAACTCATCCTTAATGCATCTGTATATAATGGCCAAATCTAAATCTGGTATATTGTATCTGACTTATTAGTAGTAATCTTATATTTGAGTCTTAGAATCTTTTGCAAATGAAATCACCTTTCTTACATCTACCTTTTCAAACCTTTTCATAATCATAAAGTTTTCTATTAGGTTAGCCAACAGCCTTCTCTTTTCTAAAAGAAATGCACAAGCTGTTTTGAGGGCTTAAACATCAATGATTCATATCTATAGGAAAATAAGCCTTGATTTAGAAGGACAGAGATGCAAAAGCAGGTCAGTTTCAAGGGAGTGAGATTGTCTTTCATGCACTATTCACTTTGAAGATAGTTTTTACATTCATTCCAAGATGACACAAATTGCACACAGACTGTTAAACTCACTTTGCTACTTTGATATGTTACTGCAGAGCATGAGAATGAAGAGCAGATTTCAGTCCAAGAATATTTGGAATTAAAGCAACTAAGAATATTAAAATTGTATCATGTTTATCTCACTCTAACAGTTGGCTACCTTAATTTTACAAAT
The DNA here is from genome assembly GCF_004010195.1 of Chiloscyllium plagiosum. Lineage (NCBI taxonomy): Eukaryota > Metazoa > Chordata > Chondrichthyes > Orectolobiformes > Hemiscylliidae > Chiloscyllium > Chiloscyllium plagiosum. The sequence continues at coordinate 31,849,458 of NC_057729.1, forward strand.
GTAGGAGAAAAATATGACAAATATTGGAATCTGAATGTGGAGTATAATTGGTATACATCTGAAAATACTATGGAAATAAGTACATTTCAGTTCAATTTAAAGAATGAAAAGTGTTCTCTAACACAGACAGAATATAGGAAGGTGCCTGAAAGCTGAACTGTTTGGTTTTGAAGCTTTGCAGCCTTGAAGGCAAAGTATGGTTTTCTGATGTATTTGAGCTTTCCACTGAAATTCTGCTTCAGGTATGTCAGCAAAGGCATTAACCAATTCATTAAAAACGGTGGCACAGTGGTTTGCATGCTGCCCCAGAGACCCGGGTTCAATTCCCGCCTCAGGCGACTGACTGTGTGGAGTTTGCACGTTCTCCCCGTGTCTGCGTGGGTTTCCTCCGGGTGCTCCGGTTTCCTCCCACAGTCCAAAGATCTGCAGGTCAGGTGAATTGGCCATGCTAAATTGCCCGTAGTGTTAGGTAAGGGGTAAATGTAGGGGTATGGGTGGGTTACGCTTTGGCGGGTCGATGTGGACTTGTTGGGCCGAAGGGCCTGTTTCCACACTGTAATCTAATCTAATCAAAATCAGGTCACTGTTTTTGTTCATAAACTGGCATGCAATTATTACTTGAATCATTAAATTATTTGTTGTGAAGCTTTTGAGGTCATGTTATTTAAATGATTTGGAGATGCCGGTGTTGGACTGGGGTGTACAAAGTTAAAAATCACACAACACCAGGTTATAGCCCAACAGGTTTAATTGGAAGCACTAGCTTTCGGAGGTAAATAACCTGATGAAGGAGCGTCGCTCCGAAAGCTAGTGCTTCCAATTAAACCTGTTGGGCTATAACCTGGTGTTGTGTGATTTTTAACTATGCTATTTAAAGGCAGTCTTATTCAAATTCATATACTGCAGTTTAATTTTAGGTCCATTAATTTATATTTATTACTAATACAGTATATAACTTCTAACTGTTGTAGAGTTGAAACTGCATTTACATTTAGGTCTGCCATACCTCTGGGATATTGAGAAAAAAACTTGTTTTGAGACAATTATTTAAGTTTCTTTCTAGAGAATGTCAGACTCTTTTTTTTATACCCTCACTTTCTCTCTTTAGACCACTTTCTTCTATGGTCTACTTACAGGTCAGTTCTAGTCTGGCTCTTAAAATTATTAACAAGAAGCAGACAAGAGTGAAATTACTGTCACTGGTGGTGCTACTGAGTTGCTAATCTCAGTTGCATTTCCATACGGATGGACTAGGCAGAAGCCAGAGTAGATTTTAGGAACAAAATAAGAATTAGTGCTTCAACTTCATACTTCACCATTCCACTAACTAAAATACTTTTCTTATAGAATTTTACAAAATCTTATCATTAAATCCTTACCATAGATTTCCCCATTGAGGACTAGAAATTACTGTTGGTGATATGACAGATGAACAGTTTTATATAACCTTCCTCTCTTTAACAAGTGGCATTTTAACCAAGTTGGTGTCATCATTACAACAGCAGAGTGAAATGCCAGAAACAAATCTTTTAAACATTTTTATAAAATCATCATCCATATCAGTTCTGGACTAGGGCTTATTTTCATTGTGCCTTCTTAAAATTGTTACAGAAATTTATTTTGTTTATACATATTGAAAGGGTGTTGTGAAACTTGAAAGGATTCAGCAAAGATTTACAAGGAAGTTTCCAGGGTTGGATGGCTTGAGCTGAATGATTCGGGGTTGTTTTCCCTGGAGTATCAGAGGCTGAGGGGTGACTTATAGAGATTTATAAAAACATGAGGGGCATGGATAGGGCAAATAGACAAGATCTTTTTCCTGGGTTGGGAGAGTCCAAACCTAGAGGGCTTAGGTTTAGAATGAGATGGAAAAAATTTAAAAGGGACCTAATGGGCAACTTTTTCACACAGAGGATGGTGCATGTATGGAATGAACTGGCAGAGGAAATGGTGGAAGCAGGTACAATAACAACATTTAAAAGGCATCTGGATGGATATACGAATAGCAAGGGTTTAGAGGGATATGGGCCAGGTGCTGGCAAATGGGACCAGATTAGGTTAGATACCTGGTTGGTATGGATGAGTTAGATAGAAGGGTCTGTTTCTGAGCTGTACATCTCCATGACCCTATGACTTGATAACACTGAAAAACATTTATGCTGCACTAAAAATTAACACAATCTTAGATTTGGTAGAATTTCTTCCTACAGCAAAAGATATATTCAGTAAGTCATAATTTGAAATAAATTTTCATCTGTGTAGTTTAATGGAAACAGGTGTATTTTTGTGAGCTTCATCATGAGAAAACCAGTGTGATTTAACATTGAAGTGTAGATATTATCTGTGTCTGAAGTAATGCTTAGGTCCATCAACAATTTTAAAACATGTTGATTCACAATGAATGGGATATTCGGCGAAGAATTTCATGTTGAAATCCATTGCATTAGCACATATTTTTGAAGATTGTTTATTTGCAAAATATTATGTCAGCCTATCATTCCTGAGCTGGTGTCAGCTCATCAACTAGAGCTGGTGTCAGCTCATCAACTAGAGCTTATCTTTTCTAATTCTTGCCTGCCCTTCCTCAAATTCTGTGATACTTTCTTTCCAAATACTTATCCTATCACCTTTTTTCATTAAGATACAATGCCTGGCTCAAAATTACTTGTAGTAAAGATTCCTATTGTCAAGATGGTAATATTTCTATAGTTTTAAATTTTGACATTCATAAAATTTTATTTGGCTTCATCAGGGTAAATTGTGCAGATTACAAGAATGCTTTCTTCTTCTGTCCAGGAAAATAATGTGTCTGAGCTTTTTCTGGCTACATCCTCTTCTCTGCTTTCCCATTGAATAAGGACTCAGTTCTACTGTTCATTGGTGACAGTCATTTATTGATAGAAGTTTTAGATTATTAATAAGAAAATGTCATTTGGGTCTGAGTTCACAAAAGATTTAGGCTCATAGGGCATGGTTCAGGATCTCATTTTAAACAAATTGGTAATCTGTAGTCATATTATAATTTAAGCTGGCCTTGTGAAGACCATGAGAGTGATCAGTAAATGTTTAGTAGTATGCAAGAAGCTAATAGTTGCCATTTGAAGCTTTACAGAGTTTACAATAACATCTTTGTTAGATTTCAGAAATAGTTAGAGTTGAAAAGTTGAATTGGCTTGTGAGACAATGGTATATTATCTTGTATTCTTTCTTGTATTTTAAAATGAATTACTGCAGCAGGGCATTTAGTATTTTATTTCATAAGTAAATCATCTTCCAGTATTCATTTATGTTTCCTTCACAAAAAAACACACTATTAAAATATTGGCTGAGTTATGAATGTTGTAAAGAGTTAATGTTTTATCTATATAAAGGCATTTGCTTTGCATTCATTCTAGTGGATGATGGTTTGTCACTTTTAGTATCAACTAATGATTTTACAGAAGTGCAGTCTAATCAACTAGGTCAGTCAAAATAGAGATGGTGAATGAGAGCAATCAATGCTAAGTAAGGTTTATGTTTTTAGTTGGATACAACGTGAAACTGATTTTGGCCAATGATTATTGTGATGATGAAAGAATGCAATCATATGAATTTGTTTTAATGAGAATCAATTATTCCATTCTCATTAGATAAATAAGTTGAAGATTGAATTATCTAAATACTATGTTAAAGATAGGCTAGTGTTAATTATTACCAACAAAACTTTCTGGTACTGAAAATTAACTGCTTCAACAGCTAAAATTATGACAAATTTTATTTTCAATGAGTCTATCTGATTTTGTACCATCTCCCATTTTAAAGAAGCTATTTCCTTTCAGTTGTCTTCTTAATAATGCCTTGGCTTCCAGTTGTCAAACAAAATGTATGCAATCAATAGTGCTAGTGCACTGTGTTCTGAAGATTATATAACTAATAAAGAGGCTTGGTTATATTTATAGCAAGTCTAAAAGTGCCAGTCTTCACAATGGTCTCATAGAAGATGTGTTTTCAAAGAACAATAATAGTCATGCTTTTTTTTCCCTCTGGACATAAAACTTTTAGTTTTAGAGACCAGTTCACCTACGTGTTCACTAAATTAACTGTAGATATGACTGGTAGTTTTCAGTGGCAGATCACTCAAGTTTTAATCCAAGAACAAATAACAAATATTTTCACTCTTGCACCTAATTATGGGATACTGGCTCATAATTTATTGTCAAAATGGTTGCTATGCTTATAGCACTTGCTGTTGTTAAATGCAAATGTTGCAGCAATTTCTGGTGAGGTGCAAGTGTGTAGTTGAACATAGATATCAAAATGTTGCTGTTGGAATTCTGCGTTGTAATTTAGCATTGTAAAAACTGCATCTTGGTGTCTGGTTCACCATGGCAACTCTTTGAATAGAATTGCTGTATTTGTATGGTGGATATGAACTAAATTTGCCACTGAAGATTAATTCTTGTCTATTTTAGTCTTTGACTCTTATCAATATAACAGCTAATTATTACAATTCTAACACTGGAAGCTAACTATTAGAAAAGTAACTTTTCTTCTTCAGGTCCTAATTACCGATAGGAGCTTTTAAAAATCTAGAAACTGAAACAGAAATAAACTTCTCAGTTATTTTATTTTTCTGCTCCCTAATCCAATCTTTCTATCTCTTTATTTCTCTTTGTGTCAGTAAATTGACACTGGATTTAACCATTCCATTTTATATGTCCTTCTTGGTATCTGCACTGTTCATTTCGCAGCCTTTAGATTAGTTTGAGAGACATGGAATTACTTGACCTGATCACTTGGCTCTCTGGTGCCCAGTTTCTCTTGGTGCGATGTTCAACATTCAGCAATTTTATAATACAAAAATATTAAAACACCTAGACTGGCAAGTCAAACTAAGAAGAGACATCATTAAATTAATTCCTAAAGCAATTTTTGACTGATAATTCATATAAGTTGCCTCACTAGAAAATTACAAAAAATATTATAAATGCAGATGGCAATTTGTTTTATTTTAGTTACACCAAGTAAAAAGATTTATATTTTTGAATTCTCTAAATCTAACTATTCCATAAAGATTTTGCCACTAATTTGTCAGGTGAAATGTTAAGTAGTAGGGTAGGGTAATGGATCTGGGAGGGATACTCTTCGGAGGGTTGGTGTGGACTTGTTGGGCCAAATTGTCTATTTCCATGCTGTTAGGATTCTGTGATAACACTTTGCACCACTGAAGCTCCTATGTATGCCAAAAACACCCAGCTTTACCTCTCCATTATATTTCTTGATCCCGTCACTGCCTCCGTGTTGTCAGACTGTTGACTTTGACATCCAGTATTGCAAGAACTGTATGTTGTTGCAGCTAAATGTTGGGAAGATCAAAACCACAATTTTTGCTCCCGAGCATGAAGTCGTATCCTTCTAACTGATTCCAGCGCATACCTAGTCACTGTTTCAGACTGTACCAGATTGATTTAAATCCTCGTGACCCCATATCCTTACTATCACAAATATCCATCTACTTGCACAGCATAACATTAAACACTTCCATTGCTGCTTCAGCTCATCTGCTACTGATACCCTTATTCATGCCTCTATCATCCCCAGGCTTGACTATTGTAATGATCTCCTGGGTCAAACTTTACCCTAGTTTAAAATGACCGTCCTCGTATTTAAATTCATTCCACTCTTTAAATTCTCTTACATCTTCATAAGCTCTGCCTTCTTCTGACTTTGGCCTCTTGTGTGTTTCCCCCTCTTCATCACACTGTTGATGACTATGCTTTCATCTGTCGTGGAATATAACGTGAAATCCTTTCTTATACCTTGTTTAGCACTCAACACTACCACCACCACCTCCCCCTCACCTTCTACAATATGCTTTATTGAATTTTATTATTTACTGATCAGAGATACTGTTATCCACATCTGGATTCCCAATCAGCCACATATCGGTTGTGGCTAACCTAGTGGACAACACTGCTTTAGCATCTCTTATTTATAATGCTAGCAGATCTATTATAGTGCCACTTTGTAGGGACCTGCAGCACAGCAGTAGAGGTAAAAGTCTGGTATAGAGCAAAATATTTTAGATTGAGGAGTGGAATTTAGGGTGAAGTCCCTCGCTGAACTCAGTGAAAAATCCCGACTCAGGGTAGAAAGCAATTATGGTGAGGGAAACAATTATGATGAGGGTGATGTTAAACTATCTCCAAAGATTCTTACCCTTTGAACATGGATCAGATCAATTATGGAACAGAACGGAATTGCAGTGTCCCAACTGAACTAATCCATAAGAAGCAACAAAGTGACAGAGGCATCATTCCTTGCTCATCAATGACCTGTTTCAAAATTTTGAGGTAGGATCAAAGATTTCATCCTAACAACTTTATGGCAGCTGAGTGAAGCTTCCCAGCATTCATGGGGCTATTGTGTTTGGCCACTGAAGCAGCTCTTTCCTTTTAATGCTATTGAACAAGTATTCTTTGTGAAAAATTGAGAAAATAAGTTAAGCCATATAACTATTGTTTTCTGTAAACTGTTAACATGAATCAGAGGGCACCTATACCTCTTTGTAAAGCAGAACCTGAATGTATGAAGTATGCTGTAATTTCTCAAGATGTTCCAAATCACTTTACCTACAATTCATAAATATAAAATGCAGTTATTGTTGAGAAGGTGAACATAACAAGTGGACAATAAGATTCTTCATGCGGTAATGTGATGAATGACCAGTTTATTTTGGTGATGTTGGCTGAAAACAATATATTGACCAAGACACTAGGAAAATTAGCTGTTTTTTCCCAAATGGTACTATGGAGCCTTCAGTTCTAACTGAGCAGGCCAACGGAGTATGCCTCATGAGAAAGTTGGCACTTCCAATCATGCAGCAATTTCTGAAGTGTCAGCCCGAATTATTTGCTGAACCCCTTTCTATGCCTGGTTCAGTAAAGGAGAATCTCTCATGGCCTATTATTTTAAGGTTTGCTTGCCATTTGTAAATATTAAAATTAGTCTTCTGTGCCATAACATGAATTTCTGTAAGGAAATTTCTGCGTGGGGAATTAAGTGAGATGTGAAAGTAATACAGGATGAAACAGAATTTTCGTTCCAATCAGTCCATGTCAACCATTTCCCAAACTAAACTAGTCCCACATGCCTTCACTAGGCCCATATCCCTCCAAACATTTCTTATTCATGTACTTATCTAAATGTCTTTTAAAATTTACAACTGTACCTGCATCTACCACTTCCTCTGGCTGTTTATTCCACTTACAAACCACCCACTGTGTGAAAAAGTTGCCCCTCAGGTCCATTTTAAATCTTGGGTCAAGTAAAACAGCTACGCGGTTCATGAAGTTCTTGTATTTGACCTAGTCTATTGGGTCTCCTAATAGATTGCTGTTTAAGATTCCTATTTAGAATGCAAAATTTAGAGAAAATGTGAATTATAAACTGAAAACTAAAAGAACTGTGGATACTGGAAATTAGAAACAAAATCAGGAATTGCTGGAAAATCTCAACAAGTCAGGCAGCATCTGTGGAGAGAAATCAGAGTTAACATTTTGGATCCAGTGAAACTTCTTCAGCCACTGAACTCGAAATGTTATCTCTGATTTTTCTCCACAGAAGCTGCCAGACCTGCTGAGTTTTCCAGACATTTATCCTTTTGTTATAAATTAATATTGGAATTGCGCAGAGAATGATTTTGTTAATGGTACATCAGTGGGAGACTTTTGGGACTGATTTCACTTTCAGTTTGGAAGGTAATTGTTGCCTAAGGTATTGCCCTGAGAAAAGGTTAATGCTAAGGAGTACATTATGTACCACCCAATATGATAATCTCAAACAGAGATAGGTGGGAGACCAGCACTGGATCTTGAGGCTGAGGCACTGGTGAAGGGGTAATGTCACTAGATTAGTAATCCAGGGACTCTGGGAATGCTCTGGGTACATGGATCCAAATCCCACCATATTAGCAAATGGAATTTGAATTCAATCAATAAATCTGGAACATAAAGCTAACAAACTATTATCAATTATAAAAACCCATCTAGCTCACTATTGCCCCTTAGGTAGAGAAATCCACTGTCCTTACCTAGTCTGACTCACATGTGACTGGAGACCCACAGCAATGTAGTTGTCTTTTAACCATGCTCTGAACTGACCAAGTAATCTAGTAAAGGAAATTTAAGGATGGACAACATTACTAACAAGAACAACATCCCATGTAGCAGTGAGAAAGGAAAACCAAATTCTCCACTGTTATGATTGAAGGCAACTCCCATTCTGGGCTGCAGGAGAGTAGTGAATATCCCTGGGCACGAGAGGAGAACTCAGACTGGATCATGGCTTGCTGAGCAAGTGTCAGTAATTCATGGTAGGATAGAGTACTAATCAAAGAAATAGGAAGAAATAAAAAGGGGTTGGGCACGATCTTATTGAAGGAGATTGAAGTCCTATCATCTAGATCTCCCTCAGAATTTTATATCTTACAATATAATTTGAACTTGATTGCTATTAATGTTATAAACTACATATTGACCTGCTTGTCAATGGACTATCAAGTGTTTTCTTTCTATGCCACACAACACCATTCAGGACCTTTTTCAAAATCTTTCACCAACTTGATTGGTGGTGAGGATCCATCATATAACATAGTGAGGAGTGGTGCAAATTGCAGTGAGCTTTGAAGAAATCTTCAAGCACAGCAAAATGTGAAATAGTTATTCCCACAAGAAGTTATTAAGGTTGGTCAAGTGACAACAGAAGAAAAGCTGAAAGTATTCCTGGGGAATCGAACCCAAATATTTTGACAAGAAGGTATTTAAGTCAATAGACATCTCACTAATTTTAAACCTGATACAGGTTGGATGTATTTTAACAGATAATAGACCATGACTGATGAAACATTGTTAATAATTTGCATTATTCACAAACTTGAGCAGAGTGTGCCACTCATACCTAACACTTTTCCCACCGGAACTTGGGAACAGACCTACTTACATTTGACCAAAGGTCTTATCATATGGCTGTTGATTATTTTACAGAGAGGATAGAGGTGAAAATATTATCAGCTCCCACTACTAATGGAGTGGTTAGTGTCTTGCATGAAATAGTCACTACAGTAGGGATCCTTGACCTGGATGTGACCGATAATAGCCCACTGTTTGTTAACAAGTGCTTTAACCGTTTTGCAGCTATTTCTGGTATTGAACATGTCATAAGTTCTCTAAGGTACCAGCTGTCAAATGGGGAAGCCAAACCTGGGGTCTGAACAGCTAAGTGACTTTTGCAGAAAAATGCTGACTTTTATACAATGTTGCTAAATTACCACCACACCTCTATCCATTGTGTGGCTTATCCATGTCAGAAGTGCTGATGTATAGATGCCTGAAGACTCCATTTCCTATCTTACCAAAGAAATTAACCCTACAGTCAGGTCCACGGGAGTCTAACGATGTATATAAGATAGAATAGTTTTATCAGGAGTAGAAGGCAACTCACTATAATAGTCGTCATCAACTTCTGTAAAGGAGATGATGCAAATCAGAAGTGCAATTTGCAACATGTTAATGTGCTATTCTTACCAAACAGAAGAATTTTATGCAAATTAATTTGATATTCTTTGTTGGTCCTTTTCAAGCACATTGGCACCTTTGGTAAAGGGCACCAGGTGATGGATGCTGGACTTTTAATAGGAAAGGTACAGTCATTAAAGAGGCATCAGGGAATCGTATATCATTTGTGCAGCTGAAAGAGTTAACAATGAAGTTTAGGAACAAGAGTGAGCCATTCAGCTTCTTTGAGCTTGCTCCACCATTCATTGTGATCATGGCTGAAACTTGTTCTTTCTTTTGCTCCGTACCCTTCGATCCATTGGCCCCAAAAACAAAATCTAACTCCTCCTTGAAAACATTAAATGTTTTGGCTTCAACCACTTTCTGTGGGTCGAGAATTCACCACTCTCTGGGTGAAGAAACTTCACTTCAATTCAATCCTAAGTGGCCCACCCATTATACTTATTGTTGTACAAACAAACAGCAGGAACCTTATCCCATTGCAGATCAATCAGCAACAAAGACTTGAATGGGACAAACCCAATAAGGAACATCATGATGTCAATGCTTCACCAATGACACATTATTAGGAACTGAACCAGGATCAACAGTCTTGAAGCCAAAGGACCACAATCTGAAAAGAACACATTCAAGCAGAATAACAAAACCACCAGACCACCCACATTTGTGGACATGGGGTAGTGGTACATGTTTTTTTAAAGTTTATTCTTTCAGCAGAATCAGGCGTTACTAGTGACGGAGGCATTTGTTGCCCATCCATTATTGCTTTTGAACGGTGTGGCTTGTTGGTCCATTTCGGAGGGCAATTAAGAGTCAATTACATTTTATGGGTTTGAACTCCTAGTTAGGCTAGACCGGGTAAGGGTGGCAAATTTCCTTCCCTAAATGACATGAATAAACCAGAGGGTGTTTTACATCAATCAATGATCGTTTCATGATCACCTTTTATAGAGCATAAAGTCATACAGTCATAGAGATGTACAGCATGGAAACAGACCCTTTGGTCCAATCGTCAATGCTGACTACATATCCTAACCTAATCTAGTCCCATTTGTCAGCACTTGGCCCATATCCCTCTAAACCATTCCTATTCATGTCGCCATCCAAATGCCTTTTAATGCTGCAATTGTACCAGCCTCTACCACTTCCTCTGGTTGCTCATTCCATGCACACACAACCGTCTGCATGGAAAAAGTTGTCCCTTATGTCCCTTTTATATCTTTTCCCTCTCACCCTAAACCTATGCCTTCTAGTTCTGGACTCCTCCACACCAGGGAAATGACTTTATATATTTATCCTATCCATGCTCCTCATGATCTTATAAACCTCTATAAGGTCACCCCTCAGCTTTCAACACACCAAGGAAAACAACCTCAGCCACTTCAGCCTCTCTCAAATCCTATAACCCTGGCAACATCTTTGTAAATTTTTTCTGAACCATTTCAAGTTTCACAACTTCCTTCTGATAAGAAGGAGACCAGAACTGCACGCAATACTCCAAAAGTGGCCTAAGCAACGTCCTGTGCAGCCATAACATGACCTCCCAAATCCTATACTCAATACTCTGACCAATAAAGAAAAGTAGAACAAATACCTTCTTCACTATCCTATCTACCTGCGACTCTATTTTCAAAAACTATGAATCTACACTCCAAGGTCTCTTGGTTCTGCAGCACTCAGTAGGACCTTACCATTCAGTGTTTAAGCCCTGCTAAGATTTGCTTTTCCAAAATGTAGCACCTCGCATTTATCTAAATTAAACTCCATTTGTCACTCCTCACCACATTGGCCCATTTGATCAAGATTCGGTTGTAATCTGAGGTAACCTTCTTCGCTGTTCACTACACCTCCAGTTTTGGTGTCACCTGCAAATATATTACATTCTAGATTTTAATCATTGAATTTCAATTCCACCAGCTGTCATTGCCACTACACCATCAGCAATGGTCTCTGAAAACGTTAATGCTGAGGAGTGCTTTAAACATAGCTCGGTGTGATAATGTGATGTTGACTTGACCAGGAGAACAACTCTATCTCGAAGGAAATCATTTCAATCTCCCTCACAGACTCAATACAATGTCTATTAGATTATTGTAACCTGTATCTGATTACTATCATGTAATAAACTACATCTTTAAGACAAGACCCTGTTCTCACTAAACAACAAGTGATACTTTTCTCCACTACACTAGCCATGTCCTTTAAATCCCTACGGCAGCAAATTCACCTGATATAGCTTTGCCAAACTGATTGAGGTGAAGATCTTCATACAACACGAATATGACCGAAGTGAGACTAAGATAACAGTGTAGTATTTGACCACACTATCCCCACCCAGCACCATTTTGGACTTGATCAGGAAATAGTGCATGGTGACTCCACCCGAAAGAGGCAGGGCACATTCATCTGTGCAATCAAGGCCTAAGATTTAAAGTAACAGCTGAAGGTGGCTATAAAAATGACCCACTTTTTAAATGACATAATGGCAAGGACATTATATACACTGGATGCATTTTCACTTGCTGATATTGCAGCCTCAGTGATCTAGTATGCACACATGGAACTTGTATTTCCAACACTATTGCCAGTTATATCCATAAGTGGGTATGAGTATGCTGTGGTACACAAAGGATTTCTTCACAGAAGAAAAATGCTAATTTTTCAGTAATTCTATTGGTTTATTTGTGGAAAAGACCAATCATTATTCTTAATGAACTTGCAAGCAGTACAGTGTTTGTTTCACTGTCCTTAACATGGAGTCTTTAAAAGTAACATGCCCTTTAACAAACACCAACTACAAAGGGTGTGGTGCTTATGAATGTTTAGATAAAAATTGTGATGTGTCTAGATGAAAGTTCTTGTCTTCCATACACCAAATGTTGCTCTCATTTTTATCTGCAGCAGTAGCACCTCAATGTGCAGTGCCTCAGAGCAGATGCATGACCCTGTGGTTATCTGTCATCCGTTGAGTTGAGTCACATTTAAGACACCTGGGGCAAATTCTGTAAAGGACATGATGCAAATCAGAAGTGAAATTTGCAACAGGCAATGTATTAAACTGCTATTCTTATCAAACAGAAGATTTTATGCAAATATAATCTGATATGATGCTTTGGTCTATGGACTTGATAGTATATGGAGAGAAATAATATTAAGGTGGGGAAAAAAGGTTTCTTCAGGAAAGAAAGAAAGCAACTCCATTTATGTAACCCTGTGATACCCCATTGTCTAAGGGGATCTGATACATGGAAACACTGGAGACCAATTTTACCTCCCTCTGCTGAAAAAAAGTGAAGCAGGAATTGCCAAAATGGCTTTTAATTATTTACAATCTTGCTGCTTACATTTACTGTCCTTTGTTACTGCAGTTACTTACTGCTGTTAACATTGCTGATCTAGCCCCTGCAATTTCAGGTTGTGTACCATTAGAACCAGAGTTGTTTGCATAAATAAGACAATGATTGTAGTCCTAAGGTACAAAGGGATGCAAATTATGACATAAGGCTTTATGTTCAGACAGTTCAACTGAACCTAGTGCCTAAATAAAAACCAAAAGGACTGCGGATGCTGTAAATCAGCAACAAAAACAGAAATTGCTGGAATGCTCAGCAGGTCTGGAAGCATCTGTAAAGAGAAATCAGAGGTAATGTTTCAGGTCCAGTGACCCTTCCTCAGAACTGATGGTAGCTAGGAAAACGCCGGTTTTTATGCAGATGATAGAGTGGGGGAATGGGGGAAGGAGTAAATGACAGGTGTGGAATAGAGCCAAAAGTGAGAGAAGAACAGTTGGACAGACAAAGGAGTGGCTAACGAGGAGGATGAATAACTATTAATAGAGACTGATATTGACTAATAATTGGTGGTGTAAGAGCAGACTCTATGATCACAAGGCCTAGTGTGTGTGATAGCAGGCTAGAACATGGGGGAAATCAGGCTCTAAAGTTATTGAACTCAGTATTGTGTCCAGAAGGCTGCAGAATCGCTAAGTGGAAAATGAGAGGCTGTTCTTCCGGCCTGCGCAGAGCTTCACTGGAGCACTGCAGCAGGCCTGAGAAAGAGATACTAGCCAGGGAACACGGTGGGGTTTTGAAAAGGCAGGCAACTGGAAGCTCAGGGTCATTTTTGTCAGCTGTTATGCAAAGCAGTCACCCAGTCTATTGTTATGGACTACTCCAGACCACTCCAAACATTCTTAAGCAGGCAGCCCAGACCATAACTTTGCAATTTGTTTCAGTAAGTGTACAGTGAAAATTACCTGGAGTAAGTTAGTTAGGTTAACTACTAGGTTTTGAAACAGACAAACATGTATTCACAAAATTACAATGAAACACAAAGAACAGAATAAAAAACCCCGACAGAACTCAGCGTCCACACTAGACTTAATTATGCTGTTCTGAACATATATAACAGTCCCAATAAGCAAGCCCTCTTTAAAAACAGTAAAAAACTGGAACAGATGCTTAGAGGTTGAAGTTAGAAGGGCAGAAAGAGAGAGAGAGAGAGAGTTTCCACACAGCTGAATTCCTAACTACTCAGCTAGAGTGCTGCCCTCTCCCCTTTCATTATACAGGTCATTTCTAAAACATGACGACATTAGCCTGAAGTCTCATCTGTTTAAATATTAACAAAAAGGCCTCTCAATACCCTTTAATCTCTGTATCAAATCAGTCTAATCAGAACTGGGAGCTGGTTTATGACCCCTCTGAAAACAACTAAGGACACGGTATCCTTGAGAAAAGGGACCAGCTTTGTGACACTATGCTTAGTTTCCCCAATGTAGAGAATACCACATTGTGAGCAGTAAATGTAGAAGACTAGATTGTGTGAAGTGCAGGTAAAGCGTTACTTCATCTGGAAGGTATATTTTGGGTCCTTGGATACCGAGGATGGAGAAAGTAAATGGGCAGATGTTACACATTCAGCAATTTCAGGGGAAGGTGCTGTGGGCCTGTGGGGGAGTGTTAGAAGTGAAGGAAGAGTGAATCAGGGTGTCCTGGAAGGAATGGTCCCTGCAGAAGGTGGACAAGGGAGGGGAGGGAAATATATGAATGGTGGTAGCATCTCACTGGAGGTGGCAGAAATGGTGGCTAATGACTCTGGATGTGGATGCAGATGGGATAGTAGGTAAGGAGAAGTGAAACCCTTTCACTGTTGTGGGAGGAAGAGAGGAGCTGAGCGCTGAAATTTGGGAGATGGGTCAGACCCGGTTGAGGGCCATGTCAACAATGGTTCTGAGAAATCCTTGGTTGGTGATGAAGGTGGACATTTCAGAGGCTCCCTTGTTGAAGTTGGCATCTTCGGAACATATGCACAGAAACAGAGTAACCGGAAGAATGTGGTAGAGTCTTTAGAGGAAGCAGAGTGAGAGGATGTATAGTCCAGGTAACTGTGGGAGTCAGTGAAAGTGATATTGGTCAGGATATTAGTGGATATTAGTGGCCTGTCCATCCTCTAATGCCGCATGTTTAAAATAATCTCCACAGTCCTAAAGATTGTATTTTGTGGAGTTAACCTCTGTAGAGCATAATTGTAAACACTTATATATAAAAGATATGAATTTTGTTTTGATTAAATTTGCCAAAAATCTCAAAGTGTGACAGAAAGCATCAGTTCAGAGCATACACAAAGATAATAAATATCAGGAGGCAGTGGCACAGTAGTAATGGCTCTGTATTCTGGATTACTGGTGCTGGAAGAGCACAGCAGTTCAGGCAGCATCCAAGGAGCTTCGAAATTGACGTTTCGGGCAAAAGCCCTTCATCAGGAATAAAACCTGTCTGTACTGTTTGTCCTGTTCGGGTCTGAACTCTGCTGGTTTAAAGGTGGTCCGGAGTCCATGTGGGATGAGTTGGTTATGGAGGCAGGCACTGAGGAAGCAAATGTGGCTGTGGTAGCGAGTTTGTCTCACGACATGGTTGAAGAGCTTCAGGGCAGAGGAAATGACTTGGGAGTTGCAGTGGGAGAGGGACTCCCTGAGATTCTTGTAGAGAGAGGAGGAAAACTTCTTCAAGGCATGTGGTAGCGAGTTTGTTTCACGACATGGCTGAAGAGCTTCAGGGCAGAAAAAATGACCTGGGAGTTGCAGTGGGAGAGGGACTCCCTGAGATTCTTGTTGAGAGAGGAGGAAAACTCCTTCAAGGCAGGCATCCTTGCAAGAGGATTCGCAGTAGGGTTAAAATCAACGAGGTAAAAACAATGACTGCAGATGCTGGAAACCAGATTCTGGATTAGTGGTGCTGGAAGAGCACAGCAGTTCAGGCAGCATCCAAGGAGCTTCGAAATCGACGTTTTGGGCAAAAGCCCTTCATCAGGAATAAAGCTTTTGCCCGAAACGTCAATTTCGAAGCTCCATGGATGCTGCCTGAACTGCTGTGCCCTTCCAGCACCACTAATCCAGAATCTGGTTTCCAGCACCTGCAGTCATTGTAATGGCTCTGCATTTATAATCCAGAACCCAGACTGTTGTTCTGGGGATGTGGGTTCAAACCTGCCATGGCAGATGGTAAAGTTTGAATACAATGTATACCTGAAATTAAAGAGCATGTAAACAAAATAATGGGAATAATGATCGCAACTGCCCTCTGAAATGGCTAAGCAAATCATTCAATTGTCTTGAAACATTATGAAAGTAAAACAATAGAAAATTGGCACTGGCACTGACCTTGGCATCAGAGATTATGACAGCAAACACAGCTCTGGCAATATGACAATTATGTCCTTGTCAACAGCTGGGGATTTGTGCCAAAGTTTAGAGAGTTGTCCCAGTTCTGGTCAAGCAACGCCAAATGTACTTATATTCAATGTCTTAGACACCACTATCATTATCCCTGGGTATGCCCTGCCCCACTATCTGGACAGAGCCACCAGAGGTGGTGGGACAGCACATGGTATGCACTCAGAAAGAAATTGCCCTAGGAATCCTCAATATTGATTTTGAAACTGTGGAAGTCAAACATGGACAAGGAAACCTGCTGTTTTCTATCTACTACTTCAGCTCAGCTGATAAATCAGTATTTTTCCATGTTGAACACCACTGAGGTGAAGTACTTGGATGGAAAGACCGTATTCTGGTGGGGACTTCAATATTCATTGCCAAGACTGGCTCAGTAACACCAGTACTGACTGCTGGTCAAGTCCCAAAGGACATAACTGCAGGTTGGGTCTGTGGTAAGTGCTGAGAGAATCAACAAGAGGGAAAAATCTATTTGACCTCCTCCTCATTAATCTACATGTCGTAGCTGCATTTGCTAGGGCTTGCCTATTGATAGGAGTGACAGCCTCACAGTCCTGGCCAAGACTAAGTTTTCACGTTGAGGATCCCTGCCTCCTGTTGGGTGCAACAATCATCATGCTAAATGGGATCGGCTTTGAACAGATCTAGAACTCAAAACTGGGCATTCACAAGGCATTGTAGGCCATCAACAGCAACAGAATTGTATTCAACCACAATATGTAACTTCATCATCCAGTTTACCGCCATTCTACAATCACCATCATACTGGGAGGTAAACCCTGGTTAACTGAAGAGTGCAGGACCAGTATCAGATAAACCTAAAATTGAGGTGTTAACCTGGTGTATCTACTATATAGGACTACTTACACGCCAAGAGCAGAAGCAGAATGCAACAAACTGGACTAATGAATTCCCTGATCAAACAATCAGATCCAAGCTCTGTCATGCTGGTGGACAATTAAACAATTCATTGAAGGAAAAAGATACACAATTATCACCAGCTTCAATGATAGGGATCCAAGTAAATCATTGCAAATGACAAGTGCCGGGTGAATGATCCATTTCTGTCTCCTCCTGAAGTTTCCAACATTGGAGTTGCCAGTCTTCAAACAATTTGTTTCACTCCCCATGATATCATGATGTAAACAATGGATATTGCAAGTGTTATGGGCCCTGACAACATTCCATCAAAAATATGAAGGCTTGCGGTCCAGGAGTAGCCATGTCCCTAGCCAAGCTGTTCCAACTACAACACTGGCATCAACCCAACAATGTGGAAAACTACTCAGATATGTCCTGTCCACAAAATACTAGACAAGTATAACTTGACCGTTTAAGTTAACTAAAACAAAGAACTATGGATGCTGAAGACTGAAGTAACGAATTGAAGGGAACTGGGTTCAAAGTGTCAACACTGCTTTCTTTGTACAGATTCTGCCAGACATTCTGAATTTCTCCACAATTTCTATTTTTGATTGGCCAATTACTTACCCATTGACTATCAGCAGTTAAGAGATGGGAGAGGTCATTGACACTGCTGTCAGGCAGTGCTTGGAAAAGTATAATCTACTGAGTGACACGGTTTGGGTTCTACCAAGGCCAGTCAGCTCCTGGCCTTAATCTCATCACAGCCTTAATCCAGTCTGGTTTATTTAAATTTCACTTTCCTTGTTTAGTCCCCACACACTTTGCCAAGACAATAACTCTCTTCCAAAGACACCTCACAGTCCTAAGTGCAGACACTTTCAACAGCTGTTGGTCATATACAGGAATACAACATCCATCACAAGCAGGATACTTAACATTATCTAAATAGACATTTAAATAGAATGCTTTAATCAGTAAAAGCAGAATTCGAATCAAGGTCCAGATTCCATCCTTAATTGCAGTAAGGTAATTATACATCTTATCAATATATTGCTATTAACCTCTAACTGATAAAGTTTTTGGAATTTTAGAACTGAAAGACACTGGGTTTTTTTAAAGTAATTGTGCAAGTGTAAAACAATAGGAGTTAGCAAATCTCGATTTTTCTCTCCATTGACTTTAAGCAGTATGAAGTCAGTGTAGCTTGCTAAGTACTCATAATAAGAAATCTTTGTCAAAATCCATGAAATTAGATCTAGGATCTGTTAATGTGATCCATGGACAGCTGGAGTAAGATAGCTCCCCACTGCTTCTGAAAGTGGTAAAATATTTAACAAGTATGAAAATTGGAACTTTAGCGATAAGCTTTCAATTTTCAAAAATGCAACCACTGCCATACTATGTGAATAGGGCCTTGTAAAGTCTTATTTCAAGTAACAGCAATTTCATTGTGGTGTCCAGTTAAAAGCAGGTTTGCAAAGTTATTGTGCAGGGTAAAAACAATGACTGCAGATGCTGGAAACCAGATTCTGGAGTAGAGTGGTGCTGGAAAAGCACAGCAGTTCAGGCAGCATCCGAGGAGTAGGAAAATCCAACATTTCGGGCAAAAGCCCTTTATAAGGAATACAGGCAGAGTGCATGTAGGCTGGAGAGATAAATGAGAGGAAGGTGGGGATGGGGAGAAAGTAGCATAGAGCTCCCCACCCCCACCCTCCTCTCATTTATCTCTCCATTCTTCAGGCACTCTGCCTGTATTCCTGATGAAGGGCTTTTGCCCGAAACGTCGGATTTTCCTGCCCCTCGGATGCTGCCTGAGCTGCTGTGCTTTTCCAGCACCACTCTAATCCAAAGTTATTGTGCAGTTAGTCAACAACATTTGTAACCTCTAATTAATACTGATGGTTTCAACAACAGCAGCATTTAGTTTGCTAAGTGTAAAACAGATGCACAGAAAAAAGATATAATACATGGTGTAAATATTTATTAATACTGGAATGCAGCAGAACGCTGGGCCATTCTTGTTTCACCTCTCGAAAACATCACATCTCATTTAGCAATTCATTCCATCCACCTACTGAAGCTGAATGGTGTAATGTATTAATAGCTCAACATGAATCAAGGCAAATCAGCTTTTCTCAAAAAAAGAGAGATGTAGCTAAGAAATAAATGTTTAAAAAGGAATTCAAATCCCCTCTTCCCGGACAAAAGTCTCACTTTTTGCAGAAAATTACAAAGAACTAATGCAGTACTCAATATGATTGGTCCTTGACAGTTCTTAGCATCATACAAACTTCCATCTCACACACAACATGGGTGCTGGGGAAAATAAAAGCACTACCGCTGTTAGGCGGTAGTGTGGGGGGTAAAAGAAAGAATAGGAGTGTCAAGGGTTCTAAAAAAATAGAAACTATTATACTTACCTTTCCACATTTTGTCCAGTATTCTTCAAATTTTTCACGTGCAACTATTAACCTTCCCTTAAATGTAGCAAAGCAACCATGCACCTGTACCATGTAGCAACCAGCCCAACATCCTCATTACTCTCTGCACAGAGAAATTTGTCACAAGCCCTTTAACAAATTTGCTAGTGATTATCATATATGCTCCATTGTTCTGGTCTCAGCTATAAGTTGAAATTCCTTTTGTACGTTCACATTGGCTGGCAGGCTGTGAGGCAGTGGTTAGCACTACTGCCTCACAGCACTAGAGTATTTGGTTCAATTCCCAACTCAGGCATCTGTCTGTGTGGAGTTTGTATATTCTCCCCGTGACTGTGTGGGTTTCCTCTGGATGCTTTGGTTTCTTCCCACAGTCCAAAAATGTGCAGGTTAGGTGAATTGGCCATGCTAAATTGCCCGTAGTGTTAGGGGCAGGGGAATGGGTCTGGGTGGGTTGCTCTTTGGAGGATCGGTGTGGACTTGTTGGGCTGAAGGGCCTGTTTCCACATTGTAAGTAATCTAATCTAATTATTGAACCCATTAAAGAATTTACCAGATTCTCTCTTAGTCAAATGAACTCCATCATTCTCAACCTTTCCAGATAGTTGCATCCTTCCAATTCTAGTAATATGCTTTAGATTTTTCCTGTAGTTATTCCAGTGTTTCAGTAATCTTTATAGTGTGGTCTCACCAATATTTTACAGTAACGTCACAAAACTGGCCATTCCTTGATTTTTGAATCATATCTGTGCACTTTATGGCTTTATCAGCTTGTATTGCTACTTTTAGTGATTTATATAAATGTTTCTCAGCCATTTAATTTATCTCTAAAGGGAAAAATGGCTTTCATTTACACCTACAGAAATGAAGCAACTCACATAAAACTCACTCTACGTTTTGTCATTTACATAAATGATTTGAATGCGAGCATAAGACGTACAGTTAGTAAGTTTGCAGATGACACCAAAATTGGAGGTGTAGTGGACAGCGAAGAGGGTTACCTCAGATTACAACAGGATCTTGACCAGATGGGCCAATGGGCTGAGAAGTGGCAGATGAAGTTTAATTCAGATAAATGCGAGGTGCTGCATTTTGGGAAAGCAAACCTTAGCAGGACTTATACACTTAATGGTACGGTTCTAGAGAGTGTTGCTGAACAAAGAGACGTTGGAGTGCAGGTTCATAACTTCTTGAAAGTGGAGTCGCAGGTAGATAGGATAGTGAAGAAGGCGTTTGGTATGCTTTGATTAGTTAGAGTATTGAGTACAGGAGTTGGGAAGTCATGTTGCTGCTCTAGAGGACATTGGTTAGGCCACTGTTGGAATATTGTGTGCAATTCTGGTCTCCTTCCTATCGGATAGATATTGTGAAACTTGAAAGGGTTCAGAAAAGATTTACAAGGATGTTGCCAGGGCTGGAGCATTTGAGCTATAGGGAGAGGCTGAACAGGCTGTGCCTGTTTTCCCTGGAGCGTTGAAGGCTGAGGGGTGACCTTATTGAGGTTTACAAAATTATGAAAGGCATGGATAGGGTAAACAGGCAAAGTCTTTTCCCTGGGGTCAGGGAATCCAGAACTAGAGGGCATAGGTTTAGGGTGAGAGGGGAAAGATATAAAAGAGACCTAAGGGGCAACCTTTTCACAAAGAGGGTGGTACAGGTATGGAATGAGTGCCAGAGGAAGTGGTGGAGGCTGGTGCAATTGCAACATTTAAGAGGCATTTGGATAGGTATATGAATAGGAAGGGTTTGGAGGGATATGAGCTGGGTGCTGGCAGGTGGGACTAGATTGGGTTGGGATATCTGGTCGGCCTAGATGGGTTGGACCGAAGGGTCTGTTTGCACGCTGTACATTTCTATGACTCTATGACTCTAAATAGTATTGGGTTTGTTTTGATATGTTTTCCTTCGGTTTTAAGAAGAATCTGTGTGAACTCAGCAGCATCAGTGCAGAAGAATCTGCCTGTTGAGTATCTGAGATCTTTAATACTAGTTTAAAAATCATTTTGCCTGAAGCCAGCCCTGTGTAAAGAACAACCATGCTCCCAGATTGAAAAAGTAGGAGGACACATTTCCATTTATGAGGTGACATTTTGTGGCAGTTTGATCTGGACTTCTAAACTGTAATCTTTTCACAGGTTGGGAGGCACAATAGGCTCATTTTAAGAATCTTTTCCATGTTAAAAAAGGACTTTCGAACATTTGACTTTCAAACAGTCAGCAACTTAGCTTCTTCAGCCTACTCTGCTATTCAATAAGATTATGGCTGATCTGATTCTTTCATTTTCCCACCAACCCCATGCCTGTCCTGCCTTTACTTATCAAGAATCCAACTACATCAGCTTTAAAAATATTTCTAGCCTCTCCTTGCTCCGCCTTTTGAACGAGTGTTCCAGAGACTCATCATTCACTTTAAGAAATATTTCTTCTCATTCTGCCTTCCAAGAAGGGTCACTTCCTGACTCCCCCAGAAGAGGAAGCATGTTTTCCACATTCACATTGTCAAGATGCATCAGGATTTTGTGTGTTTCAATTAAACCATTTCTTATTCTTCTAATCTCCAGAGGACTAATGTGGTTGTTTAGTGCGAATATCTGTACCCTCACAGAGGCCCTGACTATTGCTCTCACTGCAAATCCCACTCTGACAGCTGGTGGATTTTGAATGTAAATAATAAATGTGGAATATAAAACTGGTCTCTGTGATAAGAACATGAAAAATAGAAGCAGGAGTAGGCCATTATTTCCTCAAGACGACCCTGCCATTACAATCATGGATGATTTGTCCAATCTTTAACTTGCCTTTCATGCCAAAATCAGAATCATAGAATTATTTAGTATAGAAGAGGCCCTTTGACCCATCACGTCTGCACTGCCAAAATATACTGCTTCCTACACTAGACCCATAACCTTGAATAATATGACACTTTGATTACTCATCCAAGGACCTTTGGAAGGTTGAGTACATTGCAATCCAGACATCCACCACTCCCTGGGTAAAAAACGTTTCTCCTCAAATTTTCCTCCCTCTCACATTCTTATCTACATAATTCATGAAAATCACAAACAGGAAGGGTATGCCACCATACACTGTGCTCCAATCATACACAACTTTCTATCACCACGCCCTTCCTCCTGTCATGATGCCAATTCTGGGTCCATCTTACCTTGGATCCCATGAACCGTTACCTTCTTTATCAGTTTCCCACATGGGATCATTGTCAAAAGCTTTGCTGAAATCCATATAAACTACATCAACTGCCCCACCCTCACTTCCCGGAAAAATTCCACCAGATTTGTGAGACATGACCTCCCTGTGACACAGCCATGCTGACTCTCCCTGATCAAATGTTGCCTCTCGAAATGGAGATTAATTTTCTTCTTCACTGTTTTCTTCAATAATTTCCTGACTACTGACATTAGACTCCCTGGTCATTACCATCGTTCTCTGGTTTATCTCTACCACCTTTCTTGTAAAGTGGACCACAACAGTTGTCCTCTGGGACCTTCCCTATGGCAGAGATGATTTAAAAATTTGGGTCAGGGTCTTTGCGATTTCTTTCCTCATTTCCCACTGCAGTCTGGGATAAAACTCATTCAGGCCTGAGAATATGTCCATTTTAAATCTGCCAAAACCTCCTTGCTTCTTATATGTATCTGCTCTAGAATTTCACATTCCACCTTCTCGAGTTCTGTACTTGCATCGTCATTCACCCATGTAAAGACAGATATGAAGTACTCAGCTCCTCATTGCTCTCAACTCCCTAATTATTCAAAAATCTAACTCCGTTTTACGTATTTCCAGTGAAGTAGCCTCCATAACTCCCGAAGGAATTCCAGACATAAAATACCCTCTGGGTGAAAGAAGTTCCTTTATATCTCAGATTTAAATGAATGTCCAGTTATTTTGTAACTATGCCCCCTCGTTTGAGAATCATCCATTTGTGGAATTTCTTCTTAATGTCTATCCTGTCAAGCCACCTCCCAGAATCTTGTATGCTTCAATAATTCTTCTAATTTACATTTTTCTAAATGTCATGAATAAAACCTAAGCTGTTTAGCCATTGCTGATAAGTCAATCTGTTCATCCCAGATGGTTACCATGAAGCTGTCATTGATTTATGTAAATACCTATTTGGTTTCAGCAAGGAGATTTGCTGTCTTTATCTGGCCTGGCCTACATGTGACTCCAGTCCCATAGCAATCCCACTCCAGACCCTCAACTGCCCTATGAAATGGCTAGTGAGCCATTCAGTTTTCAGAGGCAGTTATGGTTGGACAACAAATACTGGCCTTGCCAGCGATGCTCACATTCCATCAAATAATTTTCAAAAAACACAAGCGAATCCTCTACCCTTTCTGCCCTTTCAAAGCAGTCAGTTTACTCAGAAAATGACTGGTGTACACAAATGAAACTATTCAATGGTGAAGCATAGTGTGTTAAGTCATTTTCAGTGTTTGAAGGCCAGACATTGACTTTTTTTTATGATCAACACATTCACAACTTAATTAATGTGGATCAAAACACATTAATATTGTTAATGAATATTTTTACGTAAAGATTCTGTTATGCTGACAGACAACACTGGCCAATGAAGGATTTTATACTTGTGATTATGCAAATGATCATTAGTAGAGACCTGAACTGTGTTCTAATGAAAACAAGCTCAAGCACAATTTGCAGCCAGTTTCCCAATTGCATTCAAAGCACTTACCCACGTCATGTCTATTTTATCATTTATCCACTAAAAAACATCAGTCTTGCACCAAATGTCAATGGATCAATTTGCTTGATTAGGATCATTGAATACGTTTAAGGCAGAGGTTGATAGATTAGAACAAGAGCAAAGAATAATACAGCACAGAGACAGGCCCTATGGCCCTCCAAGCCTTCGCTGACATATTTTACCCCTCCATACTAAAATTGTCTTCATTTACAGGATCCATAACCCTCTATTCCCTTCCTATTCATGTATTCGGCTAGGCACTTCTTGAATGTTGCTATTGTGTCTACTTCCACCACCTCCTCTGACAGCACGTTCCAGGCACTCACCACCCTTTGTGTGAAAAACTTGCTTCAACGTCACTTTAAAACCTCCCCCCCACCCCCTGCACCCTAGTAAATCCCCTACTAAATGACCCTTCCACCCTGGGATAACAGCCACATAATTTCCACTCTATCAATGCCATTCACAATCAAAGAACTTCTATCAGGTCGCCCCTCAACCTCCTGCACTCGAGTGAAAACAAACCAGTCTATTCAATCTTTCTTCATAGATAACATTCCCCATACCAGGCAACATCCTGGTAAACCTCTTCCGTTCCCTCTCCAAATCATTAACGTCCTTCTGATAATGTGGTGACCAGAACTGTATGCAACATTCCAAGTGTGGCCTAACTAAAATTCTGTAAAGCTGCAGCATAACTCCTCTATCCCTGTACTCAATGCCCCTTCCAATGAAGGCAAGCATGCCATAAGCTTTCTTTAACACCTTGTCTACCTGTGCTGCCACCTGCAGTGATCTGTAGACCTGCACACCCAGATCCCTCTGTATGAGTTGCTGGAAAAGCGCAGCAGGTCAGGCAGCATCCAGGGAACAGGAGAATCGACGTTTCGGGCATAGGCCCTTCTTCAGGGCCTATGCCCGAAACATCGATTCTCCTGTTTCCTGGATGCTGCCTGACCTGCTGCGCTTTTCCAGCAACACATTTTCAGCTCTGATCTCCAGCATCTGCAGTCCTCACTTTCTCCTCAGATTCCTCTGTATATCAATACTCATAAGGTTTCTGCCATTCATTGTATAATTTCCACTAGTACTTGTCCTTCCAAAATGCATCACCTCACATTTGTCCAATTCAACTCAATCTTCCACTTCTGCCCATGCCTCCACCTGATCTATATCCTCTGATCAATCCTCCTCACTATCTACAACAACACCAATCTTTGTATCATCAACAAAATTGCTAATTAGGCCAGTTATATTTTCCTCAATATCATTTACATAGACTACAATCAGTAGAGGTCCCAGCACTGATCCCTGTGGAATACTGCTAGTCACAATCCTCCATTCCGAAAAACATTCTTCCACCACTACCCTCTGTCTTCTATGACTAAGCCAGTTCTGTATCCATCTTGCCAACTCACCCTGTTACCATGTGACTTCACCTTTGTACCAGTCTGCTATGAGGAACCTTGTCAAAGGCTTTATTGAAGTCCACGTAGATGACATCAACTGCTTTCCCTCATCAATCATCTTTGTTACCTCCTCAAAAAAACTCAATTGAGTTAGTGAGGCACAACCTCCCCCACACAAAACCATGCTATCTATCACTAACATGTCCATTTGCTTCTAAACACATATAGTTCTTTTCCTTGAGAATCTTTCCCAATAGCTTCCCTACCACCAATGTGAGGCTCACAAGCCTGAAATTTCTAGGTTTATCCCTGTTACCCTTCTTAAACAATGGGATAATATTGACTCTTCTCCAGTCCTCTGTGACCTCACCTGTGGCCAAAGTGAATACAAAAATGTCTATCAGTGCTCCAGAAATTTGTTCTTTTGCCTCCCTCAATATTGTGGGATAGATCATCAGGTCCCGGGGATTTATCTACTTTTTAAGACGCATAACACCTCTTCTTTTTTAATAGCAGTTTGGCTTAGAGGTTCGACACTCCATTCCCTGAGATCATCCTCCACCAATTCCTTCTCTTTGGTAAATGTCGATATAAAGTATTCATTTAGGACCTCACCTACCTCCTCTGATTCCACACATAGATTCCTTCTTTTGTCTTTGAGTGGGCCATTGGGATTCTCCATAATCCTGTTTACTAATGATTTTTCATGACCACTCTTAGCCCTTCTAATTCCTTGTTTAGTTTCTTTCCTCCTTTCCTTATATACTTCTGGAGCTTTGTCAGTTCTCATTCTCCTAGACTTTACATATGCTGCTTTTTTTTTGACCAAGGTCACAACATCCCTGGTCATCCAAGGTTCACATAACTTGCTATACCTATCCTTCATTTGTGCAGGGACATGCTGCTTCTGAACTCTTATCAACTGCTATTTGAAATACCTCCACATGTCCGATGTAGATTTACCCTCAAACGGACACCTCCAATCAACATTCTCCAGTGCCTGCCTAATGTTGTTGTAGTTCGTCTTTCCCCAATTTAACACCTTCACCCAAGGACGGCTGATTTCCCTATCCATGAGTATCTTAAAACTCACAGTACTATGGTCACTACTCCCTTGCTCTTTTCAGCAGTGTTTCCTCGCCTATTCTTGTTCTTAGTCATGTTTGCCATGGTTTATTTCTCTCTCTCAATTCCTGCATCTACTGCGCTACTCCTCTAGTTCCCATTCCCCTGCCATACTAGTTTGAACACTCCCCAACCATTGTCCCTAGTATCCTCTCCTATTCTTGACTAAATGGCAAACTATCAAATGGCAGAGCCAGGTCAATGGGCTACATGGCTCTTAACTCCTTAACTGGTGAGTTTTATGTAATGTGGTCTGATCCTTCACTGGGGGGAAACAGTCATGGGTTCAAACCACAGTTCTGATGTCATTTGAGATGACTTACTGGTGTTGATAACATCTATATTTTTCTCATTTTTGGTTTGAACTATGAACTGAAGGTGAGTGCTGAACTTTGGGCTTTGAGCAGTAGCTTCGTTAGGAAAGAACAAACAAACTGATGTTTGTTTGTGGGAACTCGCCTGAAAGTTAATTGCAGATTGTTTGCTGTTCTAAGAACACTGCAGACAGTTTGGCACCCGATATGTATTACACTCGAAGACTGGCAACCTCTTGGAAGTTATAAGGACCAATCAAAAGGAGGATGGTCAAAGAAAGAAGAAAAATGTTGAAAAAATAGGAAGGGAAACTAATTCTTGAATTGGTTTGAACTGGATTTTGGGCAGAAGGTATTGCTGCTGCAAAAGCCGCTGGATGGAGTTTTAATTGCACTCAGTTTATCCAGTATGCAAATTATTAAAACTTCTGAGAAAAGAACCCTAGTCTGCAAAATATAAATAAGAGTGTCCAGCCATCTGCAAAAGCTGTTTGCATTAACCGGTGACTTAAAGATATATAGTCCCATGTGCCTGTGAACATTGTCTAAGCACTGCATAAGGGTTTAGCAACTACTGTTCAAAACTGCTGAAGTGGACTTTTTTTTTAAGTTATCCCTTAATTGTGTCCATATGTGAAATTGGGAGCTGTGATCAAAGAAGATTGAATTTAAATCATAGACATTAATTAGATTGCCTTGTTGTTTACCTTTGCTCTGCTAAAGTTAAGTATTAATAATAAATTGTTAATTTCTGTTTAAGCTATGAACTTGCTGTCTGATATATTTATTCATAAAGTCTGCTTAGGAATAGTTGGCCAATTTTCAGGGTCATTGAACATTTTGATTTCATTGGGTTATGATATTCAGTGTTAGAGAGTCTGATTTGGTATGGTTTGCTCTTCCTGTGTCATTTCACTGAGCAGGTGATTTTCTGGTATGTTGCTACACTTGAGCTGTTAAACTGAGGCTCCATATGCTCTGAATTCCTGCTCGACCAGTTCTGGTTTACGAGGTAACAACAGGGATCTTGATCAGATGGAGTAATGGGCGAAGGAATGGCAGATGGAGTTTAATTTAAATAAATACAGGACTTATACAGTTAATGGTAGGGCCCTGGAGAGTGTTGCCAGACAAAGGGACTTAGGAGTGCAGATTCATAGCTGTTTGGAAGTGGAGTCACAGGTAGACAGGGTGGTGAAGAAGGCGTTTGGCATCATTGCCTTCATTGGTCAATGTATTGAGTATAGGAGTTGGAATGTCATGTTGCAGCAGTACAGGACATTGGTCAGGCCACTTTTAGAATATTGTATTCAGTTCTGGTCTCCCAACTATACAAAAGATGTTGTTAAATTGAAGGGTTCAGCAAAGATTTACAAGGGGTTGGAGGGTTTGAGCAGAGGCTGTATAGGCTGGCACTTTTTTTCTCCGGAGCATTGGAGGCTAAGGGGTGACCTTATAGAAGTTTATAAAATCATGAGGGGCATGGATAGGATGAATAGGCAAAGTCTTTATCCTAGGGTAGAGAAGTCAAAAATTGGAGAGCGTGGTGTTAAGGTGAGAGGGGAAAGATTTAAATGGACCTGATGGGCTACGTTTTCACTCAGAGTGTGGAGCGTGTATGGAATGGGCTGTCAGAGGAGGTGGTGGAGGCTGGTACAATTACAACATTTAAAAAGATGAGTATAAGAAAAGGAAGAGTTTAGAGGGATATGGGCCAAATGCTGACAAATGGGATTAGATCAATTTAAGATATCTGGTTGGTGTGGATGAGTTGGACCAAAGGATCTGTTTCTGTGTTGTATGAATCTATGATTCTGTAACTCTAACAAGACAGAAGCAAAAGATAGTAAATACAACCCAGATGCTGAATGCTGAAAGTCTGAAATAAAAGCAGAAAATGTTGGAAATACCCAGCTGGTTCATAAAACATTAATTGTTCCTCTCACTGCAGGTGCCGCCTGACTTGCTGACTGTTTCCAGCATTTTCTGCTTTTATTTCAGATGTGAGTGGACAATGTCTATGTAATTGAGTCATGAAGTGTGCACTAATTCCTCTACTCCAAAAGGGTGTAATCATTAATCATTGCTCTGCCCAATGACAGTGCCAAATAGGTCAGCAGAGAAAACAGAGGCTATATGGCAATCTGAAACAACAGAGGAGAATTCCCATTTTGCTTACAAAGGACATTTTGTATCCTGATTTCTTTTTTTTATACTTTGAAATAAACAAACCTGTTAGAGCTTAAATTTATATAAGTTGCCAAAATTTAAGGCTTTCATGAATATATGCACAGATAGAAATAGGAGAAAGTGAAGACTGCAGATGCTGGAGATCAGAGTCAAGAGTGTGGTGCCGGAAAAGCACAGCAGGTCAGGCAGCATCCGAGGAGCAGGAGAATGGACCTTTCAGGCATAAGACCTTCATCATCCTGATGAAGGCTTTACGTCCAAAACACTGATTCTCCTGCTCCTCAGATGCTGTCTTTTTCAGCACCACACTCTCAACATAGAAATAGGGGTGACTTTCAGAATGGAATTCAATTTGACCATGTGTATTTTTAAGTACTTCACTTTGTTCAGAAAAATGAGCATACTCTAAAAGACTAAGACTTTTTTACAGTAGAGACAATATCAACTTAATGCTTGGATGTATATTGTGTGCGAATTCCAAATTAATTCCAGGAGGGTTCAGTGTAGGGAAAATATATCCTAAATATTTAAAGTAGTAAGGTGTTGCTGCCATTAATGTACAGAGGAGATTATTCTCCACAATGATATTTAATTTGGTGCCTGAATTGATGAAAAGGATAAATCATCTCCCAGTTCTAATTAATTGATATATTGGCTGTGTTATAATTGTTCTCAGGTCGTTTTCAGTACAGAACAGCTTATATAACAGAAAATGCCCCATTTGTTTAAAATGTGATGGACATATTACTTGATACAAAGCAGTCATTTACCTTTATTTCAATGGTCAAAATAACATTTTTACTGACTGTGTTCTCAATTCATCTTCTCTAGGTAGTACCCACAATTACTTGAGAGTTGTTAAACCAGAGCTTATGTTGTGATTTTATATGGGCTGAAGGAGGTGCAGATCCCAGATCTTGTCAGCCAGAATAGGGAACAAACCCTCTGCTTTTGGCATAATTTCCAACCACAATCTAACTAACCATTTCCACGTATTCTCAATGTTTTTAACTGAATCACATATTAAAGTGCAGAATAACATCAGACCTATTATACATGAGCTCTTCAAGCTTGAAGCCACTCACTTTTACTCTATTACACTGACCTCTCCCAATATCAAATCAAGTGTACTATCCTCATGAATCCTGCCATTCCTGCGGTATGGTACTTGGGCATCAAGGAAATCTGAGCATTGGTTGTTGTTCAATTATGATCAATTTATTTTGAGTAAGTCTTCTTTGACAGAGGAAGTGGTTCTGTGCAAGTCGTCATGAAATCAACCCAGTCTTTGACAGGGCTGTGTGCAGAAGCTAGACCACATTCATGCACATTAGGTTTTTTTGCAGGTAGAATTTATCATGCCCTATCTGTGTAGTCATCTTGTTTTGTCCCAAATTCATAGCATTTCTAAATGTAACAAAGTCAAAACCACAGACTTGGAAAGTAGGTTTTACGCATGTACAGAACAACTGAGTCGTACATCACTAACGAGTTGACAGAAACGATATATTTTTTTTCAGAATGCTGAAGTGTTTGCCGAGTGCCAGCTGACAAGATACACAGTATTTACAGAGCCTGTGTCATTTGAAGGAATTTTCCATTGCTGTGATAATTAAAGGGTGAAAGCGTTATTTTGGTGATAAGTCATTCCAACATGAGCACAGTTTAAAATTGGGTTCTAATCTTTAGCTTTCTATCCACTTTCTTGCCATTGCAAGGGAAGGGATATAATCGTGCAAGATGCAGACAAAGGATGATGGAGACTGAGTGGGTTGCTAACAGAACTCAAGCCATCTCACTCGGGTAACCTATTCAATGTGCTGAAGCAAAATGCCATATTTCACGTCCATTAACGTATTGCCATGTGGCAGAACCACTTTAGTACTCAAATAAATGTTTAATGCATCTGCAGTGCTGAAACATGCTATAAGTCAGTGCTATCCTGTGCCCAATGTCCACTGAAGACCCTCACCTTCTTATCGACCATAACATGGACATCACATACACGCAAGCAGCTGGACAAATCCAAACATGAGCTTTTATTTACAGAAATCAAAAGCGATCACAACAAACCAAACCGAGAATAAGATCACCCCCACAATGGAAACCAGATTTTAGCATAATAACTAACAATTATTTTACAGTCCATGATTGTCTGCTGCACCCAGCTCTTATTATTGGAAACAGATGTCAATGAGTTTCTGTCTGGCCTGTAGCACCTGAGCTCTGTTGTAGACAATCACAGCTTCTTCCTTCCCAATATTTTCATCCTCCTTTTCAATTACTGTTTCCGTTCGCCCAGTTCCTCTGCATTCAGCACATCATCTTGTTACCTGCTTCAATTGTACAGAACTCTGTATGCCAGGCTGATGCAGCACAGTCTATCCAAACTCTACTAGAAAGCCCTTCCCCAGATTAGCTCCCCATGCAGTGGAATCGTATCTTCAGCAACCCCATCATGTGCTCTACCATCGCCCAGTCAAAGGTGCGGCTGAGCTCAATGTCGGTCAGGAGCTTATGCAACAGTGTCAGAGGCATGGTCAGTGGTAACCCTTGCCCCCAGTAACCAGCCTTGAAATGCACCCGGTACATGAAAATGCTCTAGAATATAGGAAGGGTAGTGCCAGGGACGTGAGCACATACCTCCAGGAAGTGATAAGGGTGATCACAGATCGCCTGCACATTAATCAAATGGATAATCAAATGGTGATGAATTCCACAGTGTTGTAATACCACCCTTTCATTGCTGCACTTGTGCACATGTAGGCACTCTGCACCTGGAGTGACCAGTTATGTTTCTGAATCCTGCAGCACTGACCTTGTCATGGGAGAATGAAATGAACTGGGGCAACCTGCACAGATGGCATTGGTCACTGTCCTGATGCAGCTATGAGTGCACGACTAAGAGAGAGCTCAGAGGTCACACATTCCTTCCTGGAAAAATCCTGCAGCATAGATATTCAGGGTGGCAATGGCTTTCACAGCCGCTGGGAGATGACAGCCTCAGCTCCAACATCAGGCACAGTTCCATCATTGTGGCCTGGGATGTGCAGATCCTGCTTCAGCATTGGGACTTACTCATGCCCAGGAACTACAGTGAAGTACAGATAACTCTGAGCCTCCAGTGCACTCCATACATCCTGAGAGATCATGCAGCATCGACCTCTCCCTGGACAAGGGTGCACCTTGTCCTCCAACCTGGGCTGTTGCTGCTCCTGAGCCTGTTGCTGGTTCCCACTGGTTCCTGACATGGCCATTTGTTGAATGAATGTGTAGTGTGTTTGCCGCGGAGGCAGCTGGCACATACTATGTGTGTTAGATTGATGTCTTGGTGTTGCTACAGAAAGATGTCCATTGCCATCACTGTCCCTGTCCCTAACCCTTCCTCCTTTCCCTCATAGACAGATCCGTACTGACAAACAGTCTGATATGTGGCTACATTAAAGAATCCATAGCAACCATAGTGATTTTAGCAAATAATAATTCTCTTTAATTGGTAACATGCCTCTGAGTGAGAAACATGTCATAGCACTCGGGGATAGCATAAAGGATAGAGTGAGAGACTCCCAACATTGAAATTGGCTTCATCAGCCTTCTCACCCAGTTAGAGTCATCGAGATGAACTGCACAGAAACAGACCCTTCAGTCCAACTTGTCCCTGCCAACCAGATATCCCAGGTAAAAACAAGGATTGCAGATGAAGGGCTTTTGCCCGAAACATCGGTTTTCCTGCTCCTCGGATGCTGCCTGACCTGCTGTGCTTTCCCAGCACCACTCTAATCCAGAACCAGATATCCCAACCTAATCCTATCCATTTTGTCTTCACTTGACCCATATCCCTCTAAACCCTTCCTATTCATTTACCCTTTTAGATGGCTTTTAAATGTTGTTATTATAACAGCCTCCACCACTTCCTCTAGAGACAAAAAAACTGCAGATGCTGGAATTCAAAGTGGACAGGCAAGAGGCTGGAAGAACACAGCAAGCTAGGCAGCATCAGGACATGGAGAAGTCGACATTCCAGCTCTTGATGCTGCCTGGCTTGTTGTGTTCTTCCCACCTCCTGCCTGTCTACTCCACCACTTCCACTGGCAGCTCATTCCATACATGCACCACACTCTGCGTGAAAACGTTGCCCCTTAGGTCCCTTTTATATCTTTCCCCTCTCATCCTAAACCTATGCCGTCTAGTTCTGGATTCCTCCACCCCAGGGAAAGGACCTTGTCTATTTACTCTATCCATGCTCGTCATGATTTTATAAATCTCTATAAGGTCACCCCTCAGCCTCTGATGCTCCAGGGAAAACTGCCTCAGCCTATTCAGCCTCTCCCTGGCAACATCCATGTAAATCTTTTCTGAACCCTTTCAGGTTTCACAACATCCTTCTGATAGGAAGGAGACCAGAATTGCACACAATATTCCAAAAGTGGCCAAACCAATGTCCTGTACAGCCGCAACATGACCTCCCAAATCCTGTACTCAATACTCTGACCAATAAAGGAAAACATAACGATCGCCTTCTTCATTATCCAATCCACCTGCAACTCCACTTTCAAGTAATATGAACCTGCACTCCAAGGTGCCGCAAACTTTGCCATAGCCACATCGCTCAGACCCCAATCAGATTCCAGCTATACTTTCATATTGTGTGGAAACACCCATTGAGTTAGATCTTGACTTTGTGTAATAGTTTATCTGAACATGGGTTAAAATGACTTCAGAGCCTGTTTCCACACTGTAAGTAATCTAATCTAATCTAAAAGTAAAAGAGATTGCAACAGCAACAAAAAAGAGAAACTCAAGCTACTAAATGTAGTGATGCAGTGGAAACTCATTGCTCTCATTACTTAACTATTCCAGCACAGTGGTGAAGTAACCATCTAATTTTTAGGTCAGTGGTGGTCATCCCGTTGGTCTGGGGATGTGAGTGGTTAGTGATGGTGATGCAATCTCCAGGTAGGTGCTAATCCCTGTTTTCTCCTGAGACAATTGGCCATCTGATTTTCCTGGTGATTTGTTTGGGGAATGAAGTACCAATGCCTTTTATTTTAACCCTAGGCAGGTGCATGCAGCGGGACACAAACTTTCCTGACCTCAGTAGCATGAGGCCCACAACGACCAGAACTTCAGGTCTTTGATATAGCATCCCAGCAAGAAGCTTCAGGAGAGAATGGAATGTGACATATCATGAGGTCATCACTCGGAATGTATCCCACCAGACAGCTTTCACTGAAGGGACTTACGGGGGATGGGTCGTCATTTGTGAGCAAGTAATGGGGAGCCTGGGATAGAGAAGGCCTAAATTTTCCTTTTGAGGACCAAAAACACGATTGTTCTTATCTTGGCCTCACAATGAGAGGAAAAGTACTTTCTGGGCCACATGGCTTTGATTCATTTTTGAACAAAATAATTGTGAAGGAAAGCTGCAATAACTTTCCCACTGAAGCCAAGATTATATAAAGTTTGGTCTTTGATGAAGTTACTGAAGATGATTTGTGTCGATTGAACAGGATTATGAACACTACATACTGTATTGCAGTATATCAGGGCAGCTTTTCTATCTTGCTGCTCTTCAATCCTAGTGACAGGCATCTGAATAATGCCATGAAGAAGATTTTTAAAAATAATTTCATCAGGATTCAATAAGTTCAGTAATCCAAGTTATCGTAATAGGAAAGACATGAAATGTACTTTAAATAATTTCTGTTCTGTGACATGACCACTGATTATAAATGTGAATCACCTCAGAATATAGCAAACTTTTAAAAGAAGGCTGAGTGAGTCAAAATGACTGTAAATCCAGTGGTTGTCTGGAATGAAACTTGCAAATACCACACCTGCAGGTGTCTAGCTTCAAAGGAACAAAACGCATTACAAGCTGCATTGTAATCTCTTGGAAATGATCAGATTGTGAATACAATAGAGAAAAAGAGAGTAGTCTGTGAGAAAGCCATGTATCAAATCATCCCCCATCAAGAACGCACAAGAACAGGAGTTAAAAGCCAGTTGAAACCCTGGTCTGCCTATGCTAGTGGAAGAAAGTGTTCCAGTGGAAGGTATGCGAGTGGAAGATGTGCTCCTGAGCTGAGACACCCACACGCGCTAGCCTGACTTTGAGCTTTCGTGTACTGTGAAGGTTACAGTTGAAGTGCCACCAACTAGATAGCCTTGCGTTGCATGTACTGAAAGGGAAGAGATGTTCTCTCCTCTGAATGCTACTAGCCAGCCACTGTTGAAAGAAATCAGAACACGTGAATTTTATCAACCTGCAAAGCCAGTAATCTCAAACTTGACTGTTGAGTTATCAATAACGATGCTATCAATAACATCCACATTATCAGCTGCAACATTACACTATCTATATGTCATGAATGACCCAGGGACTGACCAACATATATTTTACCTTTTTGATGTTCTTTTGGACTCACTTCTCATTTCTAACCTGTGTGTACTGTCTTATTATTTCTTTTCATGTTTAATAGTTATTTTTTTGGTAGCTCCAGAAAGCCTCTTAAATTGGCTCCTTTTCAAACATCAGTTCATTTGGTCTAGGAGCAAAGCTTCCACAAGAAAATGAATCATTTTCCTTTGTAAATTAACCTTGGTACAATGGACTGAAGGGGTGGGTGAATAAAGAAGGGGAGCCAGTTCATTGTTTCTAACCTGGACCTTGATAACTGGGGTGAGCCTGCCTGGAACCATAATAAACTGTGGAACATTGCCCAGGGTCTGATCATGACACGTGTCATAATAAACCCTTACTCTGTGAACACAGGTCAAGCAGGCAAGATTTAAAAATTAGCTTTAATATAATATTATGTTAGAACATCCAATACCCCAAACATCCCCCTCATGAACTGAAATTGTCTACTCTACCAAATCAAACTGTTGAACCTGAGAAACTGTAAGAACTTGTTTAACATTGTTCTCTGTTGAGTTTCAATTCCATTGCTTCAACACGATCCAAAGATGTGCAGATTAGGTGAATTGGCCATGCTAAATTGCCCGTAGTGTTAGGTGCATTAGTATGGGATAAATATAGGGTTGGGGAATGGGTCTGGGTGAGTTACTCTTCAGATGGTCGGTGTGGACTTGTTGGACTGAAGGGCCTGTTTCCATACTGTAAATAATCTAATCTAATCAGAAGCAGTCAGTCAGTCAGTTCATACATTTGATAAGACTTCCGAGTTGAGAATAAAATCTGAAGGTGTTGTTCTTCTTTTAGACCACAGATGTCAGTATTTCTTCACATGTCAAACATGACAGTGTCAGTAAAACGTGTTGTTGGCACTTTGATTGAATATTAGGAATGAAGAGTTCACAATCAGTACAATTTTCATCCCTTAATTTTAACATGCAAACTGTGAATCAGCTCATGGATCACAACATTTACATTCCTGATATGTTGTTATGCTGTGCATAGTTCTGAATCTAAAATTAAGACACAACACAAATACACAGCTAGTCTATCATTATTTGAGAAAAGAACAATTAGGTGAATACCTCAGATATAGACATTTCCTTGGGACACTTCTAGTGCAATATGTTTCTTCCAGCATTGTCAGGCTTTTCTTGCCATGTCTATTGCATGTTCCAACTTGTAAAAAATTGTGTACGCATATACAAACTTTCAGGAGTCTCACAACAAACTAAAGTGTTATCATTTGTTTTAAACATTATTCACCTTCGGGAACTCCGACCACAATGCCGTGCTTCTTCTCCCAGCTTACAGGCAAAATCTCAAGCAGGAGAACCCCTCGCGGATACAGGTTCAGTGCTGATCGGAGGAGGCAAAGGATCAACTCCGGCGCTGTCTGGAATCAGCTGATAGGGCCATATTCAAACAGTCCGCAGGTAACTCGGACAAGTACACCACCACTGTCACAGACTTGATCAGCAAGTGTGTGGAGGACTGCATACTGAGGAAGTCAATCCGGGTGTTCCCCAACAGGAAACCCTGGATGAATCAGGACATACAGAACCTGCTAAAAAACAGGTGTGAGGCTTCAGATCAGGAGACCCACTCAAATATAAGGAATCCAAGTATGACCTTTGCAGAGCCATTAAGACAGCCAAGGACCAATATCGATCCAAACTAGAGACGCAGACAGACAACCAGCAACTATGGCAATGACAGAATGACATCACAGGTTCTAAAAAGAGTCAGTGCATGATAACAGACAATGACACATCCCTCCCAGATCGTCTCAACACCTTCTATGCTTGCTTTGAGCAGAATTTTGATGGAGAGGTAACACCTTTTCCAACAAGTCCTGACAAACTTATCCCAACAGTTACTGCATCAGAGGTCAGATCAGTTTTCCTTCATGTGAATCCAAGGAAAGTGATGGGACCAGACAGAGTACCAGGACGTACACTCAGAGTATGTGCAGATCAACTGGCCGAGGTGTTCTCTGACATTTTCACGCTCTCCCTGCAGCAGGCCCCTGTCCCTGCCTGTTTCAAAAGGGCCAACATCATCCCAGTGCCTAAGAAGGCTCATGCAGCATGTCTCAATGACTACCGCCCAGTGGTCCTAACTTTGGTGGTCATGAAGTGGTTTGAAAGGCTGGTCATGGCATTAATCAATTCCAGCCTCCCCACTATTCTTGACCCACTCCAATTTGCCTATCGGACCAATAGATCCACATGAGATGCCATATCACTTGCCCTTCACTCCTCCCTAGAATATCTTGACACCAGGAACAGCTACATAAGAATCCTGCTCATTGACTATATTACAGCCTTCAACACTATTATCCCCTCGAGACTGATTACTAAACTCAGTGATCTCGGACTAAGCCCCACTCTCTGCAACTGGATCCTCAGTTTCCTGACCCACTGGCCACAATCAGTGAAGATTGGGGACAATATTTCATCATCACTAACACTCATTGCTGGAGCCCCCCAGGGTGTGTACTCAGCCCCCTACTGTACTCACTGTATACCCATGACTGCGTCGCCAAATCCCAGACTAATGCCATTTACAAGTTCGCTGATGACACCACCATAGTCGGTTGAATCTCAGATGGCAATGAAACACACTACAGAAGGGAGGTGGAAGACCTGGAAAAATGGTGCACTGAGAACAACCTAGCTCCCAATGCCAGCAAAACCAAAGAACTCATTATTGACTTTCGGCGGGATGTTACTCATGTGCCCCTACACATTAACAGCACAGAGGTGGAACGAGTGGAGAGTGTTAAGCTCCTGGGAGTGGTCATCCACAACAAGCTTTCTTTGACTCTTCATGTGGACGCACTGGTTACAAAGGCCCAGCAATGTCTCTTCTTGCTCAGGCAGCTGAGGAAATTTGGCATGACAGCAAATACCCTTGCCAACTTTTATAGATGCACCATCGAAAGCATCATGTGTGGATGTATCACTACCTGGTATGGCAACTGTACCATTCAGACAGTTACTGAGAGTGGTGAACACGGCCCAGACAATCACAGAGGCCATCCTCCCATCTATAGTATCCATCTACCAGGCCCGCTGTCGAGGAAAGGCCGCCAGCATTCTCAAAGATCCATCTCACCCTGGCAATGTTTTTCTACAACCTCTACCACCAGGGAGAAGGTACAGAAGCCTGAACATGCACCAGCCGGTTTTGTAACAGTTTCTACCCTACTGTTGTTGAATACTGAATGGACTCACAAACTCTTAACATTCGCCTGTACCTGTGTTTTTGTTTTTGCCGCTGTTTACCTATTATTTACTTATCTATGTTACTTAACTGTGATCTGCCTGCATTGCTGGGAAGACAAAGCTTTTCACTGTGCCTCAGTACACGTGACAATAAATTCAATTCAATTCAATTCCTGGCGAAATCCTTGAAAAAAGAATGACTTCCATTTATATTGAATTGCTAATGACCACAGGGTGTGTCAAAGTGGTTGACACTCAATGAAGTAATTTTGAATTGGAATCACTATTGTAATGCAGGAGATGTAGCAACCAATTTTATACAGCAGGCTGTCTCAAACAAAAATGTGATGCTGATTTGAGAATCTGTTTATATAATATTGACTGAGGGGTAAATATTAACCAAGGCAGCAGGAATGACTCTTATCTCTTCCTTAAAATAACAATTTGGATTCATTTACCTAAAGTTGTTCACTTAACTGTGAAATCCTGTGCAATGTTATTTCTTTTCAACATATTTGGTTTTGGTTTCCATAATGACCTTTAGCATTAGTCATGGGAACATCACTTGGGGAGTGAAATAGGGAAGATTAGAAAAATGTTTGCAAGCATGTTAGGGCATCAAGTCTTTTTTTTATCGGAAAGCTTATTGAAGTACTTTGCCCAGGATTTGAGGAAATTCTTGTAGAAAATGCAGAAGAATATAGTTCAAGGACACAAATTATGTCGAGGTTAAACAGTTTTTCAGTTGAAGACTGACACTGGTAATGGCACAATGAGCTAGATGGTCAATTTCAGAGCTGTAATATGTAGAGTTCCAAGCGATTGTCCTTAAAGATGTGAAAGTAATTCATGCATTCTGAACCCTAGCATTCAATCAGTCCAAGTTAGTTTCCTTAAATTCCCTACTGCTGTGGTTTTCTGCTCCATCAGACTGCTGACCTTTATGTAGTTGGACAGCTTAGTGTTGGCTTGTGGCCATGGATTACAATGCCCAATGGTTTATTTTAGCACACAGACTCCATTACCACTTTTGTGAATTTGTCCAGAAGGCTATGAACTCTATAGCAAGTAGAATTAAGTGCACTTAATTTTAAGGTTTGCTTGACATCTGGGAAAACCAGTTTATTTTCTTTGGTGCTATTTTGATACAATTGTGGCATAACGTAACAGATTTGTTGTGATCACCGTAACTCTGTTGTTTTGTTATGAATTATGAGCCTCTTAAGTCTGAAATATAGTAAGCTTTTAATAATAGACATTTAAGCCACCTTAAAAATGTGTTGCTGGAAAAACGCAGCAGGTCAGGCAGCATCAAAGGAACAGGAGAATCGACGTTTCGGGCATAAGCCCTTCTTCAGGATGCTCCTTTGATGCTGCCTGACCTGCTGCGCTTTTCCAGCAACACATTTTTAAGCTCTGATCTCCAGCATCTGCAGTCCTCACTTTCTCCTATTTAAGCCACCTTCACAGGATTCCCGTCAATGAACATTTATTTGAACAACAAAATCCTATCTAATCTTGTCTGAGATGAGATTAACTTGCTATGATTTTGAAAGTGATTGACAAGAGACTGTATGGAACATACACAAAGAAAACCAGTGGCCATCAACTCTGATAATTGATGAATGAGAAATGTCCATATGTTGGCCCAGAATGCTAGCAAGCTGGCTATTGAAGTCCAATTTGTTTTTTGTTTACATTCTTGTTTGACCTAATTTAAAATTTATGTATTTAAATTTTGGAAAGATATATTTTTAATAATCACATCATGAGTTAGATAAATCCTAAATCCATTCACCAGGATTTGTTAGCATGGCTGTGCAAATTAATGGGAACATAAATTTTAAAACAGCGTGTGTGACAATGACAGCGTCCATGTTGTGTATCTGCGTAGCCCATAAATACAAAAGATTGAACAATGATTCACTGGAGACTCTCAGTAATGATGTTACCTAGTATGGTGATGCAACATCTGAAAACAAACCTTCCAGCTCAGCGAGCAAACTTACAGACTTATCATCAACCTGAGCTACACATCTCAAAAAATGAACATTTCTGTTCAGTTGTGCTTTTGTTAGCATTTACTGGGTATTAGAATTACTTTGTTTGCACAGCATTTTAGTATAATTAAATTCAGAAATGTTTAAATTATTTTCCATGCTGAAATTGTGGTACAACTTCTTAACTCTCAGCCATAAAATGTAACAGTAGCTATTGACATAATGGCTGCAGCTATATTTCTAAATTAGTTGTATGCGAAGCAATTTGAAATGGTTAGAACGGATATGATAGAAAACGGGATAAGCCTTTTCTATACTTCCAAACATCATTATTGAACTATAGTATGAAGACTGGGCAGTTTCCTACTTTACAAAGCATGTAATTTTGTAAATGAAAGGCGATAAAATATATTGAGGTCATGAAAGTAATTATGTAAATGCATGTATTTCTCTTTCATTCTTTATCTAATCTCTGTATCTAAATTTCTGATTTCTCTGGGACCATTTGGAAGTTGCAACAACTTTCTGTGTTGCTATGTGATAGCATTAATGCTCATTTTATTCCTAATGTTTTGAATTATGGAAAAAGGAGTTAACGTTAGTTGTTGCGTCCTGCCTATACTTACATTAAGGTGTCCAGTTTTATAAATATAGCCAATGAAATAATTTATATTACTTATAACTTTAATAACTTATTCAATTTAATGTAGATCCGTCAAAGATTCACCTGTTTTTTTAAGCCATCTTGCCAAGCTTATCTTTGTTCCCAGAGATCTCCATTTTGGACACTGAGCATCAACATCCTGTGGTACATTCCATGGGCACAAGTGACATGCACCCCCTGTCCCTGGCATCTGATATATGTCAACCTCTAACCTTCCCTCAAGGCACATTTCTGATCCACCTCTGGGATGTTACTGCTCTTCAAAGCTGTACCTCGGGCTACACTGGCAACTCTCATTGTAATGCTGCAGCAAGGAGCCTGGGTGCTCAGGAGGACACACCCAGCTCATGGACTGGACCAGGCTGTATCTCTGGCCTTTTTACTCACGGTCATCATATTTACTCACATTGAGCCTACCTGGATACACACATTACTTCTATCTTGCTTTGCCATTTTGTACAGACACATAGAAACATAGAAAATAGAAAGAGGAGTAGGCCATTTGGCCCTCAAACCTGCACTGCCATTCATTATGATCATGGCTGATGAGCAATGGTGTGATCCTGCCTATCCCCCATAGCTCCAAGTGCTATATTCAACTCCTTCTTGAAATCATACAATGTTTAGCCTCGACTGCTTTCTGCAGAAGTGAATCCCACATGCTCACTACTGTCTGGATGAAGAGGTTTCTCCTCTTCTCAGTACTGAATGGTTTACTCCATATCCTTAGACTGTGAGTCCTGGTTCGGGACTCCTCTGCCATTGGGAACATCCTTCCTGCACCTAGTCCTGTTAATATTTTGTTTTTATATGAGTTTCCTCCCCATTCTTCTGAATTCCTGTGAATATAATCCCAACTGATCTAACCTCTTCTGATACTTTAATCCTGCCATCTGAGGCAAAAACCAAAAGTACTGCTGATGCTGCCAATCAGAAACAAAACCAGAAATTTCAGGAAAAGCTCAGCAGGTCTGGCAGCATTTGCAGAGAGAAATCCGAGTTTATGTTTCAGATTGAGTGACCCTTCCTACCGGAATAACATTGATCTGATTTCTCTCCACAGATGTTCCAGACCTGCTGAGCTTTTTCAGCAGTTTCTGGTTTTGTTTCTGCCATTCTAGGAATCAGTCTGGCAAACCCTCACTGCACTCTCTTTCTAGGAGGAACATCCTTTCTCAGATGACGAGACCAAATTTGCATGCAGGTGTAATCCCATCAAGGCCCTGTATAATTGCAGTAAGACATCCTGTACTTGAATTCTCTTGCTATGAAGGCCAGTATACCATGTGCACTCTTACCACCTGCTGCACCTGCACGCTTGCCTTCAGCAACTGGTGTTCGAGGACATCTAAGTTTCATTGTATTTTCCCTTATTTCAATTTATAATTATTCAGATAATAATCTGCCTTCCTATTTTTGCTCCTGAAATGAATAGCCTCTCATTTATCCACATTATACTGCATCTGTCATCCATGTGCCCACTCACTCAGCTTGTCCAAATCACACTGAAGCATCTCTGCATCCTCCTCCCATGATAATCTATTATAAGGATGCTTGTCATGGTTGTCAGCAGGCCTCACTCAATCAAGTCAAGGGGATAGCACTTCATTCAGGGAGTGCTGGCACAATAATTTCTGGGCAAACCTCTGATACCAGGATAGGGCCTTGGAAACAGTTTGTTAACTACTCAGGACAGTCAGAGTCAGGATATTCTCCTCATAAGGGATGAGGAACTATATGTCAGACAGCTCATCTTGACTCTTTCAACTCTATTGGGGGTAACTTTCATCCCGGAATGAGAGATATTACAGGAAATGAAATTGGGTGGCATAGCTGATACTTTTGATGTAGGTGGAGAGATGCCCTGACTAAATAGCAGCGTAGAGGGCATGCAGAGTTAATAGTGTCAGAGATTAGGGTGGGTGAGGATAAGTAAGGGAACAAGGACACTGGTAGAGCTTGAGTATTAGTGGGAGGTGTCTAC
The DNA here is from genome assembly GCF_004010195.1 of Chiloscyllium plagiosum. Taxonomy (NCBI): domain Eukaryota; kingdom Metazoa; phylum Chordata; class Chondrichthyes; order Orectolobiformes; family Hemiscylliidae; genus Chiloscyllium; species Chiloscyllium plagiosum. The sequence continues at coordinate 31,893,107 of NC_057729.1, forward strand.
AATAGGAGCAGCAGAATGAGTGTGAAGTAGTAGAGAGCAGATGTTGGCATGTATGCTGGTGTAGTAGAAGGTGACATTGACCTTAGTCCTGCATTGCTGGGCGCTCCTCCAGCTGGCTGATACTGCACTGACCCAGGAGCAATTTTGGATAACACTGGAATGGTCTAGTCTCAGAGCCTGTCCTCCTGAATCTGAGACAAGGAAGCTCTGCCTGTGCACCAGCTCCTTCAGCTGGACACCAATTTCCCCATCTGCCATGTTTGAAGCAAATGTTAGGAACCATGTAGTGTGTGGAAATGGAAGCTAATGATGGTTTAGATGCAGAGGCCGTTGGAGTGGAAAGTGAGGACCAGGGGACCTTATCATTATTGTGGGACAGTGAGGGCAGAATGGCAGGAGATGGATCAAACACAACTGAAGTAGTGAAGAATTCTCGATTGAGGATAGGGCCAACCTCATGATGAATAAGTTTCATGTTTTTGGTGTAAAGTATTAGATTAAATTGTGTCATGTATATGTTATTAGTCAAGCTGACAAGTTTATAGCCCCAATATTAATTTGGATTGCAAGTCAGGCAGAATAAGGATAAAGCAAACAGAATACAGAGGGTTCTAAGAATAATAGGGTGGTTATGGGAGGGAATTTTAACTTTTCAAACATAGAGTGGATTTGCCATAGTGTTAAGGGCTTGGATGGAGAGACTTTTGTTAAGTGAATACAAGAAAAATTTCTGTTTTAGTATGTGGAGAAGTTGCAAAACCTGACCTACCCTTGGGAAATAAGGCAGGGCAGGTGACTTGATATCGGTGGGGGAGCACTTTAGGGTCAGCGACCATAATTCTATAAATTTTAAAATAATGATGGAAAACGATAGACTGGATCTAAAAGTTATAATTCTAAACTGGAGGAAGGACAATTTTGACAGTATTTGGCAAGAACTTTTAAAACTTGATTGGGGACATAGGGATGTTTGCACATAAAGGGGCAGCTGGAAAATGGAAAGCCTTTAAAAATTAGATAAAGAGAGTCCAGAGACAGTATATTCCCATTATGGTGAAGGACAAGGCTGGTAGGTGTAGGGAATGCTGGATGACTAGAGAAATTGAGGTTTTGTTCAAGAATAAGAATGAAGCATATGTCAGGTATAGACAGCAAGCATTGAGTGATTCCTTAGAAGTCTACAAAGGCTGCAAGAGTATACTTAAGAGGGATATCAGAAGGGCAAAAAGGGGACATGAGATAGCTTTGGCAAGTATGGTTAAGGAGATTTCAAAGCAATTCTACAAATACATTAAGGGCAAAAGGGTAACTCGGGAGAGGATAGGGCCCCTTAAAGATCAGCAAGGCCTATGTGTGGAACTGCAAGAGATGGGGTAAACAAGTATTTTGCATCAGTTTTTACAGTTGAGAAGTATGTGCAAGATAGAGAATGTGAGGAAGTAAATAGCAACATCTTGAAATATGTCCATATTACAGAGAAGGAGGTGTTGGATATCTTAAAAAGCATAAGTCCCCAGGATCTGATCAGGTGTACCAAAGACCTCTGTGGGAAGCTAGGGAAGTGATTGCTGGGCCCCTTGCTGCGATATTTGTATCATCGATAGTCACAGGTGAGGTGCCGGAAGACTGGAAGTTGGCTAACATGGTGCCACTACTTAAGAAAGGTGGTCAGGACAAGCCAGGGAACTATAGAGCAGTGAGTCTGACATCAGTAGTGGGCAAGTCGTTGGAGGGAATCCTCAGGGACAGGATATACATGTATTTGGAAAGGCAAGGACTGATTAGTGATAGTCAACGTGGCTTTGTGCATGGAAAACCATGTGTCACTAACTTGATTGAGTTTTTGAAGAAGTAACAAAGAGGATTGATAAAGACAGAGCAGTGTACGTGATCTGTATGGATTTCACTAAGAGTCCTCATGATAAATTGGTTAGCAAGGTTAGATCACATGGAATAGAGGGAGAACTAGCTATTTGAATACAGAACTGGCTCAGAGGTAGTAGACCAGAGGGTGGTGGTGGAGGATTGCTTTTCAAACTGGAGACCTGTGACCAGTGGAGTGCCACAAGGATCGGTGCTGGGCCAAATACTTTTCATCATTTATATACATGATTTAGATGTGAGCATAAGAGGTATAGTTAGTAAGTTTGCAGATGATGCCAAGATTAGAGGTATAGTGGACAGCGAAGAAGATTACCTCAGATTACAATGGGATCTTTACAGATGGGCCAATGGGCTGAGAAGTGTTTAATTTAGATAAATGCTAAGTTTTGCTTTATTTTGGGAAAGCAAAACTTAGCAGGACTTATACATTTAATGGTAAGCTCCTAGGGAGTGTTGCTGAACAAAGAGACCTTGGAGTGCAGGTTCATAGCTCCTTGAAAGTGGAGTCGCAAGTATATAAGAAAGTGAAGAAGGCATTTGTTATGTTTTCCTTTGTTGGTCAGAGTATTGAGTACAGGAGTTGGGAAGTCATGTTGCGGCTGTACAGGACATTGGTTAGGCCACTGTTGGAATATTGCGTGCAATTCTAGTCTCCTTTCTATCAGAAAGATGTTGTGAAACTTGAAAGGGTTCAGAAAGGATTTACAAGGATGTTGTCAGGGTTGGAGGATTTGAGATTTAGGGAGAGGTTGAACAGGCTAGAGCTGTTTTCCCTGGAGCGTCAGAGGCTGAGGGGTGACCTTATAGAGGTTTATAAAATCATGAGGGACATGGATAGGATAAATAGACAAGGTCTTTTCCCAAGTCTGGGGGAGCCCAGAACTAGAGGGCATAGGTTTAGGGTGAGAGGGGAAAAATATAAAAGAGACTTAAGGGGCTAACATTTTCACACAGAAGGTGGGATGTGTATGGAATGAGCTGCCAGAAGAAGTGGTGGAGGCTGGTACAATTGCAACATTTAAAAGGCATCTGGATGGGTATATGAATAAGAAGAGTTTGGAGGGAGATGGGCCAGGTGCTGGCAGGTGGGAATAGCTTGGGTTGGGATATCTGGTCGACATAGATGAGTTGAACTAAAAGGTCTGTTTCTGTGCTGTACACCTCTATGACTATGGGGAAAAGGATTGGAGCTGAGTCCACTGCTTTTCATAATTTATATAGATGATTTAAATGTGAACATACAAAGTATAGTTAGTAAGTTTGCAGGTGACACAAAAATTGGAAGTGTGGTGGACAGCAAGGAAGATTACCTCCAAGTACAATGGAATTTTGATCAAAAGGGCAGATGGCTGAGGGGTGACAGATGGAATATAGTTTAGATAAATGCGAGGTGCTACATTTTGGAAAGGCAAATCAGGACAGGACTTATACACTTAATGGTAAGGTCCTGGAGAGAGTTGCTGAACAAAGAGACCTTGGAGTACAAGTTCATAGTTCCTTCAAAGTGGAATCACAGGTAGACAGGTTGCTGAAGAAGGTATTTGGTATGCTTGCCTTTATTGGTGAGTATAGGAGTTGGGAAGTCATGTTGTGGCTATGCAGGACATTGGCTAGGCTACTATTGGAGTATTGCATGCAGTTCTGGTCTCCCTTCTATAGGAAGGATATTGTGAAACTTGGAACGGTTAAAAAAAGATTTATAAGGATGCTGCCAGGGTTCAAGGGTTTGAGCTAAAGAGAAAGGCTGAATAGGCTGGGGCTGTTTTACCGGGAGTGTCAGAGTCTCAGAGTGTACAGGGTGACTGTATAGAGAATTATAAAATCATGAGGGGCATGGATAGGGTAAATAGATAAAGTCTTTCCCCTGGGGTGGGGGCTGTCCAAAACTAGAGGGTGTAGGTTTAGGGTGAGAGGGGAAAGGTATAAAAGGACCTAAGGGGCAACTTTTTCAAGCAGAGGGTGGTGTGTGTATGGAATGAGCTGCCAGAGGAAGCAGTGGAGACTGGTACAATTAAAAGGCATCTGGATTCTTATATAAGTAGGAAGGGTTTAGAGAGATATGGGCCAAATGCTGCAAAATGGGACTCAATTTAATTAGGATATCTAGTCGGCATGGACGATTTGGACTGAAGGGTCTGTTTCTGTGATGTATATCTCTATGATTATTCTGGCCTAAGTAGCATGAAGCCAGGAACCCCCTGGTAATTGCATGATACAGTCCCTTATCTGCATCTGTTTGACAGATAGCTGCCAGTCACCATAACAAAGGGCTCCAGGCCTCAGTTCAATCGTACAATGGTAGGGCTTGGTGGCCATGCAATTGGGTAAGGGGAGGGAAACAGGGAAAGCTAGGTTTGCTTAGTATGACCTGGAAAAGAATGCCAGCTCTTTGTGAACCCACAAGACAGTAAAATAAGTTTTTAAACTTCAGGCAAAGATTCTTCCTGCTAACTTTACTAGCTGAGAATGCCACAATGGATACCAACTCGGACCACTGCTTATGTGGTTAAGCCACAATTATGTAATTTGAGCTTAATCTGCACATTGGAGGAAAGATGCCCATTGGCAGGCGTCCTTTGCTGTCAATGTTTAAAAATGAAGCACGTCAGAAAGGAGGAGGACATCACTGCAAAGTCTGGTTTGAGAGTCCTTGTCCTCTGCTTCTGTTTTGTCAGGCAGGCAAGGTTAAAATTGCCCCATGCTTAAATTTTTTTTTGCAAGCGTGGGAGATGATGAAGCACCAAAGAACAAGTAAGTCTGCCTGAAATCTGGCCTCGAGTTTAACTACTTGGTGAAATGAAGTTGCTCGTGGCTACCAGGAGACCTTGCTTCATTAACATCCAGCCTGGAAGTTCGCACAAAGCAGCAGTCTAGAAATTAACAAAGTAGCAGGTGGTTGCCATCCAGAACAATGGCTAAAGTTCCTACAGAAGATTAGTGCAACAAAGAAATGTTGCTCCTGGCCTTGGTTGGTTGTACTTGGCAGAAAAGTATATATTACTCAGGTCTATAGTTAAAATGGCTGACTAGTCTCCACTCATGTCATTGGATCTCAATTTGCACCTTCAAAGAGGATTCCAACTGTTTGAAGTGGATGTGCTTATGCATCCAATTTAGCAGGGCAGCTTCCAAGATTAGGTTGAAAAAGGATGTATGAATCCACACTTCATTTTAATGGTTATGTCCTGCCTGATTTTCATTAGGTTAAGAGTACTGTGGAGCAGAGTTAAAATAGATGTCAAAATAATTCAATAGATTAATAGATTTTGAATTTGATTAAATATTGCAAACAAAATAATGACGTGTTTATTTTCATGATGACTGGATATCTCAAAAGCGGTATAGGCAATAAAGTCCCTTTGAAGTTTAGCCTCTATTGTTCGGTGAGAAATGCAGCAGCCAATTAATTTGTATGCAACAACCTTCCACCAACAGCAATGTGGTAAAGATGGGGTCATCAGTTTTCATAATCTTGGTTGAAGGATAAATATTGACCGGGTCACTAGAAGTATCTGCCTTGCACTTCTTCAGAATCTTTAGCTTCACCCAAACAGGCAGATAAGGTTTGAAAGACAGCGTCGCCAACTCTGCAGGACTTCCTCAGTTCTTCACTGGAATACCAGCCTTGGTTTTTATTCTCTGTGCAGCCCTGGAACAGGACTTGAACACAAAATTCTATGACTCAAGAAGCAAGAATGCTACCTACAAAGCAACAGCTAACAAAACAATTAAGATGTTGCAATGGAATCATTAACGGTTCAGTCGCTTTGGTATGACACTGTCTAACATTTCAACCAGTGTTTAATTTGTGACTCAAAATGTCAATGAAGTATATAAGTCAAATGTTGATATACCTGTAATAATTATAAAATGGGACTACTTGGAAGATTCATGACACATTGTTTTATTGTTTCGCAGTTAACAGGGCACAACTAAGGGAAGATTATGGCTCCTTCTCCTCTGCACGTGTTTAAAAAGGAGACAGGATTTTCTCAGGAAAGTCAGCCTCAAATCCTGGTCTGTGGTTTGTTAGTGGCTGGGGGAGCCTTCCTGCTACTGGTGCTGCTCACATTTCTCTGTAATAACTGTCAAAGGTAAGAAATAATGATCACCTCAGCTCAACTGTACATTTATTTCTGGTAAACTGTTTCTCATTCTGTCTGCTTTTCTGCCTTTTCGATTACTGTTCAGGATGGATAAAGTGATCCTTAGTGGATGGCTGTGTGAATGTGGTGGTTTACACAAGAATTTATTGGTAAATACCTGTTTATGCCAAACTTGAGGGCTACTGGCTGCATATAAGCAAACACATTATTTTATTGAAGCAATGCGCTTGAGATTGCGAATCGCAGTCCTGGCCCTGTGTCAGGCAGTACCCCTTTATTTTACGTAATGCCAACTGAAATTCTCCTGACCAGGTCAGATCTATCCAATATTCAGAGCAGTTCACCCCACCATGGTTACAATATAAATACTTGGAAATGATGCATACGAAAGCTCACAAGGTCAAAGGTACTCCTCTGGGACACATTAAACTGGAATTGCACTGAAAATGGTGTCAAGCTCAATTAGTATGATATTACCTGCTTTCAGGGCTTCCCATTACTTCTCTTCCAGACCAGGTCAAGAACTAACTGCAGATTTATTCTGTAACTTTCACCTTGCTGTAGAACAGAAACTATTCTGCAGAGATGAAAACCAAACATGAACGTATTGTAAAAGAAATATAAAAGCAATGAACTCCATACAATTAGAAAATGCAGCCAAAGAGATTTCAGGGTGCAGAAGAGAAATATTTTATTTCTGGAGGAAAATGGTCTTGAGACCAACTACATACGCTTAATCTATACATTCTTTGAATCCACAATATGGACAGCAGGTATTTGGATTTTCATTGAGTTGTAATAACTTGGCAAGTGAAACCAATTAAGGATGAGGGCAAGTTCAAGTTGTGAACCCACATCATGCACTCTCAACCTCCCTGGATTTATTGAGATGATAGGTGTGTCCTAATCTTCTGCAATTTTCATATAATCAGGCCAGGTCTTCAAACATTGTGCTCCATGGCAACTCCAGAATGTAATGAACCATAGTCTTCATGAGGAAATCTCCTGATAATAAGTTCAAAACGTCCTTCTCATGCACCACAGCCCCATGTTAGACAATGACCCACTACCTAACCCCAAACCATGCTTACATTCAGCTAAGATACCAGCATGTCTATTCACCTACCACACACTGTATAAAATAATTAACTCAAAAGAGATAATAGAATTGTCAAAAGTATGCTTTTTTAAAAAGTCATTATTATTTAGGAGCTTTAAAAGAAAACTCCTGTGATACTTTTACCAGCCCGCAGTTAATCATTCAGAACGGAGCTGCAAGCCCTTGCAACCACCATGTTGTATAAATAAACCTTGTATAATTGACAAAAAAGGTCAGGGAGATAGTGATGTTCACCACACAATGTTTTCCCTGGGTTCAAATATTTCATCAGGCTAATGGATGGCCAGGCTCCCAGCCAAGCTTCATTATGCATTCTCAGTTGAAAGGCCAGATATTCGAGGCTAAAACATCTGAGCCCCTGTTTGACTGACTGCTCTGGCTATCTGATGGCTAGGAGAAAATGAGGACTGCAGATGCTGGAGATTAGAGTTGAGAGGTGGCTGCTGGAAAAACAGAGCAGGTCAGGCGGCGTTGAGGAGCAGGAGAATCGACGTTTTGGGCATCAGCCCTTCATCAGGGATGGCTATCTGATGGCTGCTCAATTTCAAGCTATTTATTTACACATTGTTAAGTGGTTTCAAGGGGCTTGACATTTCAAGTATTAAACTCTAAATGTCTGGATTATTGACACTTTTATTGGACAGCAGTGAATGGATTTTGCTTTAACATGGAAGTTATGAATAAATTGTTTCTTTAAAAAGTACTTTATTACACATGATATTCTCAGTATAGGACTCATTGTTCCTATATATGCATAATGGGTGAATGAGTATGTGAGCGCCACAGCCTAGCATGGGGGGGGGCAGGTAGAGGGTGGGGGTGGTGGTTGGGAACATGAGGATGCATGCAGAAACATAGCTTGGCATGGAATGGTCACAGAATGACTGGAGGTGGCATGAATCTTGACCTGGGGAGTGTGCAAAGGGTGAGGAAGTGTGAGAACTAAAGTACTCAGGGCCTTCCTTTTTCATTATAACTGGGACAAAATAGCACAGCACTGATCAATTCTTTTAAACAGCTCACTTTGACATTTAGCAGTGCCTCTCAAGGGCTACTTTTTGTTTTTCAGGGACTTTTTTCCCCCAATCTTACTAACTTCTCAATTGGCTGATAGTCATTTCGTAACATCACCTTCTGAACGTGTCTTGACATGTCAGATATTTTGAAACAGAAGCAGAATTTGAAAGATTCACCAATTTCTCCAAAAACAATATTAACTTCCATTAAACTTTAAGCCACACTAGGCAAGAAAAGCATTAATATCCTACAGACCGCCATATTTAAATTGGCACAAGAAAACAGGTATATATTAGCAGTAAGTGGTTTAAACAAAATTGACACGCATCTGTACACAAAAAGCCATCACTGTGAACACACCAACACAGATTGGTGAGATCATAGGTAATGTGTTTCCATTGTACATGCACACAGCTAGAATATTTTAACCAGGCAATTAATACATGAATCTTTGTTGCATTTCAGATTCCAACTTTAGATTTAAATTTAACAATTTACACTGAATTCATTACAATAGCATCCATTACATTTTTCCCTGTTGTAACTCTTGTAGGATAGAGGTATCAAATTCATTTCAAATAAATCAGTACCTTAATGGTTCAAGATTTTCTATTTACCTGAATATTTATTTGTTGACAGTTTGAAACTGTTTTTTCGGCTTTACATCCTCAGTCTCTATTTCCCCCAACCTCCTTATGGTGACCCCATTTTCCACCAACACCCACCCAGATCCAGCAGCTTCTTCAGCTGAAAGAAAGCTATTCACTCCCTATCCTCATATCACTAAAAAGGCTTCTCCCTAACTTCCTATGAATCATAACATTTTCTTGGTGAAAAATAGAGTGATTTTGTAACAGCTTCTATTTCCCTCAAGACTTGTAAACTTCTCTTAAATGCAGGGTCATGTCATCTCAGGATGAAAGCTTCAAAGCTAATGTGGGGATGAGGATGACACTGACCAGAGTGTTCATTCTTTCTGTTAGACATTGAAGAACCCACAAATGACAAATAATTCAACAGATTGCAGATTACTTTCCCTCAAAAAAATTGTCCAAATGTATATTCTAGTTTGGTCTAAAAATGTAAACCACATGCAAGCAGTTCAGGAATCGAGAGCTAACAAGTTACCCTGAAACATTGTACAAACAACAGGTGTGAACAAATGATAGGAATGCTTAAACATTATATAAACAATAGTTAAAATCTCTCAAATCAGATTAATCAAGTTATTGTCATTTAAGTCCTGGTCCATATAATAACTGCCAAGACTATTATCTTCTGCCTGAGGTTAACATCCAGTATGCAGAACAGACTCTTCTGTGCCATCCAAAGTATTTAGCATTTTACACTGATGGTATTGGAGTAGCTTTTGCCTCAGGTCAGGAACATCTGCTTATCATACTTCCTAGAAAAGTCACTCAATGTCACCTAAGTTATGCTTGCTATATGAAATATGACCAGATTCTCCCTTTTTTGGATTTTGAATGACCTCTCTTTTCTGGTCACAATAGTCCAATTCAGAGCTATGCTGAAATTCCAAGAACACAATCTTACAATTCACAATAAGCTGATCAAAAGAAATCTGTATAAAATGTATTCATAGTGTTAGGAAAATGTACTGCACCAAAACACACTGGACTTATATCAATTGAAATATTTATAAGTTCCTAGGCACTTGGCAAATAAGGATTTTTTTTATTCTTTAATGGCATGTGGGTGTCACAGAAAAGACCAGCATTTAATCTGTAATTAGAATAGAATTGCCCTTAAGTTGGAGAAAAGTCAATGAATTGATGATTTTAAAAGCCAAGAAGTTACGATAGGCAAATTAACTGACCAAGAAGACAGTTGATTGTCTGGGTTGATCTGAGGTAGCTAAGAAAGTTTTTTTTGTAAAAGGTAAAAATGAATTAAAGATACATATGAGGTCTGAAAGTAAAAATACTGTTTTGTATTGCTATGTATAAAAAATCTGGATTTTCTCCCATGTTATTTAATAACAGTTGTGTTAAAAAAAAAGACCCCTTTCTTCCCTTAAGGTGAATGAAGATTAGGATCTCATCAATAATTTTGATTCGGGATGTCTCAGTGTTAATAAGAATTAATGATAGCCACCTGAGGGCACTGTTACACAACATAAGAAAGGAATGTCCTACCGATACCCACCTGAAATCTCTTCTGATTTATATTTATATTGTTCCAGTACAAATTCTTAATGTGTGAAGTTTATGCAGTTAAAAGAAATGCCAGAGTAAACTTGACAGATTTGCTGACCCTAGTAGTCAAGGAAATCTCAGGTAAATAATGAGCTAAAATCTCCAAGTACATTTTACAGTCAGTGGCAAGCAACAGTACCCACTGCTGCTTGTTTGGAAAGCTGCCTGCAATGATCTAGTGATCTCTATGGCATGGTTTTCACCTTTCCTGGCAGCAGGTTAAATCTGGCACCATGCCAAGGAGGTGCCCTGGCCTGCAGTAGTGGTGATATCAGCAAGCTGGGTAAAACTGTCAATCACTGAAAGTATTCTCTCACACTCCAAAGCAGAAGGTTAAAGACATTTAATATTTCTTCAGTTATAATTTCAATTTTCAAATGTCAAATGATACTGGCTGGATTAGAATGGAAGCTAAAATAAAGATAGATCAATTTTTAAAACTATAAGAGGTGCAGATGGTGTGTTAAAAAATGGATGGAGTATTCTCATGTCTTGGAACATAACTGGAATCAAAATGTCACATTTTCAAATCAAGTCCAGGAGGTTGAGATAAGATTCTAGTAACTGGCAAGTCATCTCTTATCAGGGATCATCACTCATTACCACCCTTATTATTACTTAAGCTCACCTCATTAACATGCAAGTTGTCACAGCTATAACAATGAAACACTGAGAATGCCTGACATGAAAGTCTGAGTGAGTACCTGGCAACTCCGTCTCACCGCTGGTTTCTCTGAACACCCATCTCTAATATTTCAGGCACGACCAGTAGCTGCATGCACCCCACATCGACAGAGATTGCCACCTGATCAGCACCCAGTCTCACTATATCATGGCACATCTCCAATCCACTGACAGTTTGCCTCTACACTACCATGCTGTACTCTCAATGCACCAGCACCTTTCTTTGCAATGCTGCTGCGAGGACGCATTAAAGTGTAGTGATAGCTGCTCAGTTTACTGACTTGGCTAGGGAGTCTCAGGGCTGTTCGCTCTTTACCTTAGCACTCACCAACTTTGCACTGACTGGATGTTCACAGCATCCCTGTCTTGCCTTTTTTGAATTTCTTCTTCAGCTTTAAAGGCCCAAAGAACTTCTGTCTTGCCATGCTGTTCAGTGCAGACACGAAGCCATGCAAAAATTAGGAGCCATTGTTTTCAGACTTTCCTTTTTTAATTAATTAATTCATGTCATTTGAGCACCATTGGCTGGGCCAGCATTTGTTGCAAAATCCCAGTTGCCTTGAAAAAAGTAATGGTGAGTCATTGGTGATGATGGAATTCTTTTCTTACAGATGATTTTGTGATCTTGGAACCCTCTGCCTCAGAGACTGTGGAGGATTGGATATTCATTGAATATTTTAAAGTTAGAAGTAGAAAAGCTCTTGTAAGGCAGGGAAATCAGAAATTGTTATGGGTATATGGGGATGTGAAATTCAAAACACAAATAGGTCAACAATGATCTTATTAAATGGCAGAATAGATTAGATTAGATTCCCTACAGTGTGAAAACAGGTCATTCGGCCCAACCAGTCCACACCGATCCTCCGAAGAGCAACCCACCCAGACCCATTTCTGTCTGACTAATGTACCTAACACTCTGGGCAATTTAGCTTGGCCAATTCACCTGACCTGCACGTCTTTGGATTGTGGGAGGAAACCGGAGCACCCAGAGTAAGCCCACGCAGATGGCTTAAAGACTGAGTCGAGAGTGTGGTGTTGGAAAAGCACAGCAAGTCAGGCAGCATCCGAGGAGCAGGAGCATTAATGTTTCAGGCAAGAGCCCTTCATCAGGAATGGCCTACTTCTGCTCAAGACTAATAAGGTTGTATGTTTGTGTGCAATATGAAGACTAATTTCTACACTCGCATGTATTACAATGTCTGTCTATCATGTGGTCCATTTTGTAATTACTTTTATTTCAGTAATTAGTCTAATTATTTTTCTTGACAGCATGTAGAATCTTTTAGGGAATGAGAGTTTATTCAAATAATAGGTATCAGATCTAATGGACCTCTTGACAGGACTTTTTTGTTCTTTTATTAGTTCATGAGATGTGAGTGTTACTCTGAGCCAGCTTTTATTACCTATCCCTAATTTCCCAGATGGCAGTTGAGAATCAACCACATTTTTGTGTTTCTGGAGTCACATTACTTCCATTGAAGCCAACTGAAGTAAAATTTTAGGAAATATGTAAAGTGAACCGCCACATCTCTACCATTTGTTTTACAGCATGTTGCAAAGTCAAAATCTACCTCGGTGGGACAAGTTGGTTTACCACTAGAAGATCAAACCTGTGAACTCTCAGAACTAATGTAAATAATGACTGCACCTTAAATCAGTTAACAAGACCACATCTTAGTTTCAACAGAAGCAATAATATTTTAGAATCACACTAGGCAGTAGGGGCAGATGCATAAATGGCAGTTAACAGTGAGATGCACATCAGGGACATGGCAATCAAAGCAATGTAAATAAGTTAAGGCTTTGAGAGTAAAGGAGAAGAGAAACATTGCCAGTACTTTTACTTTGTATTTAACGCAAACTCAGAACATAATAGTTGCATTTTAAGGTTGATTGACTCAGTTTTTCCCACTGAGCAAGACTAAACAAATATTAATTGGCATTGAAGACAACAACTTTTAAAAGAGGTTCATAATTCCCAGCATCTGTTCTGTCAGCAAACCCCTCATTAATTGCTGTCTTTGGTAGAGGTTCCAAATGAGGTATTTACTGGCTTTTTAGTGCCACAGTTAAGCTCATACAGTCTGTAGAGGCAACATTTGATTTTTACATTATCACATGGAATTCTGTTTTTGTCTATAAGGAGATAATAATTGTTTCTTTCATACTTCATATGAAAATGTTCTTCGAAGCCACCTGCTGCTCACTGAAGGCCACATAATTACAGCCGTTAAATAATCTACATTTCTTGTTCAGCCCAACCTTGTTGGCTGCAAATTTCATGAGTGAGTTAACAGTTTGTAAAATTGACATCACATTTTGTGACAGTTTCAAGGGAGCAGCAATCACAGTAATGATCTTGAGTTTTCTAATGAATACAATGTCTTCTACACAAAGTGAGTTCTGTATAATATACTGAGCCATTCTCTGCAATCACAATAATTTGTCTCAATCCACGTGGAACATTTATTGAACAGCAACGTGGAATTTGAAAACATGAACAAGAATCAGAAATGTTTTCAAATATAACAGTGTCATTTGTATATGTACAGATAATAAACTTTATTTCAAAAGAGGTTGGGTATGATATAATAATACAGACCTGAACCAGCAGATCCTCACAAACTCTGTTCCCAGATTCCTCAGAACTAGAAGATAGCAGACTTTTTTTCCCATGCACCTGTGAAGGAGAGCAATTAACAGGCAAGTTAGTACATGCTATTCTTGAATAATACCTTAGAGTTGGTTCCAATATTAATAGTTTTGCAAGTGGATTACTTGCTTACTCCCTGAAACAGGGAATGGTCATTACCAAAAGGGCATAAAAGATATGCTTATATCATAAGAAGTTGATATAAGTTTTCTTTTTAGACCATTAAACATGATTACTATTAATGATTTTGCCATCCACTTCGGTAGAAGCAATGTTTTTTCTTGTCTATTTTCTCCCAAGTTGAGCTGAGTGTTGACCTATAGAGCAGAGTTTAATGCCCCTCCTCCCAGAAATAGGTTAGATGGCAGGGTGTATTCAGTTGGATAGGCATTGCTTTCTGTCGTTCAGCCTCTGCCTGGGAAGGATCAGTATCTGCCAAATGCTAATCTGACCCAACAAAACCTAAAGTGGGCCATTGGTAAACAAACAGTGGCAAGCAGGAAGTTAGCTTGCATGGAGCCTGAAGCAGGATTCCAAGGGATCCTGCCCTCATTTACCTGTGACCTTGACCCCTCATTGATTCTCGACCTCTGGCAAATCAATTACCAATATCAGTGGGGAAGGGCAAAGAAATTCTGTCTGGCCTCTGTTTAGCTAGTATTTTGGGAGAGATGTAAGATTTCCACTCCTGTGATCCTAAATCCTGGGGAAGGATAAGGTTAACCAGATAAGTGTCTGACGGGCACTTTATCCAGTGTCTGGATCAGTGGTGCTGGAAGAGCACAGCAATTCAGGCAGCATCCGAGGACAGGCAAAATCGACGTTTCGGGCAAAAGCCCTTCATCAGGAATAAAGGCAGAGAGCCTGAAGCGTGGAGAGATAAGCTAGAGGAGGGGGGGGG
>NC_057729.1:31908556-32003538 GCF_004010195.1 Chiloscyllium plagiosum
CTGGAAGAGCACAGCAATTCAGGCAGCATCCGAGGACAGGCAAAATCGACGTTTCGGGCAAAAGCCCTTCCTGATGAAGGGCTTTTGCCCGAAACGTCGATTTTGCCCGTCCTCGGATGGTGCCTGAACTGCTGTGCTGTTCCAGCACCACTGATCCAGAATCTGGTTTCCAGCATCTGCAGTCATTGTTTTTACCTCGTTGATTTTAACCCTACTGCGAATCCTCTTGCAAGGATGCCTGCCTTGAAGGTTTTCCTCCTCTCTCTACAAGAATCTCAGGGGGTCTCTACTCTATGCTACTCTCTCCCCACCCCCCCCCTCCTCTAGCTTATCTCTCCATGCTTCAGGCTCTCTGCCTTTATTCCTGATGAAGGGCTTTTGCCCGAAACGTCGATTTTGCCTGTCCTCGGATGCTGCCTGAATTGCTGTGCTCTTCCAGCACCACTGATCCAGAATCTGGTTTCCAGCATCTGCAGTCATTGTTTTTACTTTATCCAGTGTGTCTTGCCCAAAGGAAGCAATGCTTTTCTGCCAGTTCTCCAGCCAGCTGGTGAGACTCCTACTGCCAAAACTGAATTTCATCCATTGAATCCACATATATCAAAATCATTCTTTGCACGTGAGCCAAAAAGTGGAAATACAAATCTTTTTAAAATATAAAAACTTTATGCAGAAACTTGCCATGATTTCCCAGGTTATAGTGGTGAGAACACTTCACAAAGTAACTGTGAAGTGTTTTAGACTCACTGAGGTTACTACGGTTCTGATATAATGCCAATTCCTTTTGCTATTCTGGATATTTAGTTCAGCATTCTGTTTGTGTGGTTGATGTCTGCTCTTTATCTAATGCTCACACTTACTATTTGATTGGTTGTTATCAAGCCTGCTAAAACTCTTTGATCTTTGATTTCATCTTCAGATACTTTAACTCAGTTTACAAAGTATGTATATATTATATTTCCTATATACTAAACTTGACACTGAGGAATATTAATTTCTAAGAGAGGCAGGTAAATGAGAGATAACTAAGGTACAAAAGCAGTAACATTATTTAAACCAATATTGGTGGTCAACAGCATCAAAAAATGAAATTAAATGATAATCAAAACAGGGCCAAGACAGCAGATTTGTTAAGAAGATAATTGATTTACCTCTAACATTTAGATTTGAATGTGTTCTCTTATTCTTTCTGTCTCTCTTTTTCTCTCCCTCTCTGTTTCCCTTTTAATTTGTGTTTTAATGGCACCAAATTGATAATTTCAAACTAGAAAGGTCAAAAGAATGTCCAAATCCTCTCCTGAAACTGGAACATGTGAAGCTGTATAAAAGGGAATATTTATTTGAATTCAGTCTGTGTTGTGTCAAATGCCTTCATATCCATCTTAAATGTAGTTGCCAGAAATGGATGCAGCATTTCCTGTTGAGGCCAAACAATGCAGCCCTTCAGTCAGCCCTGCCAATGATTTATGCACAGATTCCCCTAGGTCCCTTTGATGTTCCACCTCTTTTTGAATTATGCACTTTTTAGTTCAGATATCACCACAACAACTATGTGAATGAGGGTCAGTTAGCTCATTTCACTGGATAGCTAGTTTGCGATGTAGGATAACACCAGACAGCATGGGTTCAATTCCCACACAGATTGAGGTTACTGTGGAATCTTGCCTTCTTGGCTGTTCCTCTCACCTAAGACATGACGACCCCCAGATTAAACCACAACTGGGCATAACTGAGAGAACAGCCCTATGGTCCTCTGAGACTATGTTGACTTTACCTTTATCCTAATCAAATCCTCTCTCTGCCACCTCATCTAAAAAAACTGAAATAAGTTAGTTAGACACATTTTTGCCTTTAGCTTGATTTCCTTAATTAATTCACATTTGGCCAAGTAATTGATCATTTTTTCTCAAAGCTTTCTCACAATTGAGGATAAAGTGACTGATCTGGAATTACTGGGTACATCCTGTAATGTAATACGTGTGATTGATATGTATTTTAATACCAATTATTTTCAAGTTTAGATTTTTGAAATTTAAACTGGTGGCATATGGGTTTTCTGTGTGTTTAAAGAAGTTTAATGATTAACTCATAAGTATTTATGTAACCATGGTGATTTTTTAAAAAAAATTGAGAGAGTCTCAAAGAACTAATAGATTTTGTTTACATTCAGAGAGTTTATGAATGTATGAATAATGCAATGAAGTACAACAGGTTTTCTGATGGAAGATACTGGACTCTTAATTTTAAGCAGGAGAGCAACACCCATAGCTTGGAGAGTAACATTTCAATTTTAGTTTCAAGTTAGGGCTGTTACACAGGGCTTTTAGCTAAAGATCAATGTGTAATGCAGTTTCTCCAAAGAAAGGGAGAAGATACTTTAGCTTAGTTTAAAAATAGATTGTGTGAAGGGTCCAAAGAAACTATCAGATTCTCCAAACTGGGCATTGAAGTCACAACTAAATTAAGCCTAATAGAGGTGATAGAAAAGAGATTCTCTTTGCTGTGAGTATTTTAAAGGAGTATTTTGGAGATCTGTAAAGGATTGTTTTCAGATCCATAAAGAATGTTTTAGTGATTAGTAAAGAAGTGTTTTTACCTGTGTTTCAAAATGTTTAAACTTGTGTTATGTGCAACTTTTTCAGTCTATTCTATTTTTACATTCATTTTGTTTGCATAATTAACCATTGTTTTATTCTTAAACCCAAACCCTGTAATAGTGTGTGCTTATGTTTCAGTGGAGAGACCACCTCATTAAAATCTAAAGAAACAAACCATAATCTATCAAACCAGATTTCAGTCTCAGATCTGACTTCACCAAAAATAATATCATTTGGGATCATAAGCCTTACAACCATTTTTTAACAAGGTGTTACATTTACAATGCTCTAATCTCCGAACACCATCGGTATCTGGATGGGGGGAGGGGGAATCAGAGGATTATGGACAGTGTTTCTTCAGTCTCTACCTATATTGTTGTTAGCATCCTCAGATGCATCTTACCTGGCCCTAATGACTTATTAATTTTAAATAACCACTTTTTAAATATAGCGAGTCTCCCCTTTTAACGTTTCTTCACATTGAAATTGTTTCTTTTTAAAATTCTCTTATCTTACTGAAAGTGCCATTGCCCATTTTAAATTTCCTTATTTCTTGGTTGCTTCTGACATTTCACGTCATTCTGCCTCTCACATCATCAAGTGAGCTCATGTCATCACATCTTCAGCAAGGCCCCATGATTGTGCTACTAGTGTTGGTGCCATTGTGCCTGCAGTCGAAGAGTATAATTTTCTGAAAACATTCTCTGCTAATGTACTGAAGGGAGCTGCACTTTCGAGTCGTTCTTTTTAAATTTCTCTGCAGTTTGTACTTATCGCACTAGAAGAACTGTTGTGGCTTTTAAAGAGAATTTTCAGCTGTACTGCCCTCTGAAGTACTTTACCTGTACAGCACAATATTAGGGGAGGTGAAGGCCCAGCGGTATTATTGTTAGACTATTAATTGAGAAACTCAAATAATGTTCTGGGGACTGGGTTCAAATCTCACCACAGCAGATGGTAGAGTTTGAATCCAATAAAATCTGGAATTAAGTTTCTAATGAAATAATTATTGATCGTCAGGGGAAAAATAGATCTGGTTCACAAATGCTCTTTAGGGAACAAAATTGTCATCCTTACCTGATCTGGCCTACATGTAACTCCATTCACATTTGGTTGACTCTTAACTATCCTAACTGCTTGCCCTCATCCTGTGAATGAATTTTTTTAAAAGTTGCAGAACTTTCAAGATTTCTTTGTAAGCAAAGTCAAAGAGTCAGAGATGTACAGCAGAGAAACAAACCCTTCAGTCCAACTTGTCCATGCCACCTGAACATCCCAAATGAATCTAGTCACATTTGCCAGCATTTGGCTCATGTCCCTTTAAACGCTTCCTATTCAAATACCCATCCAGATGCCTTTTAAATGTTGTAATTGTACCAGCCTCCACCACTTCTTCTGGCAGCTCTTTCCATACACTCATCACCCTCGGTGTGTAAAGGCTACCCATTAGATGTCTTTTAAATCATTCCCCTCTCACCCCAAACCTATGGACTTCATATTCTATTATCCTATTCATACCCGTCATGATTTTATAAATCTTTATAAAGTCACCCTCAGCCTCCGACATTGCAGAGAAAACAGCCCCAGTCTATTCAGCCTCTCCTTATAGCTTAAACCTTCCAACCCAGGCAACATCCTTGCATAGATTCTGTTTTCTTCACTGTAAGTTTCCTTGCTGTGTTTTTCAATTTACTTCAGCTAGTAATGTACAATGCTACAAATTATGAAAAACAGTATTTCAACTTTTACATTGGCTTTGGACAAAGACCCTCCTTAAGAACCTGAATCTGGCTTTAACATTTGATTCCTATAGAAAACCATGCTTCACTTAAAGTTGTTACGACTAAAGTTGTGATTTTCAAAAATTCAAACCTAAGTGAGGATACAATACCCTTCCTCGTTTTCAATTTGTAATCCAACCCATTTCTCAAATATTAAGCTTCCTCTCTAAGGACTTTGGCAGCACTTTCTTCATAATAAAGACAGATGCAAAGTGCCTACTTAATCTCTTTGCCATTCCCTCTAGCTCCATGTGCAATTTCCTTTCTTAGGACACTAACATTTTAATAACATTCTACAACTTAAATAGAAGACTTTTGGATCTTCTCATAATTTTGTTGAACAAAGCCCAGTGAGACATTCAAAATGAGTTTGAGGTATTTTGGTATATAAATGAGAGAAACTCGGTAATTCTGAACTTTTTTGCATGTGACCAAACAAATTTATATCTTCTATATTCAGCAGAAACAACAAAGAAAAGAAAGTCAAGATTGACGGTGTGAAGTTAGTTGGTATGGTAAGTACCTTTAACTGTGAAAGTAAGGACTGCAGATGCTGGAGATCAGAGTCTAGATTAGAGTGGTGCTGGAAAAGCACAGCAGGTCAGGCAGCATTCGAGGAGCAGGAAAATCAACGTTTCAGGCAAAAGCCCTTCATCAGGCCATTCCTGCACTTTCCAGCACCACTCTAATCTAGACCTTTAACTGTGAACCCAATAGAAGTATATTGTAAATTGCATTTCTCCAATTTGTTTAACCACAGTTTTATTTTGATAGCTTTTACAGCAACTCAACTCTATTAATGTTTCCCTGAGCTCAAGAGTATAAATATCAGAATCAGTTAGTCTTAATGAGAGTTAGTCCCACCTTATGACACAGTTGAGTACTGTCTTCAAACCTATCCAGAGCAAGGTAGCATGTCTAACTTGCATAATAAACTTTTGTTTCCTCAGAGGACAGTGAATTGCTTCTCTGATCAAAAGCTAGTGGCACTCTGTCCAGAGACAAAATAGTGGGACAAAAAATGGTTTGCAAGACATTGATTGGATGAAAATTAAAACCTAGAGTGATCAGCTCATGAGTTATCCATTTTTGAAGTTAAGCTTTTGTCTCCATCCTAGTTTTAGATATGAAATATGGTAAATAAAACTAATAGGGTAAAAAGGCCAAGTGTATTTTGATTAAACTTTATTGTATTTAGTCCGTAGGGCGCATACAACAGCTTCGACCTGTTAATACACCTGAACTGGGAGTACGCAATCTTAACAGAATGTCTTACCATGGTGAAAGTAAGTAAAATATAAAATGTGTTTTATATAAATGGTATTTCCTTGCATTTTTAAAGTAGAAAGAGGTAAGAGAACAAAGTTAGGAAGAAATGTCAAAACAAAGTTGAACTCTTCATGCTTGAAAGGAGGTGAACTAGAGCAGTACATTCTATGCTCAATAAAATAAAGACACTTAATTCTGAACATTATTTCAAGCTGAATCAAGATTACGAGATAAAGAGACGTGGTTCAGAGCTAATGTCTGGAAGCTGCCCATATACGTGGAGTTGATTTTTAAAAAATTCATTCATGGAAATGGGTATTACTGGTTGGCCCAGCATTTATTGGCCATTCTTAATTGCCTTTGAGAAGGTGGTGGTGCGCTGCCATACATTTGCTGAGGGCACATTCATAATGCCACTAAGGAGGGAGTTCCAGGATTTTTACACAGCAACACTAAAGGAACAACCATCAGGATGATGAGTGTCTTGGTGGGGAATTTGCAGATGGTGGTATACAGCTCTTGTCCTTCTGTTGGTAGAGATTGCAGATTTGGTTGGAAGGTGTGTGTAAGGACCCTGGGGTAATTTCTGAAGTGCACCTTGTGGATGGTACACAATGCTGCCACTGATGGGTGTAGGTGGCAGAAGAAGTGAATGTTTTTGGATGCAGTGTCAATTAAAAAGGGCTGCCTTGGCCTGGATAGTGTCAAGCTTCTTGAGTGTTGATGGAGCTGCACCCATCCAAGCAAGCAGGGAGTATTCAGGTGCACTCCTGACATGGCTTTGTAGATGATGGGCACACCATTCACCTAGAATGATTTACTGTCCAGGGCAGTAAAATAAATTGAAAACAGAGAAGCCATAATATTATTCTATAGGAGGGTTGTAGATTTCTTTAAAGGAATGGATCTAAAGGAGCTAGATTTTCCCCAGCATGGGTAATGGCGAGTTAGTTGGAAAAATAGAACAGAGTTGGGATAATGCAATTCTCGATGATGAGCATGTAGATCCATGTAGATGTATTCCTTTGCTCTCCCTATCAGAGTCCTCCATGTTGCACTGTGTCCAGGGCTAAGCAAAATGGTAATTTGTTGATGATATATATCCAGAATGTTCACATTACGAAAACTGTTATGTTTCTGGTATTTCCCTGCATGGGTCACTTTTCCAATGAAGCAATGGATCCAGCCACAGCAGGAGTCATTGTCATGTGCCTAAGGCACAGAAATATTGAAGAGTAACAGATGTGTCAGCAAGCCCAAGACCAAATGCAACCTTCAGTAGCTGCCCAATAGCTGCCACAGGAAGAGGTCGCAGTTAAAGGTTTCCTTGGGATGTGGAGGAGTTACAGAGAAAGCAGAGTTTATTGTCCTCATTGCCCTATAGCTTTGAGAACTCTCATGATCCTGTCTCATTGCAAGGGTTGGATACCTTACAAAGGTGGCTTCATCCTGGAGACAAAGGCTACATTTTGCAAACATGATTGCTGATTCTCTTGCACAAGCCCTAACTAAGGCTCAGTGTAAATGCAATGCTGTCCATTTTTCTACCAAAGCCATGGTGGGGCAGCTGATAGGATTGCTGAACATGAGATTCCAATGCTTGCATTGATCTGTAGGTGGGGGTGGGCATTGCAGTATGATCCAGACCCTATGTGCTACATACCCCTAGCTTGCTATGCTCTGCACAATGGAAGCTGGGAAAGAGAGGATATGGTAGATGCTGAAGGACTGGGGAGCGGCATCAACTTTGAGGAGGAAGATGAGGACATTGAGCAGGAAAAACCTCCCCTTCACCATGATAGAATGCCAATGAGTCGGATGCAACAAGCTAGATTGGACATAATATTAAAGCCCGGTTTCTGTAGATCTGAGTTGGATGTACTGATCGTTCACTGACTGTAAATCTGTTGATGCTTGAAAAGCAAGCAACCCCATTTATCTTTTAGAAGTAATAGGGTTTTTTTTTGTTTTTGTCTTCACCTTGTCAGGTGTTCAATAAAAGTAAATATTTTCAACTGTTCGAAGGCTTTCACCATGTGATGCTTTAACATTGACACAAGATGTTATGTTACATTCGGCATTAGAGAAATAGTAGGACTCCCTTAGACAGGGTTCTAAGATAGTATGGCACTAAGGAGGGGTAGACTTTGTAGCTTGACTCCTGGTGCTCAGTCAGGGATAACGTTAAGTAGCAATACATTTACAAGTGAGAGCTTCTATTTCCAATGATGTCTCACCTGTACACCTTGATGCCCTCAGAAGCAATGCCTTTTCTAATTTCCCCCACACCACACACACTGTGAAGGGCTGACAGCAATTGAGCTGTTGCATGGCTGAACTTTCAAGTATGATACCAGTGGCACAACTCCCAGAAGATCTGGCCAGCGGTGAGTACATCTGCCACTGGGATAGAATGAGACAGACACAATGAGCTGCAGTGCTCACTTAATGAGGTGAGCAGCAAAGAATTGGGTGACATAATATACTGGAGCTCACAGAGGGAAACCCTCTGGGAAATTCCCCGAAATTGACTCTGAGCTGATATGTTGGTAAAATTCAACCCAATGAGCTAACTGGACTATGTCATCTCAACATAAACTGACTTTGATCGGATGCAATAGTCAATGACAAAATTGAAAGTAAATTCACAGTCAATCAACTTATATATAAGATATATTATTTTATTGATATAGCTCCATCTCCCTTTGCCCTGATTTTAATTTCCTTCACCTGAAAGGATTGAACAGTTACTGTCAAAGACATTTTGGATAAAAACTGGTTATGACTTGGTTTTGGCTGCTTAACCAATGAGTTGGTTCAATTGTCTGTGCTTCCCATCTCCATCTCTACCTTGCCTTTCCCACATGCTCACCCTGTCCCCTTAACCACTAGTCCTGGGACTCTAACTGGTCTGAATCTCCTCTATGAAATTTTTTCCAACATGTTGTTTCATGCTTTGTTTCAAAATTCCACTTTCAAAAATCTCCTCAAAATATTTCTTCAAATTTTGGATACCTACATATACTCTCCTGCCAAAACCCTGCTTGATGTCCCAGTGATAAATTTACTGGACAAGTATCAATAACGTCTGACATAAATTCTTTTCCTAAAAGATTGTAAGAAAGAATTGCTCACGGTATTATGTTTTTGGATATAATAATTTGGTATTATCATTTTGTGAGTAGATGGCCTCAGAAGCTGGTCAGCTAGTATGGATTATCTACATCTACCAGAAGCAGAACATTTAGAGGACAAAGCAGGTGAGGAGGGAAATTCAAGAATTCAACAGACCAGAGAGTTACCCAGACTTCCTGGAAATAATTACAAAGGAGGAAACCTGCCTGCTTTGAGAACAACAGCTGATATGGATTGTATCTATGCCAATGCAGAAAAATATCCTTGTCAGGAGAACTCTATTGAAGACACATTGTATGAAAGTGTTGGAACAAAGCACGAAGTGGATCATAATAATCATCAACATGTTAGGCAATCAAAACCTGAATATAGAGCTAATGAAATGGAAGCATCTTTCATGCCTCAAAGACAACTTGCACAAGGTTTGCAGGAGCCAGCGGGAAACATGGACGCACCAGAATATGCCTCAATTCGAAAAATGAAGAAGAAAGAAAAGACGTTCAATCTGGAGGGTGTACAGGAACAACAACCAAGAACAAATGTAACAAATGGTTGTGTGTTGTTACCAGGACCCAGAAACTATGGGAAACCATTAAGAATTGAAGAAAAACCTACCTTTTTACAGACTAAGGTATATCATTTCTCTCTTTACTTAAAATTACAAATCTGTACTCTTTCACAAATTAATTCATTTTTGTTCAATGTAAATATACAATTATAGACCATGTCAACCTTTCAACGGCGGTACCAAACAAATTGTAAGGTGTCTGGTTGTTTCAAGTTGGAGATATATGATGGCATCAAGATTACTTTAACAGTCTTGATGTGCACAAACATAGTACACACAATGTAACTGATACTTTGAAAGAAATTGTATTCTCATCCCCAGCCATTGGTCATGGGTGATATATGACACACTCATGTCTTAAAACCATGACATCTAATATCCCAAAGCAACATATTATTGAGTTATCCGCTAAATGTTTACGTCTCTGCTCTCAAAATGGTTTTTCTGCAATAATCCTCAGATAGATATATCAGATTGAATGAATCATATCAAAGGTCTCTGAAATGCAAAAAACATTCCTTTGTCATCTTACTACAGGCTCACCAGGGAATGTGTTTGTCATTTCCATTGCAACTACTTAATTGAACAAATGACAACACCTGTCAGAGGAATTCAGACAATGACGTGGTCTTTTTACATTTGGACTTTCTGCCGTTCTTACTTTTTAAATAACCATTATCCATAACAAACTGGTTACAGTGATGTCTTGTTACTTCACTGAGAAGAAATGTCTTTCTTCCTCAGTTCCTCTATAAAGGGTGAATTGGCTTAAACCTTAACAAATGCTTCATTCAGTATGGAACATGATTTATTTAAAATTCTAAGATGGGGTACAACTCTATAATGATTAATTAACAAAACACATACATCCCTGATGATAGGTTATCAATACTTGAATTTATTCATTCAGCAGATTGAATTTCCATTTGGGAAAACAGTTTTAAGCTTGAACTATAGTGTATGGATCAGCCCAAACAGAACAATTTGCCTATTCTCCTACTAACACATAGTTGTGTGTATACTGCCAGGTTGTAAGTAAGATGCATTTTTAGAAATGACCAAGAGGAAATGTTTGCCTTCTGTATTTCGGAATTAGAACATCTTCTTGAATCTATTGCATTAAAACAGACAATGAAGATTATAAAACACAAAAACTAAATTGTTTAGTTCTAAATTAAAATGTGTTTATATTTTATCCCTTCTTTATGGTTTAAAATGCAAGCTTATTTGCAAATCTCATTTTCCCCCTTCTGGCATAATGCCTTTCTTGTTAAAATGGTAATCAGATGTTGACAACATCCTTTAATCTGTTTCACATTCCAGAATCACAGTTCTGCGATACAAGGCAGCCTGAAATCTATCACAGAGTGTGAAGCAACAAAATCTCGAAAAGAATGTAGGGAGGAGAGAATTCCATGCGCCAATCTAACTGAAGGATGGCCAAATGCTGATAATGCCTGGTTTAAGGTATGTTCACACGTAAGACGAGAACCTTTTAAGGAGCATTGCTGATCAGTTAGAATTGGCTGAACTAAACAGTACAATGCCCTTACTTTTATAATGAAATTCAATTTTCTTTAAATTTCATGTGCAGCCAATTATGGTTTACTGCTTGTTACAATTTGATTTATTTCTTGTCATACTTTGTCATTTAGAAAATTTGATGAGTAACAGAAGTTGTGAAGCAGCAGCAGAATGATCACCAGCCCATTCTGTTATCCACCATTACATATTTGATCAGTTTGGAAACGACAGCCAAACAGTTAATTTCTCAAAATAAAATTTAAATAGTGCATGAATCTTTAATACACCATTTGTCAGTCATCCCAATGAAAAAAAATGAATCCATTTTCTTTAAATTGCCTCGGCTAATATATTGATCAGAAGACTATTAAATGAACGTCATTAGGTGTCTTTTGCCAATTAGATTGTACAGTTTCTAACTACTTAAAGAACATAATCTTTATTTATTAATATTTTGTTAGTTAGATACAGAAGATTGAATATTCTAAGTCCAAGTTGCCAGCTGGGAAATCAGAGAATTATGGGATTTCTATCTTTGCTTTCCACCCAATCATAGTGAGATTGCCAGAGGGGAGAAATGAGAAAGTGAAATGCACTGACAGCAGATGAGGAACTCCAGGAATCTAGAATCAAAGGAATATCCGGATTCACCTGTAAACAAGAGGTGACTACAAATGTCCATAGAAGATTTGTAAATAAGGACAAGTATGAGGTGGTGCTTCAGCAAGTGATGGATTAACATTGGAAATAATTGTGTTATTATGGTATAATGGGACAGCATTCAAAACAGCAGATGGAAAGGGTGCTCAGTGACATTGCTTAAAAAATGGGGCATCAGTTAAAAGAACCTGAAGAGTAACAGCAGAAGGATCCCATTAGAAGTACACAAGGAGTGAAAGTAAAGAAATACCATTTTAATAAAGCACATAGGGATAAAGCAGTGGGACACCATTCAAAGGGATGTGGGGAAAAGGAGTGGCCACCTTTAAAACATTCTGGCCAAACTGTGACTCCAGAGTCGATGGACAGCATTCTAAGAAAGCCAACATGTGATGTCACAGAGAAACACATTAGTGATTAGTTGGTGACCATATTTTTAATTTACCTTCTGAAACTCAGGTTATTTATTAATAATTCTAAGGTTTTATTGATGGTAAAGTTTACTCTGATAAATTAATCAACACATAATATGGATAGCGGGCCAGGTGATGTGTTGTAGCTGTAACATGTTGGGGTTATTGGATACCAGTATGAGGCAAGGTAGTCATATGTAACCATGATACTGCAATAATATGTACAATTAATCCAGATATAAATTGAGCAAGTCAGATTGGCAAAAATTGATAGCCTGGAAAAGGAAATAATAGATTTAGAACAATTTCTTAGTGCAGCTTGTTCAGCACCAATGACTGCAGGTTATTCTAGACCTAGTATTGTGTATTGAGACAAGATTAATCAATAACCTCATGATAAGGACCTCTGGGCAAGAGCAATCATAATGTTAGAAATTCACATTAAGATTGAGATGAGAAGTGTGGATCTAGGGTAGTATTTTAAACCTAAATAAAGATTTAGGTAAGGCTATGGAGTAGAATTGGCAATGATGAACAAGGAAACCAGGTTAAAAGGTAAAATAATAGAAATATAGTGGCAAAAGAAATACAGTAACAGACCTTTTAAGAAGGTACGCATACACCTCAGCAAAGATTTGGCCTAGTGAAAGAAAGTCTGTAGAAGAATGCTTCTTCTATGGCTAAATAAAGAAGTTAACAATAATATCAAATGGAAAGAAACACTACACAAATCTAAGAAAGTTATTGTTCGGTCTGACGATCGGATAGATTTTAAGAAAAGAATGACAAAGGAAAAGGAGAGAGAAATTAGAGTATGAGAGAAAACTAGTTAGAAGTATAAAAATAGATAGCAAGCGTTTCTGGAAGTATTAAAATTGCTGGAGAAACTCAGCAAGTTTGGCAGCATTTGCGCAGAGAAAAGTGAATGTTATGAGGCCAATGTGACTCTTCTGGTTTTAAAGAAGAGTCATGTTGGACTTGAAATGTTAACTACTTCTTTCTTCACAGATGCTGCCAGGCCTGCTGTTTCTCTCCAGCAATTTCTGTTTTTATGCCTAAAACATGTATTGCTTCTGTGGAGATTGAATCTGGGAAGTTAATTACGGAAAACCAGGAAATGGTGCAAGTGTTACACTGGTATTTTGTGGCTGTTTTGAGTGTAGACAATTTAGAAAACTTCTCCGAAGTACTTGAAACTCAAGAGGTGAATTGAAGGCAAGAATTTAAAATAAATATCATGACCAGAAAATACAGTACTGGGAAAACTGTTGGAGGTATAGGCTGACTAGTTCTGGGGATTAAATTCCATACAGTATGGAAACAGGCCCTTCAGCTTAACAAGCCCACACCAACCCTCCTAGGAGTAACCCAGCCAGACCCATTACCCTACATTTACGCCTGACTAATGCACCTAACACTATGGGAAACTTAGCATGGTCAATTCACCTGACCTACACATCTTTGGATTGTGGGAGGAAACTGGAGCACCCAAAGGAAACCCATGCAGATACAGGGAGAATGTGCAAACTCCACACAGACAGTTGCCTGAGGTGGGAATCAAACCCAGACCTCTGGCGCAGTGAAGCAGCAGTACTAACTACTGAGCCACCGTGCCACCCAATGGCTTGATGAGAAGTTGATAGTTTGCATCCTCTGGTCTCAAATGTAGTGTCTACAGAGACAGTCCTCCTAAATTTCTTAATTCCAGAAGAGTGGCAGCAGATTGGAAATTAATAAATCTAATAACTTAGTTCAGGAAAGGAGATTGAAAGCCAGAGACTATGAGTTAATGAACGTACGACCCACTAAAGAAATTTGTGTAAATCCATTATTAAGGAGGTTATAGAAGGATATTTTTAAAAAATGGAGCGGAACCAAGCAGAGTCAATATAGTTTTGTGAAAGAAGAATTGTGTTCAACTAATTTATTGAAGTTCATTGCGGAATAACAAGTTATCTAGATAAAGGAGAACCTTTAGATGGGTATACTTGGATTTCCAAAATGGCATCTGATAAAGTGCCTCATCAAAGTTTACTGCATGAAATCATGGGTATATGAATGATTAGTTCACAGGTAGCAAAATAGGGATAAATGGGTATTTTTTTAGTTAGGAGACTCTATGAAGGGGAGTACCTCAGGAATTAGAGCTGTGGCATCAACTATTTACAATCTATACTGATGGCTTGGATGAAGGATCTGAAGGTTTGGTAGCTAAGTGTGTCAGTGACACCAATATAGGTAGGAAAATAAGTTTTCAAGAGGAGGTAACGAACCTATAAAGCAATATAGATCAGTTAAGTAAGTGGTCAAAAGTTTTGGCAGATATAATGTAGAAAATATCATGAAATTGTGCATTCAAGAAGGAAGAATAGAAAGGCAGCGTACTATTTAAGTCTGAAAAACTGCAGAACTCAGTGATATAAAAGCATTTGGATATCTTAGTACATAAGCCACAAAAAGATACTTTGCGAGTACAGCAAGTGATTAGGAGGCAAATGGAATGTTGTTTATTGCAAGTGGAAGGGATTTTAAAACAAAGGTTTCCTGCAGCTTTACAGGGTCTTGGTGAGACCATATCTGGTGTCCTGTGCAGAATTTTGATCAACTTATTTTAAAAAATGACGTTGCTGGAGGAGAAGGTTTCATGTGCCTCATTCCTAGGATAAAGAGCTTATCATATGAAGAAAAGTTGAACAGTTTTGGCCTAAATCCATTCGTGTTTTGAAGAATGAGGCAGTTTTATTCAACCATATAAGATCTTGAGAGAGTCAATGTAGTGAGGATCTTTCATCTTTCGGGAGAGACTAGAACTAGGGAACACAGTTTAAAAGTATTAGGTCTCCCCTTAAACATGAATACAAGGAGGTTCACAAAACTATATTATTATGTCTGAAGAATTTTGTCACCTAGATAGCTGTAAAGGCTAGGTCATTGAATGTAGTTAAGGTAGGTAAGTGGGACAGATTTTTGATTGTGGGAGATTGACAAGAAAGTGGAGTTGAAAACACAATCAGATCAGCCATGGTATGATTTTATTGAATGGCAGAGTAGAGTCAAAGTGCTAAGCTCCTGCACCTTAGTCCATTTCTGTTCCTATGTTATTGCATTATAAAGAGCATTTACCAGTATTAATACATCAGTAGCCCAGAACATTATGGATTGAGAATGTATGCACAGTTTTGAGTAGGATGCAAAAGGACTATGCTAAGGAAGAGAAAGTGAACCTTCCAAGAGTCCACAGTAACTTGGCAGTATTACCAACTGGCTTGTTTGTTTAGCCAATTGTTTTTTGCAATTTTGCTTCACACATCTTCTGGCAGCTAGCAAATGGAGGAATAAGTTATTAATTTCCAGGTTGAAGTGAGCAGTGAAACAAAAGGAAGAATCGTAAAGAACTTGTAAATGAAGTTCTTAGTGTTGTTCCCAAAGTTGTTTAGATATTAATAAAGAAAGGAAATGCCAGAAATAAATGGTTACGGAGGATATGGAACAGTTTGAAGGCCTAAAAGTCAAATAGCAAACATTAGAGTTCGTAATGAAATTAAATAGCAACTGAAGAGGATTAGTAACTTTGAAACTGGTGGTTTTTGTGAGAAACCAGAGTAAATGATTGAAAATGAAGAGATCATTAGTAAAAAGTAGAGTATTAATGGTTGTAATCAGACTCAAAGAACAGATTCTGCCAAGGGAGAGCTGAAATTTTGCTGGTTAAGGAAAGAGTTGATGTTACCTATAATCCAAGCCTTCCATTTACATTAAATTTACTTAAAGAACTAAACCACAGTCATTTCTCATCAAAGGTTTAATATTGAAGACTTAAAAATAGTAAAGAAATATAGGTATTGACTTTCTGGAACTTTCTGTCTCAATGCTCTTATGACAGTTCTGCATTTGTTCCCAGTTTAGCAATGGTATGACAATCTAATGGAGAACTGCTGATCCTTCTTGATAGGAATGAAGCTGCTGGGCAGTGTTTGAGTTGGATAGATGACAAAGATATGACCTGAAACCTCCTTTCTCAGAGTTCATACTGATGTTAACACAGTTTCAATTTAGGACATCAATTCCTGTGTTGTGTACGAGGTCAACTGATTTATGGGTTTTCCTTACCCTGAAAATCCGAGACATGTTATGGTTTCAAAATTCCACAGCAAACATTAAACTCTAATTATAGGACATGTGAGAGCACCAGTGAAAGTGTGAATGTGGGACATGTGAACATATAGAGTGATGCCAACCTAAGCAACTTCTGAGATATAATCAAATGCCCAGCCTGTGTGCATTTTAAGTATTCTATATTTATTTAAAATACCAAAGGATATTTTTATTGCTAGAATACAGCTGTTGTAAAATGTATTTGACAACTCTGAGTAATAATTTGGGGGGAGGGGGATCTTTGCAGCAGCAACAATTACTTGTGATTGTGAAGCTATACGGATTCTAATACAGCATTGTATCGTTGCTGTAAATAAACTTTGGCCTGTCTTTTTAAGAGTTCAAGTTTGAGGAACAGTAAACTGAAAAGAAAATAACATGACTTTGACTTTAGTCAGCCCAATATTAGAAACCAAATTCACCCACTTCAATTAGAGCCTGGTTGTTTCCTTGTTTCCTTCCAAGGTAATTCTTTTGCAATAGCTACTTAGTGACAGATAAAAAGCTTCTTTGGCCTGGGTGCTACGGGTGAATAGTCCTCCAGATGGACAGGACAAAGAGCAGGGAAATACCAACATGGTGTGTGTGTGTGTGCATAGAGTGGTATGGTGTTGTTGATCGTGGGAGAGGGTACCCTTGTTCTCCTTGTCTGACAGCAGCCCAAGCAATGAGAGCAATATGATTTCACAATTGACATTGACGTCTGCCCATCAAGCAGCAGAAGTGGGGAGAGGCCCTTAATTGGTCATTAAATGGCCCACAAACAGGCAGGCCACCATCATCTCACATGTTGTATTTAAGATGGCAGCAAGGTGAGAAGAAGAAATGGCAATACTAACATATGAACGTTCGAATGAAGAGCTGAAGTAGGCCATTCAGCCCTTCAAGTCTACTTGTGTTTGTGTTCCAAATTCCCATCCATCCCCGATAATGTTTGATTCCCCTGCTTAAAAATATTCAACGACTCTGCCTCCACCATCTTCTGAGGTAGAAAGTGTCATATTAGAAAGTTTTATATAAGAAAGTTTCATATAGAACATTTCCTATGCATACAACCCTCTGAGAGAGAGAAAAGAATTCCCTTCCCTCATGCAAAGAAAGGACCACTCCCTGATTTGCAACAGTAAACATCTGCTTCACGCCCATCTTGTCAAGATGATTCAAAATAAGTATGTAAGTTAGCTCACTGAGCTGAAGGTTTGTTTTCAGTCATTTCGTCACCATGACTAGGTAACATCATCAGTGAGAGTCTCCATGAAGCGCTGGTGGTAAGTCCCGCGTCTCTCTCTCTCTCTTTCTCTATATATATAGGTCTTGGTTTCTTAAGATAGGTGATGTCATCTTCAGTTCTTTTTTACAAGGGAAGGTGAATGGGATTTAAATCGATGCATTTATTGATGAAGTTCTGGTTGGAATGCCACTCCTGTAAGAATTCTCATGAGTATCTTTGTTTCGCATGTCCTGGGATGTATGTGTTGTCCCAGTCAAAGTGGTGTCCTTCTTTGTTCGTATGTATGGAAACTAGTGATAGTGGATCCTGTCTTTTGGTGGCCAGTTGGTGTTCATGTATCCTGGTGGCACGTTTCCTGTTTGTTTGTCCGATATAGTGTTTTTTACAGTTCTTGCATGGTATCTTGTAAATGATGTTAGTTTTGCTGGTAGTATATAATGGATCCTTTAATATCAGTCGCTGTTTAAATGTATTGGTAGCTTTGTGGGCTACCATGATGGGCAGCACGGTGGCACAGTGGTTAGCACTGCTGCCTCACAGCACCAGAGACCTTGGTTCAAATCTCCGCCTCAGGCAACTGTCTGTGTGGAGTTTGCACATTCTCCCCTTGTCTGCATGCGTTTCCTCCGGGTGCTCTGGTTTCCTCAAAAATGTGCAGGTTAGGTGAATTGGCCATGCTAAATTCCGCATAGTGTTAGGTGAAGGGGTAAATGGAGGGGAATGGGTCTGGGTGGGTTGCTCTTCAGAGGGTCGGTGGACTTGTTGGGCCGAAGGGCCTGTTTCCACACTGTAAGTAATCTAATCGAAAATGATGCCAAGGGGTCTGAGTAGTCTGGAAATCATTTCTGATATTTTTGATGGAAGGTAATGTGGCTATAGTTTTTACATGCTTGTTTGGGTTTGTTTCTGAGGAATAGGAGGATTGTATATATTGGATACCCGTTTTTCTTGAATACATTGTATATTACAAGATATCATGCAAGAACTGCAAAAAACACTGCATCGGACAAACGAGCAGGAAACCTGTCGCCAGGATACATGAACACAAACTAGCCACTAAAAGACACAACCCACTATACTAGTTTACATACATATAGACAAAGAATGACACCATTTTGACTGGGACAACAGACACATCCTAGATCAGGTGAAATAAAGATATGCACAAGAATTTTTAGAGGCATGGCGTTCTAACCAGAACTCCATCAATTAACACATGGACTTAGATTCCATCTACCTTCCCTTGAAAAAAGAACCAGAAATGACATCACCCATCTTCAGAAACCAAGACCTATAAATAGAGAGGCAGGACATACCAGGAGCGCTTCACTGGAGACTCTCACCGGTGATGTTACCTAGTCATGGTGACAAAACACCTGAAAACAAACCTTCCAGCTCAGCGAGCTAACTTACA
Source organism: Chiloscyllium plagiosum (assembly GCF_004010195.1). Lineage (NCBI taxonomy): Eukaryota > Metazoa > Chordata > Chondrichthyes > Orectolobiformes > Hemiscylliidae > Chiloscyllium > Chiloscyllium plagiosum. Next base: position 31,927,304 of record NC_057729.1, read on the forward strand.
GACTTATCAACAACCTGAGCTATAAGCTGAAAAATGTGTTGCTGGAAAAGTGCAGCAGGTCAGGCAGCATCCAAGGAGCAGGAGAATCGATATTTCGGGCATAAGCCGTTCTGATCTCCAGCATCTGCAGTCCTTACTTTCTCCAACCTAAGCTATAAGTCTTCTCAAAATTTGCATGATTCAAAATGTTATAAAATTAAATAAAATCACTCCTTACTCTTCTAACCTGTACTGAAAACAGGCCCAGCATGTCCAAATTTCCGCATGAGACAACCTTCTCAGTCCAGGTGTTAGCCTAGTAAACCTCCATTGAACTCCATCCAATATAGTTGCATCCTTTCTTAAGTAAGGAGAGATGAAAATCCACTGCTTTTTGTCTCACACTTGTCAGACCTGAAAGAGTGGATGTCATTATGACAATGTATTTATCCTGTATAAAATGGTGTCTCCATTTTCAAAATCGTTTCATGCAAAACAAGACGTTTCAACTTCTTGTCCCCTTTTTGAGAACATTTCACTTTTGTACTGCCAGGCAATATTTGTACTGCCAGACCAAAACTACATGATGCATCCAATTTGATGACCCCACCTTACCCTGCTGTCTGCCATTCTACAATAAAATCTAGTCGCAGCTTATTTTTGGAATTATTTAGTTAGATAATGGAAAGTAGTGGATTTTCAAATAATTAAAAAGTGCAAACTGTAAATTTGGGAATTTCAAAGCCTATTGATTCATGGTGGACTTTTTACATTATGTTTCTCAGCAGTTCACTGGTGTGTTGATGTTTAAAAATTAAACTTAGGTAATTGGTTAGAATGAGAGGTGTCCTTGATCACATATCTGTATTATCTTTTGGATGCAGATCAATGTCGGTTGATTTGATAATAATTTAATCTCCGATTCAAATGGCATGTAGATTTAATTTGAAGTAACATTACTGCTCTCCATATCTAGATAGCTATTTATAGAATTTAGATGAAGTGACTCACATTTGTATTTTTTAAGGCATTGGTATATGGTAATGTTACTACAATAGTAATCTAGAACTGCAGGTTCCTATCCTGGAGTTACAGGTTCAAAGTCCCATCATGGCAGATGATGAAATTTGAATTCAGTAAAAATCTGGAATAAAGAAAAATCTAGTCTAACCTGCTCAAAATATATTCAGAAGAGAACCTATACCTTAACGTTTTCTGTCAAGGTTCAGAACTAAAATGTGAAAGGAACTATAACGTTCAGCAGCTCACGGTCCATCAGCTCACTGATCTGTCATCAGAGCTAAGAGATGTGTGAGAGGCAACATCACTGCAGTGCCAATCATGCTACATTGGTCAGTGCAATGAATTGATATACACTGATTACGCTTGAGCTGTCTGATAAAGATGCCTAGCAATTGTGTGTGACGGTCCTCTGCATGACAACCATACACTGATAACTCACTCTCCTGTGCGAATGAAGCATTGCACAGACAGTGGTATATACTGTGGCAGAGTGCAGTAAATCGTTCTTTCTCTTGCAGTAGTGGAACCATGTTCTCTTGAGCCACTAACAAACACTGACCTCCACAGCCACTTCTGTCTGGGCTACCTTCATTGGTCAGGATGAGCTTATATTGCCTTCTAATTCATAGGGGAAAAAGCTTTGTTTCTCTCCTGGTCAGCCTTCAGAAGAATCTCTAATGGATGCTACTTTTTGCCTGGTCTGACATCTCCAGGTGGGCTCCATCAGCAGAAGTCAAGTGATACTCCTGGATTACTGAGAGTAAAATGCTGTCAAGTGCCTTTTGCATATGAAACCTGGATTAGGGTCATGGTGTGCCTGTCTTTGGTAATTGGTAATTTACCTACATATGCATAATCAATGAGGTGAGAGAAATGATGCAAGAAAACCAAACTTGCCTCCAAACAGAGGTACATCCTACTCCTCAGTCTCCACACCTAGCCACCAAAACAACAGAATTCCACCCATAGTTACAACAACAGTAATAAGGTCCATTTCATACGAATTTCTCTACCCTGTCTTGAAGTTCCAATCACAATTCATGATTCACCACTTGTGCCATCAAACTACTTTCAGTGGCAAAAGCCTTAAATATCAGATCACAAGAAGCCACAAAATCCAAATGAGGATTCACCATTACACCCTCCCTTGCCTCATTACATCTTTCTTCACAGCATAAATCATATTCAGTACCTTCATGGGCTCAAGTGTTGTGACATGGAGGTCGAATCCCTCTGTTAATTAAAATCAAGCACCCAGAAAACCCCACCTCACCTCGTAAGCCATTAAAATGTGAATAAGTAACATAGGACTCCTAAATTCCACTATTTAAAGAAAAGCAACAATTTATTTTCTTAACAGGTGGCACAGTGGTTAGCACTGCTGCCTCACAGCACCAGAGACCCGGGTTCAATTCCCGCCTCAGGCAACTGTCTGTGTGGAGTTTGCACATTCTCCCAGTGTCTGTGTGGGTTCCTCCGGGTGCTCCGGTTTCCTCCCAGACAGTCCAAAAATGTGCAGGTTACGTGAATTGGCCATGCTAAATTGTCCGTAGTGTTAGGTGAAGGGGTAAATGTAGGGGAATGGGTCTGGGTGGGTTGCTCTTCAGAGGATCAGTGTGGACTTGTTGGGCCGAAGGGCCTGTTTCCACACTAAATAATCTAAATCTAAAGCTAAAACAAAACGCCAAACAGAACTATTAACAAACTGAACACTCTTTCCCCTAACTGAACACAATTCTATTAACATGGTGTTCCAATAGCACAATTATTAAATATTACATTAACTTAATCTCAAATCCTGACAGTCTCTGTCTTCTCCGCTGCCTTCAATCTTCCGTCTGCTAATCTCCCTTCTTTCTTTTTAGTGCAAGTATGTTTTAAGGAAAAGGTACCTTTTGATATAGAGTACCTTCTAATTTCTTTGAGAGCAAGATATTAGATGGGCGTTCAGCACTCTGGCTCTATGGCAGTTGTTGTGCTGTCAGGTAGTAGTTTCTTGAACCAATTTTCAAAATGCCCACATTTTTCATATTCCCTAACAGCATATCCTCTCATTGATCCAATGTTGTCAAAACAATAAATTCAAACTCAACTGGGTTTTATTACCTGAGCATATCCTAAATTAATTGGTTAAATTTGATTTGTAGTCAAAACAGCAAACAAAACTCAGGTATCCATTTAACAGCCAATTGTTACATTTATCTGTTTTGGAACAATCTGTTTCCCAGCCATTCCATTCAGGCAGCTGAGTAAAAACTTCAAATTCACTCCAAAATTCTGAAAAACTCTCTATTTTAAAGTGAACATACTCTCATTCAATTCCATAACACAAGGGTGAAGGTAAAGTGGTGCCAAAAGAAGAGATAAATAAGTAAATCTTCTTGTAGTTTTAATTATTTAATGAAGTCAAGAAAAACAATACTCAGAGCACAAACCTGTACATTTTTTCAAACTGTACTATTAAATGTTTATGAATTAAAAAGTTATTTTCAATAATAAAAGTTGGATAAAAGTATTCAGTGCTTCTGAAGTGACTGATGTTTCCTGACATCCAACAACTTCATTCAGGAAATGTTGGAATCTATTGTTGGGTCCACTGCTTTTCATCATTTTTATAACTAATTTGAATGTGAACATATGAGGTATGGTTAGTAAGTTTGCAAATGACACCAAAATTGGAGGTGTCGTGTACAGTGAAGAATGTTACCTCAGAGTACAACAGGACCTTAATCAGATAGGCTAATGGGCCAAGGCATGGCAGATGGAGTTTAATTTAGATAAATGTGAGGTGCTGCATTTTGGAATGGCAAATCAAAGCACGACATACATATAATTGGGCAGTGTTTGGGGAGTGCTGCTGAACAAAGAGACTTTGGAGTACAGGTTTATAGCTCCTAGAAAGTGGAGTCACAGGTAAATAGGATAGTGAAGGTGGTATTTGGTATGCTTGCCTTTATTGGTCAGAGCATTGTGTATAGGAATCAGGAGGTTATGTTGTAGCTATACAGGATATTGGTTAGGACACCTTTGGAATACTCCGTCCAATTCTGGTCTCCCTGCTATAGGAAGGATGTTGTGAAACTTGAAAGGGTTCAAAAAGGATTTACAAGGATGTTGCTAGGGTTGGACGGTTTGAGTTATGGTGAGAGGCAGAATAGGCTGGGGCTATTTATTTGGTATGCTTGCCTTTATTGGTCAGAGCATTGTGTATAGGAATCGGGAGGTTATGTTGTAGCTATACAGGATATTGGTTAGGACACCTTTGGAATACTCCGTACAATTCTGGTCTCCCTGCTATAGGAAGGATGTTGTGAAACTTGAAAGGGGTCAAAAAGGATTTACAAGGATGTTGCCAGGGTTGGACGGTTTGAGTTATGGTGAGAGGCAGAATAGGCTGGGGCTATTTTCCCTGGAGTGTAGGAGGCTGAGGAGTGATCTTATAGAGGTTTATAAATTTATGAGGGGCATGGATTGAATGAATAGCCAAGATTTTTTCCCTGGAGTGGAGGAGTCCAGAACTAGAGGGCTTAGGTTTAAGGTGAAAGGGAAAGGATTTAAAAGGGATCTAAAGGGCAACATTTTCATGCAGAGAGTGGTGGCTGCCAGAGGAAGTGGTGGAGGCTGGTACAATTGCAACATTTAAAAGGCATCTGGATGGTTATGAATAGGAAGGGTTTGGGGGATTTGGGCCAAATGCTGGCAAATGGGACTAGATTAATTTAAGATATCTGGTTGGTATGGCTGAGTTGGACTGAAGAGTCTGTTTCCATGCTGTCCAAGTCTATGACTCTAAGTAGTACCAGGATATTTAGAAAACTCTGCAGGTAATGCATCAGAGTGAACATGGTTTTGTGAAAGGGCAATTTTGTTTGATCAATATATCAGAGATCCATGAAGAGATAGGAAACAGGCTGGGCAGAGGGCAAGCAGGAGATGTAGATCTCTTGGATCTCAAAAAAGGTATTCAATAAATGCAACAAAACATTACTGCACAAGATCAAAGCTCATCATGTCAGGGGTAATAGAATGGTTCAAGGATTGACTCATCATTTGAATCGATTTTGATTTTATTGTTACGTGTACTCAAGTACAGGAGTAAAGTGAAAGCTGTGAAATGTTGGCACACAAGGCAACATCTTAGGTATAGTACCGAGGTGCAGAATCTTAAGAATAAGATAGAAAGAAAGAACAAAGTTAAAAGTTAAATATTGCAGTAATTATAGTATTACATAAAACATATGAAAGAAGATTAAAAGTTACACATTGCAGACCTCCTTAGTTTTAAGGAGAAAGTGAGAACTGCAGATGCCGGAGAGTCAAGAGTCCAAAAATGTGGCACTGGAAAAGCATGGCAGGTCAGGCAGCATCCAAGGAGCAGGAGAGTCGACATTTTGGGCATAAGCCCTTCATCAGGAATGTATATACTATGGTTGCAAGAGTATGTCAGAGGCTGATGATGTCAGAGGTTCATTCCTGATTTTCGAAAAGCTTATGTTCGAAAAGTCGACTCTCCTGCTCCCCAAATGCTGCCTAACCTGCTGTGCTTTTCCAATGCCAAACGTTAGTTTTAAGTAGGGAATAAGGAAATAAAGCATAGAATCCCTAGAGTGCAGATAGAGGCTATTCAGTTCATCAAGTCTGCATCAATACCCTGAAGAGCATCCCACCCAGATTATCCCTGTAGCTGTATTTCCCATGCCTAATCCACCTAGCTTGCACACCCCTGGACACAATGGACAATTTAGTATGGCCATCCACCTGACCTGCACATATTTGGACTGTGGGTAAAAAAACACCTGAGGAAGGCACACAGACACAGGGAGAATATGCAGACTCCCTACAGACTGTCACCCATGGCTGGAATTGAAGCCAGGGTCATTAGTGCTATGAGGCAGCAGTGCTAACCACTGAGTCAACATGCTATGCCACTGTGCTACCCCTTAACTCACAGGAAACAGAGACTATGGATCAACGGGTGATTCTTAGATTGGTAAACTTAATAGTGGTCAATGCTGAGGTCTCAACCATTAAGAATCCTTATTAATGAGTTGAATCAAATGACCAATTTTAATGTAGCTAAGTTTGCTGACTATGAATATCGCTGGGAAAACAAGTTATGAAAAGGAAATAAATAGTCTGCAAAGTGGTACGGATAGGTTAAGTGGGTGGATAAAAATTTGGCAGATGGAATATACTTTGAGAAGAATCCGGGTGCTCCGGTTTCCTCCCACAATCCAAAAATGTGCAGGTTAGGTGAATTGGCCATGCTAAATTGCCCATAGTGTTAGGTGAAGGGGTAAATGTAGGAGAATGGGTCTGGGTGGGTCGGTGTGGACTTGTTGGGCCAAAGGGCCTGTTTCCACACTGTAAGTAATCTAATCTAATATCTATAATGGTGGGGGAACCAAAAATAAAAAAAATTGAAGTAGAGAGTGAGAACAGAAACGTTCTGAAGGTGTCTTATCAGATTTGAAACATTAACTTTGTATTTTTTTCTCCACATAGGTGTTGTCAGACCTGCTGAATTTCTCCAGCATTCTGTGTAATGCAGATTTCCAGTATCTGCCGTATTTTACTTTTATTTGAGAACAGAGAAGATTCTGAATGTTCACATAAATCAAACAAAAAAGTTAGAATGCAAGTTATTCAGAAGATATATTGGCCATTATTGCAGGAGAGATGGAATATACAAGTATGAAAGTCTTGATACAGTTATACAGGGCAGTGATAAAGCCACACCTAGAATATTGGGCATAATTTCATTCTCCATGTTTAAGGCATAATTCACTTGTATTGGAGGTAGTTTGGAGAACTTGTTTCCTGGAATGAAATGCTTATTTAATAAGGAAAGGTTAAGTAGATTGGAGTTCTCATCAGAGTTTAGATGAATAGGAGGTGAACCTATTGAAATATAAATTTTTGAACAGATTGGACAGGGTAGATGCTGTGAGAATGTTACTCTCAAAGAGGAAGTCTAGAACTGAGATCACAGCTTCAATATAAGATAATGACCTATTTAAGGTGGAGATTAGGAGGAATCTCTTCTCTCACAGGGCTATGAATCTCCGAAATTCTATACCCTAGAGTGCTGTGCAGACTGAGTAATTGAATATGTTATGGGGAACAGGCAGGCAAGTGGAGTTAAGGCCAAAATCCAATCAGTTAGCATCTTGCTGTGCAGCCAACCAGGTTTGAGAGAGCATATTGTCTATTCCTATTGTTATTTCTCACATGTTTATGTTCAAATAATGTTCTCCCTCACGTAACATTCCAATAGTGACAGCACTTTAAAAGTATCTGTCTATGAAGTCTTTAGGGTTTTCCTGAATATCACAAGGGCTGCATGTGAATCGTAGTTTACTATTTTTATCCATTTCATTTCCAAAGCTCTTTGCCATGAGTCAATGTTCAGGCCAAGAGTAAGGCCAGGAAACTGGCTTCATATCTTTTCTTGACTGATTAGCAAGATGTGAATGAAAAATACAACTTGCATAGCCACTGAACTATACAAGTGAAAGAGTGTGTTCAACCCGGACAGTGTCATGTCTTCTAAGATTAATCTATCAGCAATCTCATACATAGGGCCCTTGCCATTTGTTCACAAAAATGAAGTGTATTGGAGTTATTCTGGAAACCTGGCTATCATGATACATTGCACAACCTCGCAAGTGAGACAAAGCTGTCACGTTTGGACCTAAGAAGTGCTTGGTATACCTCAAATAATCCTGGAAAGGCAAAGTATCTAAATGTCACCTTCCACTGCTGCCTCTGACATATCCTCCTTTTTCCTTATACAGGAGTCATGCTTATAGGGGCCTCAACTGTGTCTGGCTCATCTTTTGCACTTCTGCCCTCACCCTTTCCCTTCCTATTGGAAGGACAATAGGGTTCCCCTTGTCCTCACTTGCCACCAAGAACCCCCTGTATTCAAAAGATCATCTTCAGCCATTTGGACCTCCAGCAGGCTGCCACCACCAAAAACATCTCCCCACCTCCTCCCCACTCCCCCCTCCCCCCCCCCCCCCACCAAACTGTCAGTATTCTTCAGGGATTATTCCCTCTCTGACACCCTGGCCCAGTCTTCCATCACTCTAACACCTCCTCACTCCCCCCAAGGCACCTTCCCATGCAATCACAGAGGATTTAACACTTACCCATTCACTTCCTCCTTCCTCACTGTCCAAGGCCCCAATGATGAAGAAATGTTGTACTTGTAGTTCTTTTAATCATAATATAGACTTTACACTGTAAAGACCAAATACAGATTGGGGTGACTGCTTTGTGAAACACTTCCTAGCTATTAATAAGAATGACTTCCAAACTTCCAGTAGCTTTCCATTTCAATAAATCACCTCACTCCCTTGTTAATATTTCCACTCTTGACCTACTATGGTGTTCCAATGAAGCTCAAATGGGCTGGGTGAACAATACCTAATTTTCCACTTAGGAACTTTACAGTCTCTAGGACTCAATACTGAGTTCCACGACTTCAGAGTATGATAACTGCACTTATTATTTTTACACTGCCCATCTTCCCCTTCTGCATTTTGCTTGTGCCTTATTAGCTTTGCTCTGAGCAGCACAGACCCACTTCATTGGAGCAAAATTGTCAAAGTCAAATCAGTTGCATGATGAAACAAATCTTGAATATTACTGAAACGATGTTGCTAAAGCCTTTATTTTGCACTCATCAGGACAAAAGCACAAATACTAAATTTCTAACAATCATAACAATTTATACTAGAGGAAAAGGGTGCTGATTAGTTGACAAACCTGGTAGTTTGGCCAATTGAATGGCATCTGAAAGGAAATGCGTGGTATTTGCCTTTAAAATAAGAAAACATTAGGGTCTAAGCAATCCTCTTAATGTATTTTAAGGAGGTCTGGTCTGATCCATAACACAATTCACTGGACTCAAATCCACCGAAGTTAGTGCAGATGGCAGCACCGGGTCTGAGTAAATCCCCCGAAGTCTATAGGGATATTGCATTAAGGCAGCCGGCAGTCACAACATTTGCAGGACAGATCACGAATAAGCCCCACACTGCTTGTCCAGCAAGGACTTAACTAACCCAGTTCCTGCTCTATTATTCTGAGTAAACAAGAAACTCTTTGTAACTTACTGCTGTTTGTCACCATTTTCGGTCATGAATATTTTATGAGATTAACTCCTTTGCCATGGTTTGCTGTTTAGCTCTTTGAGTACTTTGACGGGTTTAAGGGTCAAAAGGAGAATTACACTCAAAGACTCAGCTGAGATCAGGCTTGGGAAAAGCAGATTTAGGACAGATGTCAAGAGGCTATTTCTTTGCACAGACACAGATTTAACAGCTGGAACAAATTGCCAAGAGGAGTGATTGAGGCCAGGACCCTGAAACAGCAAAATGCTCTAATAGGGATACAGCGAGATTGCTACCCTATTACTGCAACAAAAACTTGGATATTTTTATGACACCTTTAATATGATTAAATGTCCAAAGACCCTTCACAGAAGCATTCCGAAGCACAATGTGGCACTGAACCTCATGAGGCAATATTAGGTGACTAAAGGCTGGACACAGAGGTAGATGGGATAACTCACTAATTAATATTCCAAAATCAAAAGTTAACATAAACATTTTTAGAAGGTTAAAAATCACACAACACCAGGTTATAATACAACAGGTTTAATTGGAAGCACACTAGCTTTCGGAGCGCCGCTCCTTCATCAGATGGTTGTGCGGTGCTCAGAAGCGGCACTCCGAAAGCTAGTGTGCTTCCAATTAAACCTATTGGACTATAACCTGGTGTTGTGTGATTTTTAACTTTGTACACCCCAGTCCAACACCGGCATCTCCAAATCATTTTTAGAAGGGGTTTCATGGTGGATTAGTGGTCTCCCTACCACTGGACTATAAGTTCAAGTTCTCCCTGCCTAGGAATTGCTTCATAACATGTCTAAGCAGTTTTTTTTTAAATAAAAAGAACTTCATTGGGATCAGAATACTTAATATGAAAAGAACATAAGATGTAGGATCAGGAATACACCATCGAAAGCTTTGACCCTGCTTTACCATTCAATACATTCATGGCTGATTTGATTCTGGGGCTTCAATTCCATTTACTTGTCAGCCCCTATAAAAGTTGACTACATTGTAAAATTTGTCTGACTCAGCCTTCAGAATATTCAAAGATGCAGCCTCCATTGGGATAAAGAATTTAGACATTAATTAACCTCTGAGAAAAGTTCTTTCTCATGTCCAATTCAAATGAGAGCTCCATTATTGTGAAACTGTGCACGCCCAGTTCTGAGTTAAAAATCACACAACACCAGGTTATAGTCCAACAGGTTTAATTGGAAGCATACTAGCTTTCGAAGCAACGCTCCTTCATCAGTCCAACACCGGCATCTCCAAATCACCCAGTTCTGGATTTGCTTCTGTGGGGAAGCATCTTCTCAGCATCTACAGCAATTGCTGATAAACCAGAACTGTTCTCAAGAAGGTTCACTGGACCCAAAACCTTAACTCTGCTTTCTGACCACAAATACTGGCAGACTTGTTGTGTTTTCTCCAGCAATTTATGATTTTGTTTCAGATTTACAACATCTGCAATCCTTTGTTATTTTAATTTCCTCTCAGCATCTATCTGGTCAATCCCCTCAGAATCTGATACTTTTCAGTAGGATGACCTCAGTCTTCCAAACTCAAATAACTATCGACCCAACTGCCCAACCTTTTCTCATAAGTTAATACCTTCACCCCAGGAAATCAAACTAGGAAACCTTTAAGAAATTTCTTCCAAAGGAGACCAGAAGCTCTGGATATGATTTTATCAATCCCCAGTACAGTTGTGAAAAATTCCTTACTTTTATGCTCCAGCCCTTTTCCAAGAAAGGTCAACCTTCGATTTGACATCCTAATTATGAGTTTTCCAATGTTCCATTTGCTTTTCTATTGACTTGCTTACATGAAAGAGGAAAAAAGTTACGGGGATATAAGACAAGAATAGGGGAACATGACTAAGTGGTTTTCTTTTCAAAAGGGTTGGCACAGATTTGAGTGTCAAATGATTACCTTATGTGCTGTACTTTATGGTCCTGAAAACATGTACCCAATCTTCAGTCTTTCCTTTGCATTAGTAAAAGGAGGTTTTCTGTCTGTATTAAAAGGATATCTTTAAGATTTCAGTATTGTGGCCATTTTAGATATCAACTGCAGATCATATTCATGCTATGACCTTGCACGGTGATATTCAACATGGTTAAGTGCTGCAAATGTAGTAGAAGGAAAGAAATAACAGATTATAGAGGAACAGACTATAACATGTACTAGGGACAGTCACATTGGCATGGCAAATTGATTTGTAGTTTTATCTTAGAGCTTTAGGTCTGTCTTCTTTCTATCATATTAATGCCAGGTCCTGTCAGTGACAGAGGAAACATTGACCTCTTTCATGACGTCCCACCAGGCTTGCTAGCTCAGTTTTCTTTTTAAAAATGCCTTCAGTTAAAATTAAGATTTGTCCTTATTTCCACAGCCTGATGAAGTCTACCAGAGAAAGTACGAAGGATTAAATCGCTTCTAAATTGAATTTCAGGACTTGCCATTAGGCATGAGTGACCAACCATGAAATACTAAGATGGCCTAAGATTATCATGCTTTCCTGCCTGTTATATAAATATTGTGTTGCCTGTTTGCAATTCTCAAATAGATTCTGGTACAGACTTTTACTTTGTTACATGGAAATAAATGACAGTGGTAATATCACAGGATTAGTTATCCAGATTCCCAGGCCAATGTTCTGGGAATATGGATTTAAATCCCACTATGGCAGATGGCGAAATTTGAGTTCAATAAAATCGACAATAAATAATGGCGATCAAGTGAATACTGCCAGTTCACATAAAACCCCATCTGGTTCATGAATGTCCTTTAGGGAAAGAAATCTGTCATCCTTATCTGGTCTGGCCTTCAGATAACTCCAGATCCACGGCAATGTAGTTGACCTATAACTGCCTTCTTAGCAATTAAGGATAGGCAATAAATGCTGGCTTTGCCAACAATAACTGGATCCTGTGAATGAATAATTTTTAAAATGCTGATTATACAGACAAAATTCAAGTACCAGCACATGGTACAGGACATAATAGTATAATTGCCGTCAGTTCTGAAGTAGGTTATATAATTAAATTTGATTCTTTTATAAATTGTAGCTAACTATAAAGTATGTTCAAAGTTTGGGTGAAGATTTGTAGCTCGGGTGCTCGTTTTAAAGTATGTTTTGAAATGGTGAATTCTGTTAAAATATTATGTTGTACTGTATTTATAGAAATATTTTCCAAATTACAGGGAAAAGGTTACAGTTTCAACAAATCGCATGAACAACTCCATTCACTCACAGATGAAGAGGTTTGTAACTTCCTAATGGTGAAAATTCTTCTTATGTCTCCTACCTATCAATCCGTCAACCTGTTTATTTGTTTAGTTATTTAACTATACCTATTGACCTAATTATAAGTTTGCTTATGATCTATAATATCCACGTATAACTGAGCCTGCACATGGCTTTTGTTTTTACTGCTCTAATTGTCTTTACTAGTGTGGTTGCGTACTGGCCTCTCGGTCTAAAAGTATGGTTTCAAGTCACTTGCCACAGGCTTTGGGCAGAAGTTTATATTGAGGCAAACTGCCAGCAATCAGATTGTATGGCATCTCCAGAAGTCTTGGCAGCCCCAGAGCTCTGTCATGGGTGCTGCCAGAACAGCAGGCAATCTGTTCCAAAAATATGGCCCAGTGCATCCCCAAACACAAATAAGTTGAGAGCATTGGGCAGGGAACATTAGGTCAGCTTATAAAGGGGATCAAGCAATGAAGAACGAGGAGTTTTAAATTCTTTGTGAGGAGAAAGGACAGGGGACACTACCTTCTAGGGGTGGTACCCCAAATGCACAAAAGGCACTCTCTGAAGATGGCATTTCTCCTCCACACATCACCACCACCCCACCTCCCCCACCACCACCACCTCACAACCAGCTTCTTTCCTGCACTTTTTGTTTTAAAACTTGTAAAATAAAGCCCTCCCACCCACCTTAACCACATTATGGGATGGACAGATAATTACTTTAAGACAGGGCAAAAGTGAGGACTGCAGATGCTGGAAATCATTTAGGCAACCTGTTCAAACATGTCATGAATTCCAGACTTTCTGATGTAATTCTAGGGTCAATTGAGCTTTCAACAAGCTGATTCAATCCTAATTATTTGTTTATATATGGTGGGTGAGCTGCCAATTTTGGCTCCCATCCACCCTCCATATCACAAGAGTGGGTAGGAAGGTGATGGGCTGGTCTTCTGCCCTACTTCCTGTGGCCCAGTCATTATCAGCAAAACAAATGACATGAACATTTATTTTATTGTCAATCATGGGGATTTGCTATATGTAAATTGAGGATGCACATCCTACTTTACAATAATTATTATATTTCAAGCAGAACTTCATTCATTGTGGAGCTTTGTGATGTCCTAAGGTAAATGAAAGATATTTATTTTATTTTTATCTATCTCAACTCCTTCATAAGCTGACTACATAATAATACTCCACAAACCCAATCTAGGACTTGACTTGCTATAATTTTTTGTCATAACAATGCATCATAAATAATACATTTTAAGATTACTACAGGTTTTATCTTCATAAGTATACAAGATAAGCTTCATTTGATCTAACGGATAATTTCTTTTAACAATAGTGTTTTGAACTGGAGTTCAAAGGGTAACTTTTCAAGGTCATAAAATTTAATGTTATAGTCCCACCTCTGATTCATTTTTGCCATGAGCAAGCAGAAAAGCAAATGTCCCATTCTTAGGATATAGGCAGAATGCTACTTTCACACAGCCACTTAAATAGTGGGCTATCTTTGGAGACAAAACTATTTGAAATGAAAATATTGAAACCAAGAAATCTGTTCCAGAAACTTGACGTTTAATGTCAACATAGTGTAAGTCAAGTAATAAAACTGCCCAGCTGATACATTCACAATTTATATATGAAGCTCAATGTATTTCAAAATTCTTGTAATGCTGTGGTGCTTCTGCCAAGACCCCAGGAATAAATGGGTGTCAGCTGTGTTTTCTACAGCGATCACTCTTATACCGCTACTACAGTATTAGAAAAGCTTTTAAGGAAATGCTTTGGGTTTTGGAGAAGTTTTGAATTAACAGGAACAGACTGTGATTGTTAAAAGACAACATTCAGTATTCATTTCTCAATCATTCTGGGCCAGAAATGAAAGCATAATTGTCGCACAGACTATTAAATTATCAGATAAAGAACAAAACTTGCAACTGACATATGGGCAGAATAAATGTCACCTGTTAGTGTTATCAATCAAATGTTGCATAACAGATTACTTTTTCTGTTGGTTTTATAGAGATATCAATACTTTTAGCTTACACTGACTGCTTCGTCTATGCAAATAGCAGAGTATGGCAATTCAGTATAAACTTAAGTATCCATCTGGCATAAATGAAAAGTAACCAGATCATAATCAGTCTGATTCTGTAAACAATATCAAGTAAGTCAATTTTTTTCATCCTGCACTCATCAGGATAATTCACATGACATGCCCAAATAAAGGGAAAATAACAGTTATACTATATGGAAGAAGACTGCAGATTAGATGGCAAATAGACTCTGATTGGTAGAAGCATTGGTATGGATAATGCACTAGCTAATGGTATTCCCTATGGTATATGAATTGCAGTTCCAATATGATGCCAGGTATGAAGGTCATACAATCCAAACACTGGCAAATTATATCAATTTACATATCCCTTAAGAAGTTTGTGAACCCTGAGTATGCAACAGATTACATTAACAACCAAGTTAGGATTGTCAGTTAGAATTGCATTGTGGCATACTTGTCTATACTGGAAGCTACCTCCATTAATATACAAGACCCTGTTCTTTGCTGATAAGAAGAACATGTACATATATTACACCTGTTTCATCTCAACAGAATAGTTGACATCCATTCTTTAGTTAATTTTTCAGGACAATGTCTAATCCAACCAGAATCAATCAGCCTGGGTTAAAAGTTAAACAAAACTTGGCAGTTAATGTTAACTGGTGCATTCTCCATGGCAATGCCTTTATCAGTCAGAGTCCTCTTGTTTATTAATCAGTACAGTCCTCCCATACAGTGTAAATGTTGTTTTTCTCTTGACTTTGATAATTTTTACAAATAGTCCAGTTAAGTGCAAGGTGAAGCTTCTACAAATTGTGTCTTTTTACAACTGTGCTGCCAAATGAATATCAACTATCCAAGGCAGCGCAGCATCATGTTTTACTGTTAATTCCTGCAAATATATCCTATTTTCTAATATGTGAATGAAGAATAATTTCTTTCAGCTGTAGATTACTGTACTCAAAAGGTTAAATCTAAGCTGTTTAGCCAGCAATTTGATCTACATAGACTAATTTACAAGTGACAACACCAGAACAAGCCATTCAACCAAATCATCTTTACTGGTGGTTATCTTCCATGTAAGTAGGAATCCTAACCCTATTCTTTCCCATGTCACTTTATTAATACTTTCTTCAACTACTTAATGGGGCTGTTATTAAATGTTGACATGGCCACAGGAAAGGGACAGCTTGACAGAGCCTACAGGTTTACAAGGAAGTGACATTATAGATGCATCAAGCCTTAAGGGGAGAGATTTTTTTTCTTAATTTTATGAGGAAAAACAAATCATTTTCATTTTAATTGGTGTTCTCAAAGCTTTTTGGTGTTCAAAGCTTTTGGGTGCCCCTTGCAAGTATCTTTAAATCTGAGCCTAAATCTGCCAATTAATCACACAACTCATTCTTTAAAATATGCCAATCTTCCATCCAAGCTATGGAGAAAAGTTATTAGATTAGGCAATATAGTTTTTTTGTGAGTACTTTGATGTCAAGAATTTTTTTTTCTGAATTGATACTTAGAACATAATCTTGATAACAGGTGTGGAAATCGGTTAATTTGCTTCTATGCTCTCAATCTTACTGGCAAGTGCAGTGTTATTGGACATGTATCTGTCAAATTCATACTGTGGTATTCAATGTTAATTTCTAAAATATAACAGTGTCTACTTCAGACATACTGCATTGGCGATGAAGTGCTTTGAGGCATTTGATGGTAATGTTAAATTGTTATATAAATGCAAGTCTATCTTCCTATTCCTACACAAAGTTAGTCAATTGATCAAATGCAGTTGTTCCCTTTTCTATGCAGGAAAGAAATAGGTTACTTACGTTTATAAAGTACTTATCATGACATTTGAACATCTTAAAGTTCTTTAAAGCAAAGTCTGCACTTTATTGTGATGTAGTAAATGCAGCAGCCAAAATTACACAGAGCAAGCTCCCAAACAGCAAAGTGATAATGACCAAAAATCTGTTTTAGTGACAAAAACAGAAATTGCTGGAGAAACTCAGAAGCTATAGCACCATTTGTAGAGAGAAAGCAGAGTCAATCTTTGAGTCCAGTGACCCTTTTTCAGTTTTAGTGATGTTGAGCAATTGTCACATTGCCAATGTGGGTCCACCTTCAAATCATGTCATTCAGTCTTTGAAATTGCATTTGAAAGGGCATTTAGACCTCAGTTTAACATTTCAGGCAATATCTTTGGCAGTGAAGCACTCTCTCAGAATCTTATTGGACTGTCAGCTTAAGTTATGTGACTACTTGTCTTGAATGAGGCTTCAACCCATGACCTCTGGCTCAGAGGTAAAAATGCTGTCACTGAGCTAACACTGACAACTAAAAGTTAATTATATATACAACTGATCCTCAGTAGCATAACATGCACTACTTCTAAGACAGTGTTAGCTATTAAAATGTTTGGTTCAGTCTCTATAGTGTCAAAGTCATTGTCTTTCAGTCTAATAATTAAACTGAATTCATCACAAACCAGATTAAAAGTTACTGCAAAGTTGTTAAGCTTTACTTTACTGCGTGCAATGAGCTCTGCATTCTCACCAAAAAGAAATTCGCATGTCAAGGGGTGTTTGATTTTACATTTTTGTCTTTGGCATGCAATGTTAAGGATGTTTTGCTCTGCTTTTGTATGCAGTAATACCGTTTGGACTAGATAAGAAGTATAATGAAGCAGCAAAGATTGAAACAAACCAAAAAGTGCGCCAACTTACTGCTACTATTGATTTCCATACTGTTAGGTTGATTATTGTACTAGATTGTACTACTTGTGCCATCACTGAACGATCTAATCATCCTGACGACTGTGGTGGACTGCAGTAGATGAGCATTGATTCTGCACACCAATTGAAAATTGCTTTTAATGATGAGTTCGGAAAATTCAGCTTAATAACAAACCAAATTGGGGAAAGTGTACTGCATACAGAAGTGAAAAGAAGCTGACAGGAAGGCAAGGAAAGAGAGTAAAGAGGAAAGCACAGTGGGCTTCAACCCGTGTGGTTTTCAACTACAGTATGCCATTTGACTGCTTTGGAGCATACATCATTGACTTTCTAGATGGATGGTTACCAAATTTGTTCACCCAATAATTAATGGCTGTAGACTAGACTTTCTACTAAAGGTACACCAGTGGATTAACAAATAAATTTAACAGTATTTTTTACAGTCTTTCACTTGCCAGTAAAATACTCTTTAACCATCTCCACTTGAGTGTGCTGTCACCAGTGACTATTATTTGTCCTGATGATCTCCTCCACTATGACAGAGAACCATATAAATTTTAGAAAGCCATAATATATGTACAATTAATTGGAAGATAAAACAAAAATATTAACAATAAAAAAAACAGAATATATGTAAAATATGTGGCTGATCAGCACATGTCAGTTAATTGTTGAGTTAATCAAAATTAATTCTGGTTCTTTTTTCTCTGTCACATATCTTCCAGCATAAGAGGAAAATTATGTAGTCATTATCCACTGTCTAGAACTGCCACTGAAAAACTCTCTTTATTTTCAAAAGTCTTTCAAAATCAATTTTTTTTTCCCCCAACATGCTTCAGTCTGTTCCTCACTGCACATTCACCTCAGTTATTTTCGACTCAAGTTGAAGAATCAAATGCATCAATACAAGGTACTTGAAGGCCTTTGCGGAAAACCTATTCAGGGCCCCTAGACTTCTTCAACTAAACTTTCTTGCCACTATTTAGTTGCAGTCATGTAACAGATGACAACCATGTAGCAGATACTATACAACATCCAAGAGATGAGATTTGTTATCAATTATATGTAACCACAGCTGCAACACAGAGCTGAGCTAACATTCTTACTGATATTATCACAGACAGTATTTAAAACAGTAACATGGGCTATCCAAAAATGTATTTGCAAAAGTTCATGATGCAGCAAATATTGCATCTGTTGTAGCATAAACTTGTTAAGTTCTTCCAAGGCAATATTTCAGGACAAGCTGTCCCTGGATGTCCTAAGAACTAAATCTGTCAGATAAACATCCAAAAATATCTCATTCAAAGTAACCTTTCAAATTCATTCCCTGGACCCAGGAGTTTTGGAACAAAATCTTAGGGAATTTGGATGATCATCAGATTTCTCTCAGAATTCTGTGTTCTTCTTGTAGTTATTAATTTACTAATGATAATTTACTGACATTATTGTTCTATTTATATGAAACTTAAAGAAAATGCTGCTAAGTTTTCTTTGCACGAAGTTAAAATTGTGTTTTCTGATGGAGAGGAAATGGGGTTCTTGGGAGTGTGACAATATTTGCAGGGGATTCATCCAAACAATGTTTCAAACCACAATTCTGTTTTTCATTAAAAATGATTATATTAAATGAACATTCCCAAAGACCAAAAAAAAGCAAACTCAAACTTAATTTAGTTGTTTAAACATTATAAAATGTTACAGAATGAAAAAGGCAATACCAATCTGCAGATGGTTTTACTCTCATGCTGTCAGCCTTCTCGTATTCCTTTGTTTCAAGCAATGATCTATCTTTTAATTGAATTTATAGAATCTACTTCAATAACAATGTAAGGAGAGAATCCCATTATGTAATTACCATCAGCAAGAATGAATCCAAACTTCATTTCATTATTTTGGTGAAATCCCATTTAATAAATTGACCAATTAATACTAATAAACCAGTACGTGTACAGAAGCATTGCTATGTTTTTCTAATAGTTAAGCATTAATTGATATCTAAACCACAGACATTGATAAGAAGAATTACATCAACAAGGGTGTAATTTGTTTGGTCACATGCTAAGTCCAAAAAGCATTAATTAGTTACTTTTAAGGCATCAGGTTCAAGCTTCCCAGAGGCCAATGTTCCAGACTTGATGTGATACATATGACCAATTCCATGTGTTTTCAACTGTTAAACAGCAAGCACCCAAATATTTCTGTTGGTTTATGCAGAATGATTTAAGGGTATTTGTACAAAATCACAGAAAGTCAACATGCAGTTACTACAAGCAATTAGGAAGGTAAGTGGCATGTTAGCCTTTATCATAGTTACTCAGAAGTTGTGACTGAAATTTTCTAAAGGGAGGATAGTCATTGCAGCAGCGTGGACATGAGTTTGGAGCATCAGTACCATGTGAACATCTTGATACAGCTTACACTTCAGGATGAACTCTTTAGTTGAAACTTCCAAGAGCAATTACTCAGTGTCTGGAAGTCTCCAATAACATCCCTAAAGTCCAAGACTTTAGACTGCCTTTATTCAAATAGTTACTAAGGAAAGGTTAGACGTATTAAAACCTGTTCTAACTTCTGGAAAACTGTTACATTGACCACCATTCACCATTGATTTCTACTTTCAATCTCCACCCCCTAGGAGAGCCATTTCTCCCACCCACAAACTGAAAAATCCTCAACTACTCCCCTCATCTCTCACCCACCTGACTGGACCACATCCGGCAGAGATTTTCCTACACATTCACCTACCTCCTCTACTGTGTCCATTGCTTTTGATGTGGTCTTCTCTACATTGGGGATACAGAACACCAACTCATAGCGTGTTTCAGAGAACATTTCTTGGATACACACACTCAACAAACCCGTCTTCCAGTGGCCAACTACTTCAACTCCCCCTCCCACTCCACCAAGGAAATGCAAGTCCTGGGCCTCCTCCACTGGCAAATCCAAGCCATCCGATGACTGGAGGAAGAATGCCTCATCTTCCACCTTGGGATCCTTTAACCACACAGCATCAACGTCGACTTCACTAGTTTCCAAATCTCCCCTACCCCAACCTCATCCCACATCCATCCCTCCAACTCAGCACTGCCCTCTTGACCTGTCCTATCTGTCCACCTTCCTTCCGACCCATCCACTCCACCATCCCACCAACCTATCACAATCACTCCCCACCTGCATCCACTTACTACCTTCCTAGTTACCTTCCCCCCACCTCCACCCTCACCCTATTTATCTTTCAGCCCCCTTCCAAACACTTACATTCTTGATGAAGGGCTTATGCCCGAAACATTGACTCTCCTGCTCTTCAGATGCTGCTTGACCTGCTGTGCTTTTCTAGCACCATACTTTTCAACCCTGAGTGGACCCAATACCCACCTTGCTGCACCTGACTCCTGGCTCTTTCCCCAAACTGATTCCTCCTCCAATCACTCCACCCGAAAGCAAGCCTCCCACAAACTCCTTTGCAATCGATCCCCACCCTCAGGCAACCAGCAACACCCCTCCTGCCTGACCAAACACAACCTGCCTCCAGGCCACAAACCCAAACACCTCACACCCCAACCTGACTTGACTCAACTGCATCCTTCCTGGTTCTGAAGACCATTTCGCACCCCCCCTCCCCGACCAGATCGGTCGCGACAGCCCACAGGTCTCCCAAACCCTGGATACGACCCAACCCCAACTTACTCTGAGCACTACCTGCAATCCTGACTTGTCACTCATCTGTTATCCTACTTTTCCTCCCTCCTGCCACCTGATCCCCTCACCTACTTGGCATTTTAGCCGTTCACCCACTGGCCAACGCAACTCAGTTACCTATCTGGCACCACCTCCTTTACCTAACTGGTACCATGCCTTTGCACCCACCTGGCACCCTACCCCTTCATCCACCTCAATGACTTCAGCATCCTATTCTCCACACGCCTTTACCCAATCTCACCCTTACCTTTACATGTCTCAGTGACTGTGAAAGTGGCATCAAGGTCATTAAATTCTGAAGTGCAACAGAAAAGAATATGAAAAAGAAGATTGGCTTCAGCACCAAGGCACTTTGTACATTTCTGTGTATATTTCTGTCCTGGACTAGACTGCATCAGCTGAGAAAGCTACCACCTTGGATATCCACACAGAGAACTCCTGTCAAGATAAATGCGTGCTTTACTTTGTCTGATCAGAATTGGAAATAGGTATCCAACTTGATCAGAACATCAGCAAATCCTGCTGCAGTTAGAGACAGTTTTTGTGAGACTGCAGCTGGAATGCAATGTACAGTTTGGTGTCCTCGCTGAAGGAAGGGGTGCAACAAAGATTTATTAGACTGGACAGTCCTTGCATCCTAGGAAGTGATGAGAATAGATTGAATAGCATGAGACTATATTATCTGGACTTGCAATTAATGAGAGATGATCATATTGAAATGAATAAAAGTCTTAGGGGCCTTGACAGGGTAGATGCTGAGAGGCTGTATGTCTTAACTGGATATTTAAGAACAATTGTTCATAGTCTGAGAATAAGGGATCAGCCATTAGGATATATCCCAGTTGGTCAGGCAGCATCTGAGGAGCATTCCTGCTCCTCGGATACTGCCTGACCTGCAGTACTTTTCCAACACCACTTTAATCTAGACTCTGATTTCCAGCATTTGCAGTCCTCACTTTTGCCTATATCCCAGGTGGAATGATAAAGCAATATTGAATTTATACCGCAATACAAATGTTACTTCCTTGTTTTATTGTTTAGAACATAGAACCTAGATAGAACATAGAACAGTACAGCACAGAACAGGCCCTTCAGCCCACGATGTTGTGCCCTCCATTGACCCTCATGTATGCACCCTCAAATTTCTGTGACCATATGCATGTCCAGCAGTCTCTTAAATGTCCCCAATGACCTTGCTTCCATAACTGCTGCTGGCAACGCATCCCATGCTCTCACAACTCTCTGTGTAAAGAATCCGCCTCTGACATTCCCTCTATACTTTCCTCCAACCAGCTTAAAACTATGACCCCTAATTTAATTTATATCATTTACATACAAGATACTTGACGCAGTAACTCAGCTATAATTATTATTTTCCACATAATTGTTTTTTCTATTTATTCATGGGATGCATGCATCACTGCCTAAGCCAGCATTAATTCCCCTCCATAATAGCTCAGAGGGCAGTTAAGAGTCAACCCCATTGTTGTGTCTGGAGTCACACGTGGGCCAGACCAGGTAAGGATGGCAGTTTCCTTCCATAAAGAACATTAGCAAACCAGATGGGCTTTTCCAACAACCAGCAATGGATTCATAGTCATTCATTGGACTCTTAATTCCAGATTTTTGTTGAATTCAAATTCTATCGTCTGCTATGGCAGGCTTCAAACCCGGGTCCCCAGAACATTACCTGGATTTCTGGACTAATAGTCCAGCAATAACGCCACTAGGCTGTTGCCTCCCCTGCATTATTGAGACAATAGGAATCATTGTTTTAAAATTGAGCCAGGTAAACATGACAAATTTGTAAGAATGTTTCTGTTATTTTAATAAGGCCTTAATTCCTCTCATTTAATATTGACAATCAATTAATAATAAACTGTAATAGATCATACGGATGTTTTAAGTAATTGTTCATCATTAATCACAAGCCCAGGATCAGGGCAAATGTCAGAGAGGAATTCTGATCAACTCCTGTGATATGAGACTTCATTAATTATGACTTCATATTCCACAAATTTTAGTTCCTCCTTGGAATCTATACCATCAAATTCTGTATCTGATATACATTTTCTCTTACAGATTGCAGCAATGTATTCCAAGGTGGTTAAAAAAGGTCCCAGAAAGGAAATACCATTATCACTGAATACAGGACTCCAAAAAGAAGGCAAGTTAAATCATCACTTCTGGTCAACTGGGAATTTAAATGAAGAAGAATCAGAATATGAGTCCATCAAGAGTCCCCGGTGGCACTCAGGCACTCAGATAACAGGGGATGAACCTGATTATGCCTCAGTCAATGAGAGGACCTGGGGAATGAAATTCAGAAATGAAGGAGGAGGAAGAGGAAGAGAGGAAGAAGAGGAGGAGGAGGAGGAAGAAGAACCTGACCCAGGCTACGAAGCAATTAACATAAAATGGAAGAAAATTAATGTTGCTATTAAGAGTGGCAAAATACAGAAGATTGCACGTGAGGCACAAACAGAAAACTATTATGAAAGCATCAATGAACTGCAGCAGAGCCGTACACATACACGAGTACTAACTTCAGGTGACGGCAAAGAGGTCTATGTAACAGGACTGTAAATGTGCATTTCAAAGGATGGAGCAAAACTCCACTTGCAGTTGTCGTTAAACTGACAAGTTCCTTTTTTTAAAAGGAGGAAATCTGAGTTAATGGATAAGTTTGATCATTTTAGAAAATCCATGACTATTGCCTTATGCAATGGCAGACCTTTTAAGTTCAATGGCTGAAAAATAAACCACGTAATAGTATTGATCTACATATTTCCAATATTAATGGACATACACTTACCAGAACTTAGAGGAAATCAAATAACATAAAACACATTTTAATAACCATCACAAATATTGACAAAGGTTATTTCCTAATTAGTGTGTTGAATGTTAGTAACTTTTAAAGGAGAAAATAATGCTCATCGTGAAGAAGTAAATTTATGTAATTTACTCAACGCAATGGTCCCGACGTTCTGATCTCTGAATAGTTGGAGACTAGATGTACCCAACAACATGTATATCAGGACCATGCAAAAGTCCTGACACACTACGCAGCAATTGGCATGGAATATGAAGCTTAAAATGGGCAATTACCAAACACTGAAATCCTCTGACAAAGACCAAACTCTGCATTAGAGTTGGTGGGTTCCAACTGATTTACTTCTTTGAGTTAGCTAGGAAACGTTACAAGACTTAAACCTGCTGTAACTCCAGGCTAATTATACAACTGCATCTCAAACACTCAGTGACACCACAGTCACTCTCACAGACTCCACCATTCTCACTCCCAATGGATAACCCACAAGAACACACACTAGACCAGATCAGGTTCACTCCAAACCCACTCAACCTGTCACCGCCCCCTCTCCCTTCCTGCACTCTGAATCAGAAATCCCCCCACTCCTGATCCAACCCAGTCTCACACCACCCTATTTCATACACCAACATCCATGCAATGAATTAGGCAGCAAAACATATTCAGAAATTTACAGAGCTTATTGTAAATTTATGGTTTAGCACAAACATCAATTTCTACCTTTCCCTTCCCTGTCCAGAGCCAAAATCTCACTGGGAAAGAACTCAGTTATTTGTTATTTTTTAAATCGACCTGTTCAGATGTTTTTATAACACCTCTGAAGTAGGTGGAACTTGAACTCAAGCCTCCCGGCTCAGAATCATTCCTTTGTGCAGACATTGGCCCCCAGTGAGCTTCCTCACAAGCTCTATGTCCACAGACCCCAACACTTGCCTCACTGTCAGGACATGGTTGTTCACCACCAATGAGGGAGCCTTTCCCAATTACAGCATTCCCTTCCACCAGATGACTAAGGAGTTAAACTCTGGGGAGGGTGGAAGGAGGGCAGGGGTTTCACACAGACTCAGCGTAAACTTTTTGGATGAGAATTTAGGAGGCACAATTAGTAAGTTTGCTGATAGCAGCAACATTGGTGGTATAGTAGACAGTGAAGAAGGATTACAAAGGGATCTTGATCAATTGGGTCAATGGGCTGAGGAGTGGCAGATGGAGTTTAATTTGGATAGATGCAAGGTATTGCATTTTGGTAAAACAAACAAAGGCAGGGCTGGTATGGTTAATGGTAGGGCCCTGGGTAGCATTGCCAAACACTAGAGAGACTTAGGGCTTCAGGTGCATTGTTCTTTGAAAGTTGCATCACAGGTAGAGTGGTTGAGAAGGTGTTTAGCACGCTTGACTTCATTGCTCAGGGCACTGAGTACAGGAGTTGGTATGTCATCTTGCAGTTGTACAGGATGTTGGTGAGGCCACTTTTCAAATAATGCATACAATCCTGGTCGCCCTGCTATAGGAAGAATTTTATTAAGTTGGAGAGGGTCCAGAAAAGGTTTACCAAGATTTTGCTAGGACTTGAGCTATGAGAAGAGGCTGCATAAGCTGGAACTCTTTCCACTAGAGCATAGGAGGTTAAGGGATAATCTCACAGAAGGTTATAAAATCATGAGGGGCAATGATAAGGAAATAGCAAAGCTCTTTTCCTTAGGATGGGGGAGTTCAAAATTAAAGGACATAGGTTTAAGCTGAGAGGAGAAAGATTTAAGAGATCTGAGGGGCAACTGTTTCACATAGAGGGTGGCTTCTATGTGAAATGAACTGCCAGAGAAAGTGATAGATGCAGGTACAGTTACAAAATTTAAAAGGCATTTGGGTGGGTAAATGAATAGAGGTTTAGAGGTTATGGACCAAACACAGGGAAATGGGGATAGTTTAGTTAGGAAACTTGATTAGCATGGATGAGTTGGACCGAAGGGTCTGTTCCCGTGCAGTATGACTGTGAGAAGTTGGGGCATTGCCATTGCACCATAATAGCCCTTATAACTCAGCTTTTTTTGAATTTTTTTCTCTCCAGAGATGCTATTGTGCACCTCAGTATTTTTTTTGCCATAACCATGTTTCTAGTTAAGAGAACAATTTACAAACACAGCCATCAGGAACAGTGCAATGATAAAAGCGAGAGAAAAGTAGGGAGAAGGAGGGTCCGAAATTAAAATGGAGTTGGAGGAGGGAATAATGCATTCCACCATGCACTATTCACTTCCTCTCTTTAAGGGCACCTTGGTGTGAATGTAGCCAGAGAAAAGAGGAGAAATCAGCTTTTAAATACCAAAATCCAATGAGCATTACTTTCTCTCAATCAACTTTGGAGCTGTCCTGTTTGCTCCTAAAATGGACCTGCATATCTAACTCTGACAGCCTCCCTTACCTTTAGAGAAAATTGTAATTATCCAAGAGTATGTAGCTACGGAAACAAAATCAGATCCCCAGTGTTAGAGAGGGAGTCATCCTCCTTCGAGAACCTTCAACAATTTTTCAGTCGAGGCATTATTGAAACTCTTATTAAAACATTCTGATAGTTGATGATCAGATCTATCCTCTTTAGCTTATAGATGTCCTTCCATTCCGCCTTCTCCTTTAAACTGGCTCAATCTAACCTAAGCCTTTTTATCATTCACACTTTTTGTAGAATGTGTATTATCACAAGGACCAATTATCTTTGGAGCATTCTATTCGGATTCTTTTTCTTGTCTATTTTACGTGTAACACTTCCTCCAAGACCTTAGACAAATGGATCCCATACCACACCAACATCATCAATGAGAGCCAGAGATTATCACTCTACTTATTTCCTTTGGCTCCCATGTCAGTGAGCAACATTTCTCATTTTCTCCCACAAGGAATACCACAACTAGAAAATCCATCACAAAGATTTGCATGCAGCGCATCACTAAAAATGATAAATGTCACAATATTGAGATCACCCAAAGCTGAGAACTTCAGCCTATACATCGCTACTTTAGTTTTTGTTAAAGTTATATTTGTTGTTAAGGTATCATCCGCCTTTGGATTTTTCATGGCCAGACTAAGCTTCAGCACAGCAAAACTTGCATCTGGTCTGGTCTGTGAGCCTTACCAATTCAACTGTTTAATGATGCTCCTCAGCTATTCCATCTCATCCTTGGTAGCAGCCTCATCTTTCTGTCCAGATTTAGTATGACTAATTGCAATATAATTGGCATTGTTGAAGTATGATTCTTGTAGAATTACATTTGGCTCACCCTGCTTAATTTCCAAACGCACATTTTTCCCAATTTGACTGATATTTCCTTCGTAGTCAAAATGGGATGCACCATCCCAACTCTTCCCCCTTCCCACAAAAAAAGAAAGTTACTTGCATCGTAAAGATGCCTGGAAGATTTCCATTATTTTACCATTAGATTGTCAGGTCCACCTTCATTTATGAGCACCCTGAAGTTAACTGAGCTGGCCTTTCTGATAAATACCCGTGAAGTACCATTTAACCCATAAATGCATTTGTTTTCTTTCCTGTAATTCTGGTGCTTCTTCTGCGGCCTGTAAAACTACTTTCCCCTTGAGCAGCTTGCCCAGAAGCAGTGCTGCTTTGATATCTATGCAGCTTCACAGATTTGAAAAGATGTTAAAGTAGTTAAAACATATTTGAAAATTTCCTTTCCAGATTCAGAAAAGTCTCCCATAAGCCCTCTTGTCCATAGACATTCCATAATAGATATAGCTATCAACCCAGCCTTGGCTTTATAGGTCCCATCTGGGAAGAGGTTACTTTGTAAATCCACCTGTGTGAGAATGCAAGTTAGTCACTATCATCAACCTTCCAATAGATGCTGGATTCTTTCCACTTCTGTAACTCCCTTAGTTTAATCCTTTGCATGATATGTATCTTCCATTCCACTAGTAGCCTCAAACACTTTGCGATCGTGGGAATTTCTCCTATTATCTATCATTTGAGAAAGCTCTCCATTAACCATGCTACCCAGTTGCTTTGTCTGGCTGCAACCTTTTCCCAGGTTGAAATCTCTCTGCACTACTCCTAACAGGATGTCTGCGAAACATTTGAGCAGTTACATATTTGAAGTATGTCATGAAACAGGTAGTTCTGAGAATGATCATGATAAGAAACGTCTGTGCCAGTTGACTGAAACCTTAAGTTGGCCCATGTGTATTTTAGTTGCTGACATTGACAGAAAACTATGTGTGACCTTTTCCACTTAAATATATCCCCCAAATCAGTACTAGAACTGTTTTCTAGTTCTTCACTATCATATTCCCTGCTGCAAATCCACAACCCTCACTCCTTGTCCCTTATATTGAACATTTAGCCAATTCTTATATTTTCCCATAGAATTACCTGCACATCTGGCTATCATGGCCACCCTCAGTCATCTAACTTTGCTGGCCAGTAAACTACACTCAAACATGCCTGTATCTATGGCAGATGGGAGTTGAACTTAGACTTTCTGGCCCAGAATCAACTTTGCAATCAACAGAGCTTTCTTTCTGCACCTTAAAGGGACCTGCATTTCTAACTCTGACATGAAACCCTCCAAACTGAAAGCCAACCCTCCCCCCCCCCAACAGGACCCAACTTGGCAGCCCCCAACTAACACCACCAATCCACCAACATACCCTAAACATGTATACAATTACCTGACAGCCCAGCCTCCTGGCACTGAGGATTATGGAGTTTGATCAGAAGATCTGGGTCCAATACTAAAATTTATGCTGGTTTATGCCACAATCTTGCCATGGTGACTTGCAGCCAAATGATCTGTGCCAGTCATTTGATGGCACCAAAATCTAAAAACTTGTATAAATCAAGTGTGAATACAAAGTCATCAATGTGGGTGGAAATAATGGAGCTGCTGCTCCTGCTATTATAGGTGGGTTAAGCTTAGTGCAGGTCAGTTTTTTTTTAAATTATGGGAGTATAACAATGAAATTCCAAAAATCTCAGTTAATCCTCCATTACTCAAATAAACCAGGAAACAGCAGGAAAAAATCTGGAACAGTTCAGAATGAATTACTGTCCATATCAACGAGTTGTAGAAGAGTCTGGTGGACCTATCTTGAAAGAAACACAAAAACGGAGGGAATTTACATGAAGCTGTGATTAGATATGAAATCTAAGCAAAACAGTTCCACATGCAATTTCCTATGAGAGTGGGAATTGGGGAGGAGAAGGAGAAGTTGCACTTACATAGTGGCACAGAGACCTTCCAAATAACTGTGGGCTGATTGTGCTGGAACTTCCCATTATTCACTATCAGGACAGTGTCATTTGATTAGATTAGATTCCCTACAGTGTGAAAACAGGCCCTTTGGCCCAACCAGTCCACACCGACCCTCTGAAGAGTAACCCACCCAGACCCATTTCCCCCTGACTAATGCAGCTAACACTATGAGCAATTTAGCATGGCCAATTTATACCTGACCTGCACATCTTTGGACTGTGGGAGGAAACCGGAGCAAACCCATGCAGACACAGGGAGAATGTGCAAACTCCACACAGACAGTCACCCGAGGCTGGAATCGAACCTGGGACCTTGGTGCTGTGAGGCTGCAGTGCTAACCACTGAGCCACCGTGTTACTAAATCTTACTCTCTGAAAAGGTTTGAAGTAATCCTTATAATGCAGATCAACAATCCTAAAAATGATCTACCTCCTTAAATTGTAAGTTTTGTTTCCACCTTTACAGGATTTAAAAGTTTGAGGTTCTATTTTTGAGAGGCTCAGCAAATTCATGTTTTCACAGCCTCTTTTCAAAATTAAAGTTAAAAATCACACAACACCAGGTTATAGTCCAGCAGGCTTATTTGGAAGCACTAGCTTTCAAAGCACTGTTCCTTCATCAGGTGGTTGTGGAGTATAAGTGCAGGGTGGCATGGTGGCTCAGTGGTTAGCATTTCTGCCTCACAGTGTCAGGGACCCTCGATGGAGTCCCACCTCGGGCAACTGTCTGTGTGGAGTTTGCACATTCTCCCCGTAACTGCATGAGTTTCCTCCCACAATCCAAAGATGTTCAGGTTAGGTGGCCATGCTAAATTGCCCACAGTGTTAGGTGTGTTAGTGAGGGGCAAACATAGGGGAATAGGTCTGGATGGGTTACTCTTCGGAGGTTCAGTGTGGACTTGTTGGGCTGAAGGGCCTGTTTCTGTACTGTAGGGAATCTGTGAAGATCATAAGGCACAAAATTTATAGCAAAAGTTTACAGTGTGATGTAACTGAAATTGTATGTTGAAAAAGACCTGGATTGCTTGTTAAGTCTCTCATCCAAAATTAAAGATCTTTTTCTCAAGCATGAATTTGCTTGTGAATAAGTGATTATTGTGGACAACATTGCAATCTTATTTTTATACAGTTTATAGCATGATATGACATTTTTAAATTCTTATTAGATTTGTCATATAGACGAGCTAAATAAAAGTACTCTTTAACAAAATACATTCAACGAATCAACATCCAGACCTACATTCAAATAACCTACAGGTTTGCAGCTATACTTTGCAAACTATTTCATGTACTCAAGCAGTCCTTCCATTTCCTGTTGTGGTCAACTTGAAAACTCACAACGTATTTACATTGGCTGAAATATTAAACTGTCATATTCTATTGTTGAAATTTGCTTTGAAACATTTGCTTCCAATAAAAAAAGTTTTTGTTTATCATATCATAATATTTATTAAAGATACATCTGCTCATTTCTGTTGAAATAGCGCATAAAAGCACAAGTTGTTTTATATATCACACCACAAGCTGTGTTAGAATAAGTTCAACAGTAAAGTTTACTTTGGATAGTTGCATAACAGTGTAGGAGAAAGAATAACAATATCAGTCAGACTATCTTAGATTTTCAATCATTTATTCAAACTTTATTGCAAGTCAGATTGCTAATATTGTGGCTGAGTCCACATTATGATTTTAAAAATATATGGGGCAAATATTAGTCAATTAAGGCAATACATTTTGATAATATTGTGTCTGTGTTCTTTTAAATTATTAATTATTTAATATAGGCTCTTGAAATATGAGACAAATAAATTCATGTATTTAAGTTTTGGGGCTGTAGATTTTAAACAGGTAATCATTGTCCACACATATACCTCAATAACATATGAATATTGTACAATAAATGTTATTTTTATGTTTCAGATTTTATGTTTTACACTCAGATTAACATTCACAAACTATTTACATATTTGTACAAGTTGTGTTTTGGTAATTTTATCAAAGATTTTTTTAATGTCTAAAAGTGCATGCAACTAAGCTGAAAAGTTGCTACGGCAAATAAATTATGACTGAGAGCTTAAATTAGACAAGGGTTGGATTAATTAAGGAAATATAAACAGAGTACTATGCCAGATATCTGAAGGCATGTACCATCTGGAAAGAATACTGCAACAAAATGCTGATAGAAACCAAGAAATAAAATGACAATGCAAAAATCAGCAGCTGTTTGTTGTTTTAATATGAAACAGGAATATTTTATTTGATATGTTGACTTTTAAAATATCACTCATCTCTGCCTATTAAATAAGTAAATCTATGTATTAATACTTAGATTATTTATAGACAAACAATATAACTAATGTTATCTTAATGTCTTTTGAAAGATGTTCTTATTGCAGTTTAAGAAACATAGTAAAAATTAAAACCTATGTTGTTTTGCCTGGCTCTGCAGCAAATAGCAACCCAAGTAACAATGGAGAGGTGATGCACTGCTTTAATGATAGCAAAGTACTGTATGTGTATTAATTACATATCAGTATAAAAGAAAAGTCTTTTTAATAAGTTACCACTCTTTGTTTGCATATTCTTTTATAGGATGTAAATCTTCTTGGCGAGGTTCAGTGTTGCTCATCCCTACTGCTGCAGTCCATGTGATGTAGGTACACCAATGTTGCTCTTAGGAAAGGAGTTCCATAATTTTCACTGAGCAACAGTGAAAGAACAGTGATATAGTTCCATGCCAGGATAGTGTGTGAGTTGAAGAAAAGTTTGGAGGTGGTTGTGTTCCCATATGTTGGTGCCTTTAACCTTTTGTGTATTGTGTTGGTGGCAGAGAGAGTCAGTGATTAAGAGGGTGGATGATGTGTAAATTAAATTGACTGCTTTATTCTGGTTGAAGTTGAGCTCTTGACTGATATTGAAGTTGCACTTTTCCAGCCAAGTGCTTCATATTCCATCACACTCCTGCCTTGTATGTGGTGAATTGGTTTCTGGGAGTCAAAAAGTGAATCACTCACAGAATTCCCAGCCCCTCGCCTGGTCTTATAGCCACAGTGTTTATATGGCTATTCCAGTTGAGTTCAATTCTCTTTGTTTAATTTGAACTAAGGCTGTAATGAGGTCAGGAACCAAATGATGTTGGTGGGCCCAAATTGACCATAGGTAAGCAGTTTATTGCTGTCTGAGTGCTACTTGATACAATTGACAATTGCACTTTCATCACTTTGTTGATGTTGGTAAGTAAACTGAACTGTAGCTGAGTGATAGCACTTCTGTCTCTGGGTTAGAAGACAGTAGATTATCCAAACTGATAGATTAATACAGTAATGGTGGAGGGGTGCTGAAGGATGTGTCTTTTTGATGAGACTTTAAATCAATAGGGATTTCTTCTGTTTTCTAGCCAGTATATATCCCTCAATACACACATTCAAAAACAAAATGATTAAATATCCAATTATTTATCTCTTTGTGTGGCCATGTGTGTATATTGCATTTGGGACTACACTTCAAAATGATTATAATGCATTGTGGGAAATTCAGAGATTGTGAAAGGCACTTTATCAATGCAAGTTCTTTATCTACATTTATTATAAAATAAACACCAATCCAGAACCTTGTTACAGTTGAAAAATCCTTTTTGTAACACTCTCAATTCATTTGTTACAATATTTGTTGAAAGGTATTCAATGCAATTTCTTTATAATCCATCAAAGGAACAAAACCAATAAATAAAACATGGGAAACTGCATTTTGTCACTGCCAATTTCCCAAGCTATGGTTAAGCCTTTTATTTGATGATTATTTTTAAAATGGAACAATAAACATACCCAACATGCTTTTAAAGGTGAATGAATATTGTATCACCACATGACCAAACTGCTCAGTATGCAAAGATAAAGGTGATGAAAGCTGAATCTTATCTATATTAAGCCGCATTAAGCCCTGAAATTACATGGAATACTAACAGAATAATTCTAAACACAGTTTTTCCAGAGAGGCAAGAATCAATTTATTTTAAACAAGAAAAAAGAATGATTAACCCATAAAAGAATTGTGCTCTGATATTCAATGGCATAGTTCCAGAGCTAAAATGCATTCCTGAATGTACTGAAACAACGAAACTTACTCACAGAACTGAATTTACATAAGTAATTATAAATATTCTAAAGTGCATTTATGTTTAGTTTTCAACAAAAAAAAATGCAGTCCAGAGAACTGTGGCAAAATAAAAGTCATTAAAAGCAATTTAATATTCTCTTCCCTGAGGCATAATTTTCATTTATTAATACTTCTTCGCTATGCTATTAAAAGCTACATCCTGTCCACTGAGGAAATCAGATTCAGCTTTACCATGAACATGATGGCATTTACAAAGTTCTATTTAACAATGTGAATTTCAACTAATTATTGAAACTGTAATTTACAATCAAGATTTATCAATATATCAGTACAGAATGTAATTTTTATTTCAAGTTTAGACATTTTGATGACTTGTCACACAAGACAAAAATGTGATTTGTTCCTGTTTCTGAGTATTTTTGGGTATGTGATTCCTAATCAGCCTGTGTCTGAAGCAGGTACCATGCAACCATGCAAGTATCATGCAGCTCCTCAATTGAGTGATTGTAGCATTCAGTCACTTGTGGCCCATGGTGCTGACTGACTGAATGCCTAAGTGGAGACCCAGAGGTTTGTATAATTAATGCAAATCAGCTATTCCAGGCCTCTTAGAGGTGACTTCATTCTCTTAAAATGGACCTGAAAGTTGCAAGGTGATAACTATCTTGTCGGGTATTGATGTAAAAGAAGTACCCCAAACAGAATGAGAGGGAAAAGGGGGAGTTACCAAGTTTCAGCTGTGACAGTGGTGGTCAAATAAGGTAGGAGGTCAAGAAGCAAGAGGCCAGTTTCTGCAGGAAGCAACGCACCTGAAGGAACACTTTTAGCTTCTCACAGTGGCCTTTTTTTTACTTTAAAATGAAACTTTATATTTTAATTATTAAATTAGGATCAGGAGAGGAACCGATCAACCTTCTATTTGCCTGTTTCAAGCCAAATCCCTCATTTTTTTAATCAAAATAAACCGTTGTAAATATTCACCCAGTCAGGCAGCATCTATGGAAAAAGAAACAGGGAAATATTTCACGTAAATTACCTTTAAGAAGACCCTTTTTATTTGTTGTTGATGGTGGTGATGTTACATTTACTGCCCATTCATAGGTGTCCTGAGAAATAAAAAACTTTAAGTGGCATCATGTATGAACTGCTACCTGTCATACAGGTCATTAGCACCATGACCTGAATGTTTTCAGAACCATAGACTTAGCATTGACCAATATACTAGGCTGTGTCCTAATGTTACATGGGGATCAGGTTGAACACTGACAATGACTGTGGGACTTTGGAAAAGGTTAGGTAGTATTGTCCACTCAACTGGAGCTGCAACTTGTTTTATTTTTTAATTACTTCACCATTTAAGGTTTCCCTTTTTTAAAAGGAATTTTTGGTTTTAGTGTTTAGTTAATAAATTGGCTCAACGCGGATCCAGGACTAGACCCACAGATCATCACCTTGCGACATACCTCTGTCTTAGAGATGCAGGTTGTCCCTGTCTGTCCCTGCACATCTTTTGTCAGGTCTGAAATGCTTTCTGTATTCTTCTCTGAAGTATTCCTCTGTGTTGAGTGTTGCGAGAAGGTGTGCAGGGTTTGCACCTGTCATCCACTGCTGCTCAGTATGTTGTGTGTGAGTTCAATCACGCCTGAAGTGGTCAGTTGTGGATAGGAATATCAACTTCCTGGTTTTATTAGAAGTGTCTTGTTTAAAAAAAAGCAATTTTGAGATTATTGCACCCCTGCAATTATTTACAGATTATATGGATATGTCCTACACTACAACAGAGACTATTAAGAGCACAGTAGCTCCCTGTCTGTCTCCTACAAACTTATCTTTACTCTGACTAAGTCTCTGTGATATTATTGTGTGCTTACTACACTCAACTATCAGTAAGGGTGACACAGTGAATGTGGAGGCCAATTTCTGCTCTTACTTTGAGGATGTCTCCATTGCAATCTGTAGCATTACACAGTAGAGGAGTCAATTAGCTCCGTTGGCTAGATGGTCACTTTGTAATGCAAAGTGATGCCAATACTGTGGATTCAGTTCCTATGCCAGCTGAGATTACCATGAAGGACTCTTCTTCTTAACCTCTCCCTTCTTCTGAGGCACGGTGACCCTCAGGTTAAACCACCAACAGTTATTTCTCTCTGGGACAATAGCCCTATGGTCCAGTAGGACTATGGGACTTTACCTACAGTATCACATGCAATAGATTTTGAACAGATCAAGCAATTCAAGATGCTTAGCCATCAGCAACAGCAGAATAATATTCAACTACAATTCATAACCAATAAAGCCCAGGTTTTGCTCATCTTACCATTCCCACCAAACTAATGGATCAATGAAGATGGAGTTGAACATGCCAGTGCAGTGCTGAAAATGTGTTGCTGGAAAAGCGCAACAGCTCAGGCAGCATCCAAGGAGCAGGAGAATCGACGTTTCGGGCATGAGCCCTTCTTCAGGACCTGGCAGTGCACTACCTGGCATACTTATAAATGAGATGTCAAGCGGGTGAAGCTAAAACATAGGTTAACATGGATGGCAAACAATAAAATGCAATAGGCAGAGATAAAGGATCCCATAACAAGTGAATCAGATTGAAGCTCCATAGTCCATTCTCATTGAGTTATAGATGGTGGTGGACAGTTATGCATCTCATTGGAGAAGGAAAATTCACAAATGTTTCTATCCTCACTAGTGGAGGAAGCCCATTTTGCACATCAGTGCAAAAAGACAAAACTGAAACATTTGCAAGAATCTATATTCAGGCATGCAAATTGGACAATACACCTCAACCTCAATCTTCGGTCCCCATCACAAATGCCTGCTTTCAGTTAATTTGATTCACTCCACATGATGTGAAGAAATGCCTGAAGATACTGAATACTGCAAAGGCTGTGGGTCCTGACAACATTCTAGTAATAGAACTGAAGACATGTGCTCCAGGACTACAATATCTATAGCCAAGCTGTTCCAGTACAGTTACAACACTGCCATTTACCCAGCAGTGTAGAAAATTGCCCATGTGTGTTCTGTCCACAAAATTCAAGAGAAATCTCACTTGGCCAATTACAACTCCATCAGTCTGCCCTCAATTCTGAGCAAAGTGATAGAAGGTGTCATCAACAATGATGTGATAAGCATGTTCTCAAAAATACTCTGCTCCCGATGCCCAGTTTGGGTTCCACTAGGATTAGTTAGCTCCTGGCCTCATTGCAGCCTTGGTCCAAATCTATCCAAAAGAGCTGAACTCAGGAGGAGAAGTTAGGGTTACTGTCTTTGTCATCAAAACACTTGCAGCACTGTGAGTCTACCTACACCAAACGGACTGCAGCAGTTCAAGAAGGCAACTCACCAACACCTTCTCATGGGTAATTAGGGATGGGCAATAAATGCTTGCCTAACTTATCCCGAAAGGTGGAAGGTAATCCTCCATCCACTGTCAGTCAGGGGATCATGGTCATATAAGTCATAAGCTCAGTCTGTAAGCAGTCCACCAGCTTGGTCTGGTCAATGGTCTGCTCAATCCAGTCACAATCAGGTGGTATGTCTGACTACAGTTCATGGTGGCCAGCAGTCAGTCTTATAGGACCATCAGAAGTAGTCAGGGAATTGCGTGTCGTCAGTTGGGTGAACTGCAGACTCAGTGCTCAGGATTCTGGTCAGTGATGTCTAGGGGCTATTCCTTTAAGGCAATTATGAGGAACACAACTCTGGGATTCTGTGCATTAATTGGTGGGGAAGATACAAAGAAGTTGTCAGAGTAATGGGGAGCTTGTTGCCCATAGGGCATGGGACAGTCAAGGCAGTGGTAGGAGAAACAACATCTGACGAGTTGGGAACAAGAACAATGATGTGGATGAAGGGCACGGTATAAAGGGGGTTTGTGATACAGTAACAGAGAGCTTTGTTAGGTACAGGAGGAGTTATTGGCAGTGACTACGACCATAACTTCCACAGGAGAGGCATGCAGGACCACAAATGGCATCAGTAAGGCATAATGTTGGGGCTTGGAGGGCAATCAGGAAGGTTGGAGGTAAAGTTCAATGTATTGGGTCTCCATATGGGGAGATGAGTGTTAATGGGCTGTCAGGACAGTGCAAAGTAATACAGAACAAGGAGACAATGGAGAGTACCTGATGAACAGGCAGAGCCTGGCATGGACAGTGTCCCACATAAACTATGTTCCTTGCATCACTTGCTGTTCACTAGACGTTAACTGCAACTGGTAAATAACTAGGATAAAGCCCATGGTGTGTGAATTCTGTATCAATTTGAAAGCATAGGATCCATACCTGCTAAACATTAGGACATTGAAGTGGCAAATATATTACTCATACATTAATCATTTTTAATTTGAAATCAATATATTGTCCATTTGCAATGCAATGGATGCAGAGTGAACGTTTTTAGGGTTCAAATCTTGATTTAAGACACTTTGCTTCATGCTATTGGTCCTTGAAAAATGGACATTGGCATGTCAATGATCTGGACAGGTTTCTTGAAATGGTGTAATAATTGTTAATATCCAAATAACATGGAAATGTTAAATGTATGATTTTATAAAAATGGTTATATTTTAAACCATCTATTTAATGCAAAGATAGAATGAAGTTATACTTTAGAAGGCAATCAGACAGCAGGAAGACACTTAACCTAAATTTTTAAAATATATTTTTATTGAAAAAAGATGGAAAAAAATGTTTTTTTGAATATTACAGCAAATACAAAGCCAAACAATTCAAACCAATGTTAAAAAACAAACCAACTAATTACATAGATAAATAAAAAATAATTAATAATTGAGCTAAAAAAGGAAAATCTTAACAGTAATAATAATAATAACAATAACACAGCTCAATGAAACAAAGCAATAGTCCTCAATCATTGAGCATATAAGTTTATACATATTCATATGTTCATAGTTCCTCCTCGCTGGATAACAGATTCATTACATAGATTTGTCATGGCTATACAAAGGCTGTTATTAGTATGGGGAACAAATCCGTATCCAGGTAGTTCAAAAAGGGCTGCCATGTCTTATAAAAATTCTCAGTTTCATGGTGCACTATACTTGTAAGAAAGTCCAAGGGGATGTGCTGCATGACTAGCTTATGTCTGCCAGCCAGCCCCGGGGGATTTTCTGACACCCATCCTAATAGAAAGTTCTTTCTTACACAAAGAGTGAGGTTACTGAAAAGCCTTTTTTTTGTGTGTATCTAATGAACGTGAATTAACAAAGCCAAGAAGAAGAGATAGTGGGTACATCTCTATTTCGCCGACCACAGCGCTCCAGTATGCCCGTAGTCTGTGGCAGGACCAAAGACAATGAGTAAGCGTGCCCATGCTCAGTCTACATTTAGGACACATTGGAGATGCTCCCGCTTTAAATTTAGCAAGGCATTCTGGAGCCAAATGGACCATGTGGAGAATTTTCAATCGCAAGGCGTGAGTCCTGTTGCAAATTGAGATGCTTCTTGCATTTTCCCAGATATCCTCCCATATTTCAGAAGAGATCTCAACGTTTAGCTCCCTCTCTCATACCTTACAGAGACATTCGGTCTCATCCAAGAGATCCACTCCCAATAGATGATAAGCGTTGCTAACAGATAATGTACCCTGAGCACTCAACACCTTCTTCTACATGTCAGTCCTATAAGGATCAGTTGGAAGTGTGGTCTGTTTTTGTATGAAGTTTCTAATTTGGAAAAAATGAAAGAGGTCCCTACTGGACAATTCGTATTTCTGAACTAACTCAAATAAATCACCCAGGCAAGACATGCCTATACGTTAAATCCAGAGTCCATTATCCCTGGCTGAAAACCCGGCATACCAACTATGGGTATCAAAAATGATGTTTTGGCAATATTGCCCTCACCCTGACGCATTGCCCTTGACAGTATTGATGGCCATTGGGCTATGGCAACAGTCCTTAACTGTTCTCATTTTTTCCAAGAACAGCAGGCTAATAAGGAGTGTCTTGCCTGAGATGCTTCGATGTCCAACCAAAATGAGTGTGGGTTCTCCCAGGCCCAATCTTTCACGTAACACAGCAACAAGCTTAATTGATAGTTTTTGATATCTGGGAGACCCACTCCTTGCAAACTGTAAGGTAACTGCAATTTGGTCAATTTAATTAGGGGTCACTTGTGATACCGGATAAAAGAACTGGACCAGCTGTTCAGTCTTCTAAGTATTCGCTCAGTGAAAAGCAGAAAAAGCATTCACATAGGATACAACAGGTGGACCAGAATGTTCATTTTAATGAGGGCTATCTGACC
Organism: Chiloscyllium plagiosum; assembly: GCF_004010195.1. Classification (NCBI taxonomy): domain Eukaryota; kingdom Metazoa; phylum Chordata; class Chondrichthyes; order Orectolobiformes; family Hemiscylliidae; genus Chiloscyllium; species Chiloscyllium plagiosum. Next base: position 31,966,686 of record NC_057729.1, read on the forward strand.
TAACCAAGAGATTGGAAGCACCTTCCATCTACAAAGGTCCTGGCTTGATTCTGTCGAATAAATGGGCAAAATTGGTTTTAAATAGCCGATCAAAAATGGGAATAATATATATATATCTAAATAGAAAAAGCCCTCCTGTGACCATCTAAAGGGGAACCGAGATCCACCCTCAGGATCAGGCATTCCCAGGAGACCACCTGTGGGCATGGCCTCTGATTTTGCAAAGTTGATTTTTATAACCCGAGAAGCCACCAAATAGATTGATGCATTGTATCAGGTGTGGCACTGAGACTTTTGGGTTTGGTAAGAAGACAAGATCACCATCAACATACAATGCGATCTTGTGTGACTTCATCCCCACTTCTGGAGCGATTATATTGGGATCCCTACGTATTGCCTCCACCAGCAGTTTGATCACCAATGTGCAAAGCAAAGGTGATAAGGGACAGCCCTGTCGACTGCCCCAACAAATAATAAAATTGCTTTTCCACACACCATTGGTGAGGACTGCAGCAAGAGAGTCACTATACAAAACCTCCACCCATCTGATAAAGGTCTCGCCCAGGCCAAACTGCTTCAAAGTATGGAAAAGATATGGCCACTCGACCTGTCAAATGCTTTTTACGCGTTTAAGGAGATCACCAATCCCTGCTGATGTACTTGAATAATGTTAAGTAATTCCTGATATTATCCGCTGATCTGCGACCTTTTATGAACCCTGTCTGGTCCTCCTTAATAATGGAGGGCAGTACAGTTTCTAGCAGGGTCTTAGATAGGATTTCGAAATCAATATTCAGGAGTGAAATGGGCCTATGGGAACCGCAGTCCTCTGCGGCCTTCCCTTTTTTAAGAATGAGAGAGATGTTCGCCTCACTTAGAGATGGCGGGAGGAGGCTACAACTACATGAGTCATTAAACTTACTAAGCATAAACCCTGAAAACATACTTATGAATTCCTTATAGAACTCACTGGGGAGCCTGTCAGGATCCGGCACTTTTCCATTCTGGAGCTGCCTCACAGACTCCTGCACCTCTTGCTCTGACAATGGGGCATTGAGGAGAGATTCCTGTTCAGGGATCGCTCCCCGAAGATCCAAATTCTTAAAAAAACGCTCCATCCTAACCCGCCCACCCTCACAGCTTTCATATTGGTATAGTTCAGAGTAACGTTTCTGAAATGCTGCATTAATTCTTTTAGATTAGGTTAAATTTCCAGTGTCTTCCATGATCGCGGTAATGGCTTGGGAGCATTCCTTTTCCTGGCAAGGTACGCTAAGTACTTGCCCAGCTTATCCTCATGCTCAAACAACCTTTGACTTGCAAATATATGCTCCTTCTTGGCTGTCTGTGTGAGCATGGAGTTCAGCATACACCGAAGCGTTCTGATCCTCACCAGTTTAGCCAGCCAGGGTCTGTCAAAGTATGCCTTTTCAGCTGCTTTCAGACGTGTCTTGAGCAAGCGTTGCTGCTCACCCATCTGGCACTTCTTACTGGCTGATAGGAAATAACCAATCCCCTAGCATAGGCTTTAGCTGTTTCCTAAAGAATGGATGGGTGACTGGCCGAGCCTGAATTAATATCTAAAAAAACCCTGAATTCAGTAGAAAAGAATTTGATAAACTTGCTATTCTTGAGGATGAAAGGGTCCAATTGCCAGTGCCTCAAGCCTACCACTTACTTCTAACCATTAAATACACTGGGCCATGATCAGAAATAGTCATATTGCCAATTGTACATTACGCCACAAAGCCCAATATGCTGCGGGGGTAAAATAAAGATCAATCCTGGCATAGCATTTATGTGGGGTTGAAAAGAACGTGAAGTCCCTGCTAGTAGGGTGAAGGTGCCTCCAAACATCTACCGACCCTAATTCAGCACACAAATCTCTTAACTGTTTAGATCATGGAGAAGATATCGGCAGGCCTTTGGGCAATTGAAATCCCCTCCTATGATAATATGTTGAGATGCAAGGTTAACCAGTCTAGAAAGTATGTCTGTCAAGAACTTAAGGGGGTGGGCTGGGGGAGAGTAAACATTCAAGATCCCATATTCTTCTCCATGTATCAAAGCGTTAAGGATTACAAATTGCCCGTGTGTGTCTTTATTGCACTCTAACAACTTAAATGGGAGATTCTTTCCAACTAAAATAGCCACTCCTCTATTCCTCATATTGAAAGATGAAAAATAAACTTGGTCATACCCATACTGTTGCAGTTTCAAATGGTCTGCATCATTCAGGTGTGTTTCTTGTAATAAGGCAACATTCACCCTCTCCCGTTTAAGACTGGAATGTACCTTCTTCTTCTTGACTGGCTAATGACTCCCCTTAATGTTCCAGGTGCACCACTTAAACACATCGTTAGCCATAACCTTCTCTACCACCGTTTAGACTTCAAAGAGGAAGAACCTGAATTATAGATCACTGAGCTTTAATGCAAAAGAATCTACAAAACCCATAGACTAAAATAAGTACAGCCAACAAATCTACAAAGCTTACAAAAACTATATACAGGAAAAACAGGAAAACAAAAATTGCCAAAGGCACTGATTGGAGGAATTTACCCACCCTCCCCAACCCCATTCAAAGGGGGTACCAACATGTCCCACAACCTACTAACCATCCCAGCTGCCATCTCAACTCCTACCAGCTAGGGTCGCACCACATACTCGGTAAAGAAAGAAAATACCAAGAGCAAGGTTAGTACAATAGACAAGTAAACTAAAAATAAATATGTCACCCATCCCTTAACATAACTTGGAGATTAAAGATAAATACTCTATCCATCCCAGACATCATTATTACCAGAAAGGAGACTCCACCAAGTCCTTTTTAAAGAAGAACCAACCTGAACAGTTCTGTCCTCTATGCCTATTCAGCCAATTGACTTAAGTCAACATTTCCACAAAGTTCTACGCTTTCTCTGGTGAGTCGAACAAATGTATGATCCATTATGATTGATCCAAAGCACCGCTGGATATCTTAGAGAAAACTGGATCCCAAGCTCTCTCAATCTCCTCTTGATGCCATTGTAGGACTTTCTTTTCCAGACCACTGCCGCTGAGAAGTCTTGAAAGAGCCACCACATACCAACCCCCTCGAATCCCTCCCCCAGAATCTAGAGGCTTCCATGGCCCTCTGCTTGTCTTTATAATGATGGAGCCTTACCAGGACAGGACATGGGTGCTGATCCGCATCTGATTTTCATGCCACAATCTGGTGGGATCTCTCAATTGTTATCCTTCCCTTTTCAGCCTCCAAATTAAGGAATTCCGGAAACCACTTCTTGAAGAACTTCACCGTTTGCTCGTCTTCCGTCCCCTCTGGTATGCCAACAACACATGGGTTCTTTCTTCTGCCCCTGTTTTTGAGATTGTTTACCAGATCCAACAGACCACAGACCTGTGTTTCCAGTGCTTCAATCCGGCTCTTGGAGAAGTCAGTCTCTGCCTCAATCCCTGCAGCCCGGCACTCAAGTTCATCGGTCCTTTTTCCCAGGTCTTGCAACATAGCAGATATAAGAGCCAGATTCCCTTCGATTTGTTTCCTCAATCTGCTTCCCCAGGACCTCCCCAGGTGAGCTTCCTCCTTTTTTTGGCATTCTCCAGCTGCAAATTGTTTTTTCAGGTTTCTAGCTCCTTTCCTGTGTTTTTACTCACACTAAAGTGAATGGGACGGGTTCAAGTTCTGTCAGGTCTTTTGGCATGAAGCTCAGCAAAAGCAACCCTAACAGGACACCGCCATCTTGGATTCCCACTATCCTAAATTTTTAATTAAAAATTGACACTTTTGTTGAACTCAGAACATGGATATCGCTGATCACATGACACTATTGACACCAATTTCTGAAAAATTCTGATCAGCAGTAGCCAGAGAACAAATGGTTATATCATCCTTCTAGAAAGAGACACTCCTTGCATCGCATAGACATTCCAGCCAAGTCAACAAAAGGAATCATACACAAGGTGTCAGCTTCAACCAGCTCTGAACTAGAGTGAAACTGCTGGCTTGTTTGAATAGCCTTTAATTGTGCAGTTTTTGATTTCTTTGTTAGTCAGCTTATTACACCAGTTGAAAGTAGCTACAGGCTCAAATAACAGCACCCACTGATCTCAAATCACTTTCAAAGGCTGAATCTTGGAAAGAATCCTGTGTTTTGTCTCTGAAGTAAACCAATTTACAAATTAGAACAATTTGACCTTCACCAGAAATTTGACTGTATCTGAGGTTTTCCAAAAGGGATAACCAAAAGAAATTCCATTAGACATTGACTTACTGGACTCTCTAACATACGTGAAGTAATTCTGATGCCTTTGGTATATTGACTTTATAACTTTTTACCTTTCCTTTCTTTCTTGGATGCATGTGTATGTGGATGTGTCTTATGAACCGTTCTTCTGGGTTTTCGATATATAAGTAAACCTTATTTTGTTTGAAACTTCAAGAATTTGCTGTAGGTCATTTTAAATTGGATTTCACAAACTGGGTTTTCGGAAATATAACAGCAGTTGTTTTTTTAAAAGGGAAAATAACATTATCGAACACTTTAGTTCCAGACAGAAGAGTGAAAATAAGATATCTGGTGGATAGCTAATGTGGTTCCTATGTTCAAGAAAGGCAGCAGGGATAGCCTGAGTAATTACAGACCAGTTAGTCTGACATCAGTGACAGGGAAATTATGGGAAAGAGTTCTGAAGGACAGCGTAATCTGGATAAACTGTTCATCACATTCCTGATGAACAGCTTGTGCTTGAAATGTCAATGCTCTTGCTCCTCGGATGCTGCCTGACTGGCTGTGCTTTTTCAGCACCACACTTTTTGACTCTGATCTCCAGTGTCTGTAGTCCTTACTTTCTCCCATCATCTGGATGGGTATGTGAATAGGAATGGGTTAGATGGATATGCACCAAATGCTGGCAAGTGGGACTAGATCAGTTTAGGATATTTGGTCGATGTGGATGAGTTGGACCGAAGGCTCTGTTTCCATGCTGTATAACTCTAGGATTCTATGCTTAATCAATAATTGGAAAGACAGGATCCATCAGGTATAGTCTGCATGAATTTGTTAAATGGCACAGTCCTATCTAATTTAATTGAGTTTTTTTTAAAAAGTGGCTAAATATGTTGATGAGGGTAATGCCGTTGATGTGGTTTATATGAGCTTCAGTAAAGCCTTTGACTGGGTCACACATGGAAGGCTGGTCCAGAAGGTAAGAGCCCATAGGATCCAAGGCAAGTTAGCAAACTGGATCCAAGATTGCCTCACAAATAAGAAACAAAGAGTGATGGTGGAGGGTTGTTTGTGTAATTGGAAGCCTGTGGCCCACAGTAAACCATAGGGTTTGGTGCTGAGATCTTTGGATTTGAATTTAGAAAGCATATTTAGTAAGCTTGTGGATAACATGAAAATTGGTGGTGCTATTGATACTGAGGCGGATGGTCCCAGGCTACAGTTTGATATTGATCAGCTGGTAAATTGGACAGAGCGATGGTAAATGGAGTTTAATGCCAATAGAGGTAATGCATTTTGAGAGGGCTAATCAGGGAAGGATATACACAATGAATGGTGGGTCCCAAGGGACTACTGAGGAATAAAGGGATCTTGCTGTGCAAGTCCATGGATCGTAAAGGTGTCAGTACAGGTCGTCAGGATGGTGAAGACGATATATGAAATGCCTGGAGCAAGAAGATATTGTTACAACTTTATACAATGATGTTTAAGCCACAGATGGAATACTGTGTGCAGTTCTGGTCGCCACAATATCAGAAAGACATGATTGCATTGGAGATGGAGCATAGGAAATTCACCAGGAACTTATTTGGAATGAAAAATCTCAATTGTGAAGAAATACTGGGTGAGCTGGGTTTGTTTCCCTTGGAGCAGACAATGGGGGCTTCTGATTGAGGGATACAAAATTATGAGAGGTATGGACAGAGTAGATCCTGAAAATCTCTCCCCCAACCAGCTGTGCCTAAGACCAGAAAGCATACATTTAATGTGAGCAGCAAGTGATTTAGAGGAGATCTAAGAAATATTTTTTTCACACAGACAGTGGTAGAAATATAGAACATGCCGCCTGAGAGGTTGGTGGAGGCAGGTACTTTTTCAATAATTAAGAATCATCTGGGTGAGTCCTTAAGTGCCAGGATTAAGTGTTGGTAAATGGGAATCATGTAGTTTGGTGTTTGTTGGACAGCATAGATGTAAGGGGGGCTGAAGGGCTTATTTCAATGTTATATGCCCCCTCCTTTTTGTCTGTGACATAACATTTCAACCTGGATTCAAGGTCCATGAGATTCATGCTGCCACAGTGATTGGTACTGAGAAATGAACAAGCAATCAATTTGTAGTTGACTCATGTTTTTGTTGAAAGATAACTGAACCTCACAGACAGATCAGGCTGTAAGAACATAGAGTCATAGAGGTGTACAGCATGGAAACAGACCCTTCAGTCCAACTCCATGCCAACCAGATATCCCAACCCGTTCTAGTCCCACTTGCCAGCACCTGGCCCATATCCCTCCAAACCCTTCTTGTTCATATATCCATCCAGATGCCTTTTCAATGTTGCAATCGTACTAGCCTCCACCACTTCCTCTGGCAGCTCATTCCATGCACGCAACACCCTCTGTGTAAAAAAGTTGCCCCTTAGGTTTCTTTTATATGTTTCCATTTCACCTTAAACCTATGCCCTCTAGTTTTGAACTCCCCCACCCTAGGGAAAAGACCTTGTCTATTTACTCTACCCATGCCCCTCGTGATTTTATAAACCTCTATAATGTCACCCCTGAGTCTCCAACGCTCCAGGGAAAGCAGCCCCAGCTTATTCAACCTCTCCCTATAGCTCAAACCCTCCCACCCTGGCAACAGGCTTGTAAATCTTTTCTGAACCCTTTCAAGTTTCACAATATCCTTCCGATAGGAAGGAGACAGTATATGAGAGAGAAAAAGAAAATACAAGCAGCTAGTTCTGTACCTTAAGCAGAGATAACATCGGTCCTGTCAGTAACCATGAAATATATAGTTGCTCGCACTGAGATAGGGGAGACCAGGTTTGTGATGATTAAAAGAAAATTGCAAGATTCATGTAACTTGGCTACAGAGGGAAGGATCTTCAATTAGTCCCTCACAGTGGAAGGTAGTTTGAGAATCAATAATTATCTAGCTTCAAAAGGACAGTGGAAACAAACAATTTAAAACTGAGAATAACTTTGGACTGGAGAATGAAGTGTACACTTAAAGCAACAGAGTAAAATACAACTACAGAGGGATATTTTGTTGCTTTATAATTTAAATGGGGCCTCTTTTCTGTGGTTTAGGATATAAATTGCTACTTGAATAATATTTAGACAGGGTGCTTTTAGTTTATTTATTACAGTATAAGCATTAAAACTCGCAGGCTGCGTGGTGGTGGAGGGGTGTTTTTCAGACTGGAGGCCTCTAACCAGTGGAATGCCACAAGGATCAGTGTTGCATTTAATCATTTATGTAAATGATTTGGATATGAGCATAAGAAGTATAGTTAGTAAGTTTGCAGATGACACAAAAATTGGAGGTGTAGTGGACAGTGAGGAAGGTTACCTTGGATTACAACCTGATCTTGATCAGATGGGCCAATGGGCCAAGGAGTGGCAAATGGAGTTTAATTTAGATAAATGTGAGTGCTACATTTTGGAAAAGCAAATCTTAGCAGGACTTACACACTTAATGGTAAGGTCCTAGGGAGTGTTGCTGAACAAAGAGACCTTGGAGTGCAGGTTCATGATTCCTTGAAAGTAGAGTCACAGGTAGATACGATAGTGAAGAAGACATTTGGTATGCTTTCCTTTATTGGTCAGAGTATTGAGTACAGGAGCTGGGAGGTCATGTTGCAGCTGAACAGGACATTATTTAGGCCACTTTTGGAATATTGTGCGTAATTCTAGTCTTCCTATCAGAAGGATGCTGTGAAACTTGAAAGAGTTCAGTAAAAATTTACAATGATGTTGCAAGAATTGGAGGATTTGAGCTATAGGGAGAAGTTGAATAGGCTAGGACTGTTCTCCCGGAAGTGTCAGAGGCTGAGGGGTGACCTTATAGAGGTTTATAATATCATGAGGTGCATTGATAGGATAAATAGACAAAATCTTTTCCCTAGTGTGGGGGAGTCCAAAACTAGAGACATAGGTTTAGGGTGAGAGGGGAAAGATATAAAAGAGACCTAAGGGGCAACATTTTCGTGCAGAGGGTGCTACGTGTATGGAATGAGCTGCCAGAGGAAATGATAGAGGCTAGTACAATTGCAACATTTAAAAGGCATCTGGATGGGTATATGATTAGGAAGGGTTTGGAGGGTAATGGGCCGGGTGCTGGCAGGTGGGACTAGATTGGGTTGGGATATCTGCTCAGCATGGACAAGTTGGACCGAAGGGTCTATTTCCGTGTTGTACATTTCTATTACTCTATGACATAGTGGTAGTACCCCTATCTCTGGGGCAGGAAGCAAGCATTCCAGATCTACCTGCTCTGGAGTTGGGAAATAACATCTCTGAACAGGTTGGTTAGAAACTATCCTCAAAACTTGAAATCCTGTGTGATTCATTTCTCTCAGCCATTGGAAATTCAACTATCTTTTGAAAAGTTATCAACTTCTATGGAGACTTTAATGAGCTTGTCTCAATTCCAGTTGTATTGCAGAATTTGAGGACATGACTTAGGGACCCTGTCTTGCCATGTGATGTCAATAATTGTCAGGGACAATACAAGTAGATATATTTGATTTGACATCAATAGCAGATTAATGAATCCTGCACATATAGTAAATATTTTGAGGTTTACAACTTTGTTGGTTAGCAACCTTTGTTCGTAAATGATCGTCTTGTTCCAGCCAAAATCTTCACACCAATTTATCAAAGGTAGAGCTCCTCCCCATTATACCAGTGAGTGGCATAATTATCAATTGTGACATTTGGCAAGAGGATACTATAGAGGTAGTAAAATATAACAATCAATAAAGTAAAGAAAAGGCACAAAATTGTCAAAAGTACATGAAAGTTTTGTTTATCACTCTTGTGAAAACTGAAAAGCAATAAGTATAGTTACCTCAGACAGTTGAACCAGTGGTCAGAGATACAATGAAATGTCTGATAACTGAATTTACAATAAAAGTTTGTGATGCAGACTGCAAATAGTGACAAAGGTATGTTTTTAGATTACATTAGATTAGATTTTAGATTACATTACAGTGTGGAAACAGGCCCTTCGGCCCAACAAGTCCATACCGACCCGCCGAAGCGCAACCCACCCATACCCCTACATTTACCCCTTACCTAACACTACGGGCAATTTAGCATGGCCAATTCACCTGACCTGCACATCTTTGGACTGTGGGAGGAAACTGGAGCACCCGGAGGAAACCCACGCAGACACGGGGAGAACGTGCAAACTCCACACAGTCAGTCGCCTGAGGCGGGAATTGAACCCGGGTCTCCGGCGCTGTGAGGCAGCAGTGCTAACCACTGTGCCACCGTGCTGCCCACTGTTGAAATACAATATTTACCAGTAATTGCAGAATGCTGAGGACTATGTAGAAAATTTCACTGGGCAAAATGTATCATTTTATATGATGTGGAGGAGCCAGTATTGGACTGGGGTGGACAAAGTTAAAAATCACACAACACCAGGTCATAGTCCAATAGATTTATTTAAAAGCACTAGCCTTTGAAGTACTGCTTCTTCATCAGGTGGTTGTGGAGGAAGACCAGAAGACACAGAATTTATAGCAAAAGGTTACAGTGTCATGCGGCTGAAGTATACTAAACAAACTTAGATTAAATCTTTCATCTTTTAGAATGGTTTTGCTGGTTTTAGTTCATTACATAGAAACGAGTAAAGGCCTAATAGCATTGTGAAGTTGCCAGTTTCCCTTGTTTATTTGGTTTTGATATAGATAAAGAATGACATTAGGTTGTGATTTTTTTTTACTGTGATCTTCAGAATCGAATTGAATTTATTGTCACGTGTACCAAGGCACAGTGACAAGCAAAGGGAAGGGGTTGAAATGACTAAGAGTAGATGACGGACTGCGTGATGCACTGTAAGTTGTAGCAAGCACCCACGAGGCAACAATGCACCGGGGCTGATGCTGGATCACATGTCACCAAAGTAATTTTTAAACAGATGGCAGTGAGCAATTCTCTCTGGTTTGGGCTCACTTCCTGAACACATCTGGTGCTTGCTGTTGTCCCCTGCATTTCCCTCTTTCTCCTCTGAGAATCTTTAGTTTGACTGTCTGGCACAACTGCTGGTGAAAATGGCTGGTTTTTCAATAATGACACATTGTGAATAATGCAGCAAGTCACCATGAATCTCGACACTTCTGTGGCCAAATACCGTGCAGCACCTCCTTTTCTGTTGAGGCACCTAATTCTCAGCTTCAGGAGCCCCTTGGCCTGCTCCATGCTAGCTCTGGTGGCTGAGTTTCATTATAAGAGTGCAGAGCTGGTGTTTAGTGGTTTCTCAGAGGTGACAAGAGACATAGCATGGAAGATCTTTTGTTACCAAGTACACAAATGGCATTTTCATAATATTTGCAAAAACTTGCATAATAATTGCTTATTCAACTAACCACAGATTTTCACTGATCATGAACATGTATGTCTTAATTCTTTAAAGTAGCGCCAATAAACAGTTTTGATCCGAAAGGAAAGATGTCAATGTGGTCAACTCCTTCGAAAGATTATTTTTCTAGCTCCTACACTAATAGAGTCTTGGGAGCTGTACCACATGGAAACAGACCCTTCGATCCAACTCGTCCATGCCAACCAGATATCCTAAATTCATCCAGTCCCATTTGTCAGCATTTGGCTCATATCACTCCAAACCCTTCCTATTCATATACCCATCCAGATGCCTTTTAAATGCTGTAATTCTGCCAGCCTCCATCACTTCCTCTGGCAGCTTATTCCATAGATGCACCACCCTCTGTATGAAAACGTTGCCCCTTAGGTCCCTGTTAAAGTTTTCCCCTCTCACCCTAAACCTATGCTCTCTAGTTCTCAACTCCCCCACCCCAGGGAAAAGATCTTGTCTAACCATGCCCCTCATGATTTTATAAACCGATAAGGTGAACCCTCAGCCTATGATGCTCCAAGGAAAACAGCTCTGCTTATTCAGCCTCTCCCTATAGCTCAAACCCTCCAACCTTGGTAACATCCTTGTAAATCTTATCTGAACCCTTTCAGGTTTCACGATATCCTTCTATAGCAGTGAGATCAGAATTGAAAACAGTCTTCCAAAACATTTCTTTCTATATCTTTATGTGTTTGTTTGGTTGACCTTTTCTTGCCTTAGTATTCCTTCTGTATCTGATTTGACTCCAATTCACCCTCCTTCCCACAGCACCTTCTCAAGATCCTGAAATTCCCTCCCTAACAGCAATATGACTCTACCCACAGCAAATGGACTGTTGCAGCTCAAGAAGGCAGCTCATTACCACCTTCTCAAGAATGGGCAATAAATACCAGCGATGCCTACATTCGATGAGGGAATACAAAAAAAACACCATGAATGATGCACTGCATCTGTGGGTCAAATGACTGTCTCATTGTAAATGCACGGTGGCAGCTCTCGTTGCTGTCAGTTGCAGACAAATGTTACATTGAGGAAGAGGAATTCCTTCCTGTTCCTGAACATCTCAGGTTTAAATAAGGGGTGTGAATGGCCATATATGTGCAGTCAACAGCTCCCTGGACCATGGGGAATCTCACATCACACTTAATAAACCAACTGCTAACTCAGTTTATCATGTGCTAAGCACTCACGGGCCAAATGCTTATCATAGTGAGCTAATCTTGAATGACATCAGGTCAACAGGATGCATCACATGCTTATTGCTCACAAATAACAGCTTTAAATATCCTCCTTTTCATGCTTTTAATCAATCACCAAAGGTAGATATTTTCACCAGAGTGCTAATATGCAAATGCATATGAACAATCCATTTTGAATATTCAACCTGAGAAAAATCCATTGTAAAGATTCTATTGCTTAAGTCTCTACCAGACTCCCTTTCTCCATCTGAGGTAAATATAAGCATGTAAACATGCTTTTCCCACCAGAATTTTGCAATGGGTTCAAATGCTTTTATTGTAGCAAATTCAAAAGTCATTCCGAAATAAACACAGCCTCATAATTTCTTCAGGCCATGACAAATATGTGAGAAAAAAAATAACTGGTGCATGCTGGAAACTATAATGAAATCCCTTCGAGCTGAGAGATTAGCAGTTGTGGGAAGGAATCAAATTCCATGCCATTCCATGCTGGGATATTTGAGTAAAAATGTTAATGAAAGTACAAAAGTTAATTTTATGGAAAAGCTTAATCATATTTATAAATAAATATGTTTTATGTCTTCACAGTATTATAAACTAGATACTTCTTACTGACAAGCCAAAGTTGTAATCATAACGTGTTTCAAATCATTTTCAGGGTGATTGGATTGGTTCCCTGTCTTTCTCCTGTTAGTAAGTTTTGCTGACTGTTTACATTGATACATCTGTATTGGTAATTGTTTTACTTGTTTCCCTTATAATTATTTCATATGGTTCCTATCTCCTGGTCCTAGATAAGTTGCACACGTTATTTCATTTTATTAACAGCAGCTGAAGTAACTTCAAAGATAAAGATTCAACTCTAGTGATGTATAACAGCAGATAAATCTGGAAAAATGTTGTGGGTGATAAAGAACAAGTCAGGTGATCTAGCAATATTCCTGGATCAGGAAGTGATTTTGCCCACCCCATGGAGATTTCCGCAGAAATCCAGAATGGGAAAACGTTCATGTGCTAAGAGGAAAGTTGTACATGATGTTGTGATCTTCCTGGAATGATACAAAATGTTGAAACAACTCCTCATGCGTTCCCAGCATAGATAGGTATCAAGGCAAGAGCTACACAATTGATAATTGTTTAGACAAACTAATAATTTTCATATGATTGTCAAAATGAAACAGAACAATTTTGTGGACTATCATAAGGCACTTAACTGAAGAAGAACAATTGGACAGAATGAGGTCAGAGTCATACAACATATAAACAGGCCCTTAGGCCTAATTTGTCCATGTTGACCAGGTTTCCTAAACTGAGCTGGTCCCATTTGACTGTGTTTGCCAAATATCCCCCTAAACTTTTCCTATCCATGTACATTTCCAAATGTTATTGTAATTACACTCACCTCTACCACTTCCTCTGGCATTTGTTCCAGATACCACCACTCTCTGTATGAAGTTGCCCCTCAGGTCGTAGAGTCATAGAGATGTACAGCATGGAAACAGACCTTTCAGTCCAAATTGACCATGCTAACCTAATCTAGTCCCATTTGCCAGCAATTGGCCCATATCCCTCTAAATCCTTCCTATTCATATAGCCATCCAGATTAAATGCTACAATTGTACCAGCCTCCGCCATTTCCTTTCGTAGCTCATTCCATACACGCATAAAAATGTTGCCCCTTTGGTCCCTTTTATATCTTTCCCCTCTCACCCAAAATCTATGCTGTGTAGTTCTGGACTCCCCCACCCCAGAAAAAGACCTTGTCTATTTATCCTATTTCTGCCTCTCATGATTTTATAAACCTCTATAAGGTCACCTCTCAACCTCCGATGCTCCAGGGAAAACAGCCCCAGCCTTTTCAGGCTCTCCATTTAGCTCAAATCCTCCAAGCCTTGCATCATCTTTGTTCATCTTTTCTGAACCTTTTCAAGGTCCTTTTTAATTCTTTCTCCTCTCAACTTAAATCTATGCCATCTAGTTTTCAACTCCCCTACCTTGGGAAAAGACCTTGGCTATGTACCCTCATGATTTTATAAACCTTGATTTTATAAACCTCATTCTCCCACGCTGCAGAGAAAACAGTCCCAGCCTATCTATTTTCCCTTATAATGCAAGCCTTCCAGTCTTGTTAACAGCCTTATAAATCTTTTGTAAACCCTTTCCAGTTTAATAATATCCTCCTATAGCAGTTTGGTCAGAATTGTTTGCAGTACTCCAAATGTGGCCTCACCAATGTCTTGTACAGCTGTAATATGACATGGTAACTCTTGTACTCAGTGCTCTGACAGATTAAAGCAAGTGTGCCAAATGCCTTCTTCACCACACTGTCTACCTGTGATGCCACTTTGAAGGAATAATGAACTGCACCATAGGTCTCTCTGTTCAACAAAACTCCCCAGAGCCCTATCATGAACTGAAAAGAACAGTCTAGGGGACAGAGATATCTGTATTCCTGGGGGGTTTTGAAATATGAAGGATGTAACTTCAGCTGAAATCCACAAGTGATAAGTCGAAACAGATAAGGCAAGCCTCCATATGTGATTCAGCTGAACCCCAAAGTTATTTCAACAATTTCCAGTTTCCTGGCCTTAACTGGTTTCCTTTCCCTATGAATTTCCAATCTTACTACACATCCAAGTCTACCAAATCCGAGTTTGAGATCCAGGCAGTGGTAAGGTTCCATCTGGAAGAGAAGGTCTTATGTAGAACAATAGATGCTACGGTGAGTGTAAAATTTGACAAAGTGAAGCTTTGTGCCTAACTAACATAAGGAATGGAGAGGGTTAATAAGTACTCACCATTTTTGCTGAAGGCATCCTGTCTCAGCTCATCAATGTCTCTTCCTTAACCTAGATTTCTGCTTTGCAGGGATCAGACATTCCCCATAATGGCTAAAGCAAGTTCTCCCTATCTGTCCTCAACTACTCTTTTCATAATCCAGGGTTTCGGTGCTCATGACCCAATTGATAATCTAATGGAAGTAAGGACGCTGAGCATACCCATGATGTTGGAATGAAATAGTCATAGAGATGTACAGCACGGAAACAGACCCATTGGTCCAACTTGTCCATGCCGACCAGATATCCTAACCTAATCTAGTCCCATTTGCCAGCACTTGGCCCATTTCCCTGTAAACCCTTCCTATTCATATCCCTTTTAAATTTTTCCCCTCTTACCCAAAACCTATGCCCTTTAGTTCTGGACTGCCCCAGAGAAAATACCTTGTCTATTTATCCTATCCATGCCCCTTATGATTTCATAAACCACTATAAGGTCACCACTCAGCCTCCGACACTCCAGGGAAAACAGCCCCAGCTTATTCAGCCTCTCCCTATAGCTCAAACCTTCCAAACTTGGCAACATCCATGTAAATCTTTTCTGAACCCATTCAAGTATCACAACATCCTTCTAATAGGAAGGAGACCAGAATTGCATGCAATATTCCAAAAGTGCCCTAATGAATGTCCTGTACAGTTGCGATATAACTTCCCAACTCCTGTACTCAATGCTCTGACCAATAAAGGAAAGCATGCCAAACACCTTCTTCACTATCCTATCTAACTGCAACTCTAATTTCAAGGAACTATGAACCTGCACTCCAAGGTCTCTTTGTTCAGCAACACTTTAAAGGACCTTACCATTAAGTATATAGGTCCTGCTCTGATTTGCCTTTCCAAAATGCAGCACCTCACATTTATCTGAATTAAACTTCATCTGCCACTCCTTGACCCATTGGCCCATCTGGTCAAGATCCCGTTGTAATCTGAGATAACCTTCTTCGCTGTCCATTATTCTTTAAATTTTGGTGTCTTCTGCAAACTTACTTACTATACCTCCTATGTTCAGATCCAAATCATTTATATAAATGATGAAATTGAGTAAATCCAGCACTGATCCTTGTGGCACACCACTGATCACAGGCCTTTGTGCTAAGAGATATCTTGGCATCCTTGGAAAGCACATATAGTGACTGGTATCAGCAGCACATTATGTTATTGGCAGGTGGGGATTAGAGTCTTTGATCTTACCCAGGCACTCCAGATTTATCAATCTGTGCAAGTCCTAAGACTGGCTCAAGCAGCAGGTAATCAGGCTGTTATTTTATCTGCCATCCTATCACTGTTTTGAAAGGTCATTCCAGCCATCTCCAACTGGTCAACATCAGGTTTTGCTGGAGCATCACATGTCAATGTAGCAGAGCTTCCAGTGTAGCTATGAGAGCTGCTGTTGTCATGGTGGAAGAAAAGGTTCAGTTACCTCTGCAAATTGCAAATTTCATGGACAAAGATGCTCACCTCCAATTCCAAATGCCCATACATGTCCTTAATCCTGCAATTATCTCCAACCTAATTTCAAACATGGACATTTACAAGTTGGAGGAGATCCAGATGAGCAGATTGTTTGTACTTCCACCAAATACATGACAAATTTCAGCAATCATGACGATGTCATTGGGTCTCATGACTTGGTAAGCCATAGCATTGTGACTAAAGATGAAAATCGAGTAAAGGTTCCTTACCGTTGAATGCTACCCCATTATTGGATTGAAGTCCAGGACTATTTGCAGAAGGCTTTGGAACAAGGGATCACCTGAGCTGTCAAATCCATGTGCCTTCCCATAGTCCTTGTGAGGGAGAAAGATGGCAACATGAGAATCTGTGTTGATTACCAGGCATTCAACACAAAGACTCATAAGGATGCTGACCCTGTACCTAGAATTGAGAAAATATTGCAAGTACTCAAAGATGAAACTTGTTTCTACAGACTTGATTTGGCTGATGATTATAACCAGCTACCCATGGCTAACAAGACAATGAAAAGATGGCATTCTCAATGGGTGCTTGGGGCTTTACATATAGGCAGAATGTCTTTTGGCACTGTAATGTCTTTGCCACCCTCATGCATGTGTTGGGCAAAGCATATGGCAACCTTCATTTCAGTCCCTCCTTGTGTATCTGGACAATGTTCACATCTTCATCTCAACCTTCTCGGAGACACTTTGCAAGACTGGGCACTGACTTAAACAGCTTGTTGCAGTTCAACTTGAAAGTCAAATCAAAGAAATACCAACTTTTCCAAAACAATAGTATCTTGTTTCCATCAAAGGTATTACTCCTGACAATGAAAAATTCTAAGGTTACAGGAATGGCAGAGGCCTAAGGTGGAATGAGTACTGCATGGGTTCCTTAATCCAGCTAGTTACTATAGGAGGTGATACCGGAGAATGTTGAAGGAGCTAGTAGAAAGGCACGATGCTTCATGAAGCATCACAGAGAGATGTACCCCAACACGTGAAGACTTTTCACACAAACAGAGGTTTGCCTCATCAACTGTCCTTCGCTACCTAGATTACCAACTCATTTCCATACTGGAAACCAACAGCAGGTTCCTTGGACTAGGAGTGATGTCATCACAGGTCAAAGTCAGAAAAGAATGGTTGTTGTTAGTTGGAGTCACAAGCCAAACAATAAGAATATGCAAAATTACTCCGGTATGAAACTCAAGCTGCTAACTTTGAGGTGATGATTTGGAGATGCAGGTGTTGGACTGGGGTGTACAAAGTTAAAAATCACACAACACCAGGTTATAGTCCAACAGGTTAAATTGACTAATCTCGATATAGACTAAGTGATGACCATAACACCTATTATTTTATTGCGTGTGATAGGTAACAAAATTAATCCTTTATCTTCACATTAAAATGATTTCATTTTGCCTTCTCAGATACAATCATCCTCAGAATTAGTGGGTGCAGTGGGGATAGGAGTTTGCTGGCAGTTAAAAAAAAAACTGCAAGAAAGTAGAGAAGGAATCTATCCATTGCTCACTGTCAAAAACAAAATTTAAAAAGTGCTTCTAATTTTAAATATCCACATTTTTAAGATATATTAATATTGTGCTTTGAAGCACATCAGCAAAGTTTGGCTTACTATTAAATCTGATCAGCAATTGGTGTACCTACAATGAAAAATGGAAATGGCATTTTCTGATGCATTTATAGACATAAGTTGCTGCTTTCCAATTTTTTGTCCCACCCAAAATGTTGAGTTTGACACATCAAATTCTCTGATGCTATGGCGAGATGACCTATGTGTGCTTCCAATTAAACCTGTTGGACTATAACCTGGTGTTGTGTGATTTTTAACTTTGAGGTGGGCTACTTCCTACAGATTCAGGGTAATTCTGATTGGTGCATATTTTAAAGTGTTTACAGACAACAACACAATCAGCTACTTTCAAACTTCCATCAAACATGAAGCAATAGAGACCAAATAGGCAATTGAACTTGTTCAATTTCAGTTCCAGTTCCAAATCAGAACAGCTCAGGGAAAAGAAATACAAATACTGATGCCCTTAGTTGGAAGACTGGCACAGGATGAAACTCACTCCAGTCTGTTTGGATGGCGCTGTGATACTATGTCCATACCACAGTTCACAGACTCTCAAATTATTATAGTGCTGTCAGAGTCCATTTGGTCCATCGAATTTTCACCAGCATTTTGACTTACTATCAACTTCCTGCCTTTTCTTTGTCACCCTATATATTGTTTCTATTTAAATAATCATTCAATGCCATCTTGTGTGCCACAGTTGAACCTGCCTCTATCATACTCCCAGGAAGTGCATTCCATCCCCTCACTATTTGCTGAGTTATAAGCTTTTTATCACCTCACATTTGTTTCTTTGGTAAAACACATTAATTCTGTGCCTCGGTTCTTGGTCATTTTACGAGCTGGAATAGTTTCTCCCTATCTATGCAGGACCAGCATAGCCTTATCCTCTCCAAAGGAAATAGCCCAAACTATTATGGTAATTGAAGTTTCTCATGCCTGCCACTATCCTTGTAAACCTCGTCTGAACGTTGTCCAATATGTTCACATTCTGATTATAGTGTCAAAGACAGTAATCTGACCCTGAATCCAGTCAGACAAAGATACAGCAAATTGTCACAATCTTTGAATGAGATCCAAACTAGTTACAGCAAGATAGAACCAGATACAATTCCAACTTTGCTGCCTATTGCAAAAGAGGACCTCAAACAGCTACAGCTGCTTGACATGGATATCATCAGGCTGCGCCACTATTAGAATGCCTAACGGCCACCAAGCCAGCTTTGGCTGTTGAGGGAGACCAAATAGGCAAGGAAACGGCTGAGATGCTGGGAGAGTACCAGGGAGGAGGTGGAGTCTTTGTTAGGCTGGTTCATCACAACAAGAGAAAGATGAAACAGCTCATCCCTCCCGCAACTGCCTCAAGAGTCCAGGGTCGGCAGCAGTGCATGATCAAATGGGACATCAAGCATCAGAAAAGACAACTGACCAGAGAGCAGTGTTATTCATCTGGGGCTGGCTACTGATCAATCATAGAATCGCTATTGCGTGGAAACAGGCCCTTCAGCCCAACAAGTCGTAACCGACCCTCTGAAGAGTAACCCACGACCAATTCCCCTACCCTATGTTTACCCCTGACTTCTGCACCTAACCTACACATTCCTGAACACTATGGGCAATTTAGCCTGGCCAATTCACTTAACCTGCGCATCTTTGGATTGTAGGAGGAAACCGGAGCACCCAGAGAAACCCACACAGACATAGGGAGAAAATGCAAACTCCATACAGACAGCCACCCAAGGTTGGAATTGAACCCAGGTCCCTGGCATTGTGAGGCAGCAGTGCTAACCACTGAGCCACTAGACTGACAATTTTCAAAGTAGAGAAATTGCTTCACCTTAGCATATGAGCCCTGGTCACCAAAAGGCCTCTGTCCCAGCAATGGCTTTTATGGTCCTTGAGCCCAGCACTAATGAGCCATTCTTGTACTCACAGATGTCTTCACCAAATCCTCACAGGCCATTCCCACCCATGAATAAAAGGCCTCAACCAAAGCCAGAGTTCTAGTGCATGATTGGTTTGTCAGTTTCAGCAGCTCATGTTGAATTCACAATGATCCGGTGGGTAAGATCCTTTGAGAGCAAGACCCTACAGGAGGTTTGCAAGATCTATGACCTTGCTAAGAGCTGCACCACCTCCTATTCTCCAGAGGGCAATGGATAATACGAAAGATTCAACCACACTCTGCATGGCTGTTTGTGCACTGTGCCTCGCATGAGTCAACAAAAGTGACCTAAGTGCCTTCCAGAGCTGGTTCATGATTATTATAGCATTCCACACCCATGAGCTATTCTCTTCAATATCTCTTTTTGCATCCATCCCAAAGACCATCTCCTTTTTCTCACCATACCTTTTGATTTGGATGGCCAGGTGAACGAGTGGATAGTATATCATTGCACAAAGGGAAAACCAGCTATTTGAGACACTGGCCAATAGGACTGAGCGAGAAATGCTCAAAAGAAAAATGTTTGGAAATCTACAGGATGAACCATTCAATCAACGCAAGGGTATTCCTCTGAAATTGGAATATCAGGGATGAGGATAAGATACAGGATATCAGAATCCCATGGAATCACCAAGCAGAGTGGCCACAGCAAAGTTGTTGAACCAGTGATGGAGGGAAGCCTGGGAAAAGGGTTCACCGAGGGAAGCTGCTTGAGGCCACCTGAGGAAATGTGGAGACGAGCGGCTCACTCAGTGGTGTGTGGAAGAGTCAGTGCATGATGGCTTGAGCAAAGTGCAGGTAAATAGCAATAATGAATCTTGGAATAATTTGTGTATTGCTGAATCCAGGGGCTGCATCCAATTTGAGGAGACCTACTCCTACTGTGGTAAACAACACAGGAATGACTTGCTGGGAGGTGGCTGCTGATCATACAACTCTTGGAGACCTGACTGACCTAGACCCAAAAGTGGGCTTTCCAGCATAGACTCTGAAACCATGGAAAGTACCAATACAGATAAGAGGCTGAGAATGCCCCTTTGAGCAAATGCTGGATATCATCCCACTCTTTAATATTTGTCTGGATCAGTGATGCAAGAAGATAACCCTATCACTAATGTGGACCTAACCATTCTAGTCATTATGGTACAAATTGCTTAAAAATTGGTCACTGCTATGTGTGGTCACTGGGAATGCAAATCTCAAGCAAGGAAGCATGTAAAAGTGCCTTCAATCACAGTTACCGACAATGAGAGACTGCACAAAGCAGGAATCTAGATAGCACTGATGGACCCTCTTTGGAGGAAGGGTGTCTTTGTCAGGCAGAGGCCTCATGAAGAGAGAGACAGACAAAGAGTTCCTCAACTAAGAGGCTTAATCCTAGGTATTTAATCTGTTTTCCTGGTCCTAGTCTTAAATTCTGTTCATGTTTCTAAAGACTTGTTATGATTGAAATAAAAACATCACTGCTTGATGATCTTCAGATCATCTGTGTGTTTCAATTTTGCATTATATTTTGAAGTATAAACCTGACATGGACACTTTCCTATGGAACATGCAGGTCAGTTGACCTGTTCTTTCCTGCCAATTCATTTAGAACTGCAAGAACACGAAGCATGTGTGGACAGGTCTTGATAAATTCAGTAAAATTTAAGTGACGCTTTCATCTCGTAATGGTTGCATTTCTCTTATGAATTAAATGAAAGCAGGGTTCACAATACTGTTGCAGACTCTTCCGCTTGAAATCCAGAAATGGTATGTGGATCAGTGATACCAAAACTCCATTAACTGACAATAACCTAACCATAGGAAACTATATATGAAGATAATGGAAAGAGATCCACACATGTCAGAAATTAGGTTTCAGGCCAGGGGCTTTGAAAGGTATATTTGAGATAGAAACATTTTTGCAAGCAAAGTGAAAACACCCTGCTTGTGAATCTCTGAATTCCAAGCTACATGTAAGCAGAATTAGCATTGAGGTCTCTGCTTAAGGAATAAGGAAGGCTTTGTCACAGTACTTTGCAATTGCACCTTAACTGGAGTGCAGTAAGAGAAAACTGTTACAGTGAACATAAATCAACAGTGAATCCATCCTTCTAAAAACTATCAGCTCATTTCTTCAGCAGACAGAAAATAATGACAGGCCATCCTCAATTCAAGTTTTCATCCCAGGAAAAGCAAATTTAACAGAGTTCTTGAAATTATGATAGCTGAATACTACTCATTTTATAATCTCATTCTTTACCTTGAGTGTACGTGAATCTGTATGAATGTGACAATAGGTGTAGTTCCACATATCTTGGTGGTGAACAGTAAACCCTTACCTTTCTTTTACAAAGTACAAGAACACTGTCATTTGTTCTTGACAGTTTCAGCACTCAAGGATTAAAACACTTATCTTTAATAACCACAATCTTTTTGGTGAGTTGAAGTGAACCAAAAGAGAACTATTCCTTTTATCAGTCTCCTGGCAGTGACAGAACGAATTGAATTGGCTGAAGACTGTCTCGATGCTGGAAATCTCAAGAGGATGACAAAATGGATCATCTCATCTACTCAGTACCTTCAGCTGAATACAGTTGCAAATGCTTTAGTTAAATGTTTTGCATTGATATGCTGAGTTCCCTGTTCATTGAGGGATGAAATATTTATGAGTCTCCTTCATCTTTTAGCTACTTAACTGTCCACCAACAATCATGATTGGCTGTAGCAGGACTGTAGAGCTTTGATCAGATCCCTCAATTGTGGGATTATTTAGCCATGTCTATCGCATGGTGCTTCTACTGTTTTGACATGCAAGTAGTCCTCTTTGTAGCCTCACCAGCCTGACAATTCATTCTTAAATATGTTTCGTGCCTGGCATACCCTCCTGTACTCTCTGATGCCCTCTTTCATTTTTTTAATGACCGCCACGAGAGGTACACTGTAGAGAACCTTTACGCATCTTATGAAAACTTCACCCAGACCAAACCGGTCTAGAGTATAGAAAAGGTACGGCCACTCAACTCGGTCAAGTGCCTTCTCTGCATCTAAAGAAATCACCAATCCCTGTATTGACTGCTGTTGGCGTGCTTGAATTACGTTAAGCAGCCTCCTAACATTATTGGAGAATCTGCGACCCTTTATGAAGCCCGTCTGATCCTCTTTAATAATAGAGGGTAACACAGTCTTCAGCCTCAACACAAGAGCCTTAGAGAGGATCTTAAAATCCACATTTAAGAGTGAGATGGGCTTGTATGAAGCACAGTCTTCCGGATCCTTCCCTTTTTTAAGGATAAGTGAAATATTGGCCTTTCTCAGAGATGGTGGGAGACAATCATGACTATATGAATCATTAAACATATTCAGCATCAGGCCTGACAGTATACTTATAAATTCCTTATAGAATTCACTGGGAAGTCCATCAGGACCGGGTGCCTTTCCACTTTGAAGCTGCCTTACAGCTTCCTGCACTTCTTGCTCTGATAATGGGGCATTGAGAAAGGATTGTTGTTCGGGAGTCACACCCGGGAGCTTCAGATCTCTAAAAAAGGATTTCATTTTGGCCTGCCCCTCATCACAATTCTCAGACTGATATAACTTAGAGTAGACTCTCTGGAACGCCACATTAATCTTTTTAGAATCACATGTTAGGTTCCCAGACCCTTCCCTAATCGCTGTAATGGTTTGTGGGGCACTTCTCTTTCTGGCAAGGTATGCTAAGTATTTGCCTGGCTTGTTACCATGCTCGTATAATCTTTGCTTTGCAAAAGCTAGCTCCTTCTTTGCCGTCTGCGTGAGCACGGAACTTAGTGCAGACCGCAGTGCCGTAATCCTCTGTAGTTTGACCAACGAGGGTCTGTCAAAATAGGCCTTCTCGGCTGCCTTCAACCGTGCTTCAAGGAGACGTTGCTGCTCACCCTTCTGCCGCTTCCTACTGGTGGAATATGAAATAACTAACCCCCAGCATAAGCTTTGGCAGTTTCCCAGAGAACAGATGAGCTATCAACCGAGCCTATGTTGATATCTAGGAATGCCAGAAATTCTCCAGAGAAATACTCCACAAACTTACTGTCCATGAGAATAAAAGGGTCCATTCGCCAGTACCTTGAATCCACTGTAACATCCTTAATCTTAACCATGAGGTACACTGGAGCATGATCAAAGATGGCAATGTTACCAATCATACAGGATGCCACCAGATCCAGGGTTACCACAGGGGTCAGAAAAAAAATCAATCCTCGTGTGACGTCTATGTGGATTGGAGAAAAACGTGAAATCCCTACCTGTAGGGTGCAGACACCTCCAGACGTCCACCAACCCTAATTCCCCACACAGACCCAATAACTGTTTAGTTTGTGCAGAGGGTATTGAGGGACCTTTAGGCAACCTGTCTATTGTGGGGTCCATGAGGCAGTTAAAATCTCCCCCGATAATGATGTGCTGAGACTTGAGACTTATCAATTTAGAAAACGCATCTACCAAGAATTTAATAGGATGAGCTGGGGGAAAATAAACATTTAAAACACCATATTCTTCCCCATTTATCAAGGCTTTAAGAATTACAAATCTCCCGTATGTGTCTTTAACACATTCCAACAATTTAAATGAGAGATTAATTGGTGAGTGACTTCCCTTGATATTCCAGGTACACCATTTAATCAAATCATTAGCCATAATCTTCTGCAATTACATTTAAATTCCAGAGAGGAACCCGAACCACAAATTGCTGAGCCTTAGTGTCGCATGGTCCACCAAATATAAAAACCACATAAACCAAAACTGCTACATTTAACAAACATACAAAATTATTAAAAATAAAAAAACAACAAAAACCAGAAAACAAACCAACATATAAAGCGCCAATAGCGCTGAGTACGGGAACTCACCCTCTGCCCGGAGGGGGCAACTACGCGTCCCGACTGCCCATAAATAGGCATCTAGCCATTTCAACCACCTTCACTTCTCCCAGCTAGAGCTGCATCGCAAGCACAGGCTAAAAAGAATAAACACCCATAGAATATCAATATGAATAAAAACACATTATTTTATAAAAATAGGGGGAATAAATACCCTTCCTTTGGTATATCCTAACTTAGAAATGTAAACTGTACATCTTAACCACTGCCACACATAGTCTGAACCAAATTATTATCAATAGAGGAAAAAAACGGGAAAAACAAAGCTCCAACCAGATTTCCTCCATTTCTTTTACAGAATGATAAACACATACCCAAGCAACAATATTTATACACATTATAATTGTTTAACTTAGGTTAGTTTGTCCACAAAGTCTCTTGCCTTCTCCGATGTGTCAAAGAGATGGATGGATCCATCTAAGGTGATCCGAAGCACTGCCGGATACCTCAGGGAGTACTGAATCCCAAGCTCCTTCAGTCTTCTCTTGACACCATCATATGATTTTCATTTCTGGATCTCCGCTGCTGAAAAGTCCTGAAAAAACATGATCTTAGACCCCTCGTAAATTAGGACCTTTGGATCCTTCCCTTGGAGTCTGGAAGCCTCCATGACTCTCTCCTTATCCCAGTAACTGCACCAGGAAAGGACAAGGGCTTGGACCCAGACCCGGCCTCCGTGCTGCAACCTGGTGAGCCCTCTCTATCTTCAATCCTCTCATGCCAGCCTCAAAGTCAAGGAATTTCGGAAGCCAATCTTCAACAAATTCTGCAGGTCGCTCACCTTCCTTATCGTCAGGCAGACCGATGATCCGAATGTTTTTTCTCCTGCCCCTGTTTTCAAGATCATCCACTTGATCACGCAAATTACGAACCTACTTCTTCAGGGCTTGGATCTCATTCTTGAATGAACTGTCATCAGCTTCCACCATTGTGACCCTGTGCTCCACCTCATCCGTCCTGTTCTCCAGGACTCCCAGCTGTTGCTCATGCTTCTGCAGCATGAGAGAGACTGGAGCCAGCTTCTCTTCAATCTGTTTCCCCAACATCTCGCGAGATCTCGAGAGCTGGTTCACCAGGTCCTGGAGAGTAATCGGCTCCGACGCTGCTGCAGGCTGAGCTGCAGATCCGGCCTCGGATGCTCCTCCTCCCTTTTCAGGCATTTCTGGACAGCTGAAAATACAGGTAAGTCAATTTTTAAATGTTTCTTGGAGCTCCACAATCTTTCCAATGCCCCAAGAAATCCTGATGACCTGGGTTGGGCAGGTTAAAGGACCATCCTGCTCCTGCTGCAATGCGAAGCTCTGCAGTGTGATTTTCTCAGATCGCCACCATCTTAGATCCCCCTCCCTCTTTCATTTTAAGGTAAAGATTAGTAGTTCCATGAATCTGAAGGCTCCCAGCTGTACTGCACCAAGTCACTCAAGTCTCCTTTTTGGTGTGTTTGTCATTGCTGCGTCATTGCTGTGTTGAGGTCATTAATGTTCACTACTGCAACACACATGCCACATGTTGTGTTAATGTGACTCATTTTCCCAGATCTCAGGTCAATGAAGGAGCATTGAATACACTGCAGCTGAAGACCTGTATCACTTCCAACAGTACCTACTTAGTCTGTGCCGCTGACCTCCTCTAGCTACTGTGTGGAAACAATGCGTGTCTGCACACCTTCCCTGCCTCTTGCTCGATCTCCACAGTGAAGCTTAATTCATTATTCCTTATTAAGTCTCTATTCTTTTTCTAACTTTCTCTCCTCAGCACAGTTGTTGTCCATGAAGCTAATATCATGAATGGTGGGTACCCTTTGAAACTTCCGCTAAACTCCCAATTCCGATTCCACCAGATATGCTTCATATTTAGCAAATGCAGAGGTAGATGATAAATGGTTTCCTCTTGTTAAATTTGGCCAATAGGCCTTGTCACACACAGTAGGGGCTGTGACCCAAAAGCATTTCCAACTTTTCAGTAAGTACTAAAGCATTAGATTTCTGCCCTATGTCTCTGTCAAGTCTTATTTTCCTCTTTTCTGTGAGGTGTGATTTGGTGCCATGTTGACAGCCCATTGTGGAGTATTACATGAGTCACAACATTAGATCCAAACTCAAAAGTAAAAAATATTAATAATACAGATAGTGATGTTCCCATCCATCTGTCGTCCTTGTGCTTTCTAAATAGTAGAAGTTGCAGATTTGGAAGATGCTGTTGAAGGAATCTTAGTGAGTTGCAAATCATATCAACTCACTGGACAGAAAAGATCTTGCCAGCTACTTCCTATTTTTGTGACTTATTTTAAATCTGTGTTAAATGTATTCGTTATTTGCGATTCCACTCATATATTTAGTTAATTCTAGTTAACTCATGTATAACCTAATTATACATCAATCTTCATGGACTGAGATTTAACAGAAAGCAAGGGTATGAAATATTTTACAAAGTAGCAATCTTGGATCAAAGAATTTAATAGCAGTTAATTTGTCCTTATTAAGGTTACTTTTCAAGATTAGTCAGTAGAACAGGCCATTTATACCAACTGTAGGATGTGGAATCGCGCCCACAATTCTTAACAAAAACAGAAATTGCTGGAAAAGCTCAGGAGGTCTGACATCATCTGTGGAGAGAAGTCAGAGCTAATGTTTTGGATCCAGTGACCCTGCCTGATAATTCTTAACAGAGGCAAACTGAATTTGTAGTTGTGTTTTTCTAAGGAATCAGGCAGAATAACTTAAAGGAAAATTATATCATCTGAATTTTAGATGCAACCAATATGTAAAAACAACTTTTGCATTTGTTTTGTAGGTGCAACAAGTAAATGGTAAGTTGACCTTCCTTACACAGGGTTTGAATAAAAAAGCATGGAAGTCAAGTAGTGATGTAGAGGGCCTTAAGGAGATCACACCTGGAGTACTGACTGCAGTTTTGGTGTCCTTACAGAAGAAAATATATACTTGCCATAGAAGAAGTGCAGCAAAAGTTCACTCGGCTGATTTCTGGGATAGCAAGCTTGCCTTAAGAGGAAAGATTGCTTTGACTGGGCATGTAAACACCGGAGTTTAGAAGAATGAGAGGGAATCTCATTGAAAAGTATAAAATTCTGATCTGGATGGACAGACTGGATGAAGAGATGATACTTCCTCTGGTTGGAAGGTATCATAGAAGGGGTCACAGTTTCAGGAGAGGTGGTAAGCCATTTTACAGTGATGAGGAGAAATGTCTTCACTCAGAGGGTGGGAGGTAAACCTGTTAAATTTTCTACTACAGAAGGCTGTTTAACAGAAGTTACTGAATATATTTAGGGAAGAAATAGATTTCCAGAAGCAAAAGGTGTCTAAGAGTATGGAGAGAGAACAGGAGTATGACATTGAGATAGTGATCAGCCGTGATCACACTGAATGGCAGAGTGAGCTCAATAGCCTATTCTGCTCCTATTTTCTATGTGTCTATGTCTCTGTGAGCAATCACTGATATTTAAATTGAAACAGGAAGTGCTGAAAATAAAATTGAACAATTCTTGTTAAAGAATGCACAGGGACCGCAGGCAAATATCTGCTTTCTATGCCATCAAGTCTATTATGTATGTTTAAAGAAATCTCTATGTTATCTTTGAAATCTGTTTTGCTTAGCTCAAGAAGGATTCACTTTAAAGTGCTTCATAACAAATACATTAAAGTTTGATTTTAAGAATTCAATAATGTGTTTTTAAATGTTATGAAATGTTAGCAAAAGTCTTTGAATAGTAAAGATGAGAAACTGAGTACTGGAGAAAACCTAAAGCTCCACGAGTAATAATTAGAATAATGTCTTCAGCATAACCACATGGCATCAGAGCATTTAAAAGCACCATTTATTCTTCAGAGTAAGTCAAATTTGCCATCTGTCCAATCAGAAAGTGAACTCTGTTCAGAATAAATGTGTCAACCTCTTTTTTTTTACAATGTTTTTAAACTTTATTGCATTTCAGATGCTGGTTTTTCAGATGCTGGCAAGTTGGAATTGCCAGATGCAAATTCACCAATATAAATGTCAATCTGGTGCCCACTTTCACACCAGCCTGCAGACTGTTAAAAAGCAAATGACTTAGCGCAACAAAGAGTCTGAAACAAAAACAGAAATTGCTCAAGAAGCTCAGCAGGTCCGGTATCATCTGTGGAGTAGAATCAACATTTTGTCTCGAGGAAAGAGTCTATTATCCATGGTTGGTCTTGTTCAACTGGGTATCTCCACACATAAGCCTCGCTGAAACTCATCAACAACAGCTGAAATCACAGAATAGTTTTAATCATTACCAAGTTATCAAAGATATCAGCTGTTCTTTTATTCACAACTAAAGCCACACTTCCAAAATGCTTCATGTACATGAATGTAAGATGATAAGCATTGAATGTTAAAGTAGCCCATCATTCTGGTATTTTTACCACAAACATTTCAGAAAGGTAAGATTTTAGAGCTGTCCAATGGTTATTATATCAAAATATGGCTAATACCAAAGATGTGCAAATTGATCCTGATCTACCTTTCCACATTGAAGATGCAGATCTGACTTCTTGACAGGTTACTAGGTGGTATTCTTTAGGATATTACAAGTTGAAAATGTAAATCAATGCTTAAAATGTCGATACTAACTTGGAAAGCAGCAGTATTAAGGAATGTGAATAAAGATCAAGTGATTTGTGAGAAGAACGGAATTAACATGGGTAACTCAGTAGACTAAAGCTCTGCTTTCATGTCTATGGATACAGAATCATTTATTTCTACACATTGTCAGTGCAAATTCCCCATAAGGCAAACCTTGCAACAACCAAATGTAAACCGACTAATGTTATGGTCTGGTTGATTTAAGAAGGGTTACACCCAAAATGTTGAATTCTCCACCTACTGATGTTGCCTGGCTTGCTGTGTTGTTCTAGCCCCCTACGTGTCTATCTTGAATAAAGCATCTGCAATTTATTTTTGTCTCTGATCAATATAAAGCAGGCATATTTATCTAAACAATCAAAAAGAAAATACTGGTTAGTTATTCCAAGTGTCATGAGGCCCTTCTGTAAACCTTTAGCAGGCAATTTTAAGTGATGGTTTAGGAATGAAAATACTAGTGGAACCATAAATACCCATAAATTCAACACAAGTTTAAAATAAGTTGCAAAAATACTAGGGGGCTGGCAAGATCTTTTCCATTCAGTGAGATGATATGATTTGCAGCTCACTAAGGTTCCTTTGACAGAGATGACACCAAAATTGGAGGTGTCGTGGTCAGCAAAGAAGGTTACCTCAGAGTACAATGGGATCTTGATCCGTTGCGCTAATGGGCTGAGGAGAGGCAGATGAAGCTTAACTTAGATAAATGTGAGGTGCTGCATTTTGAAAAGGCAAATCAGAGCAAGACTTACACACAAAAGTGTTGCTGAAAAATAAGGACCTTGGATTGCAGATTCATAGTTCTTTTAAAGTGGATTGGCAGGTAGAAGATGACACCAAAATTGGAGGTGTCGTGGTCAGCAAAGAAGGTTACCTCAGAGTACAATGGGATCTTGATCCGTTGCGCTAATGGGCTGAGGAGAGGCAGATGAAGCTTAATTTAGATAAATGTGAGGTGCTGCATTTTGAAAAGGCAAATCAGAGCAAGACTTACACACAAACGTCCTGGGGAGTGTTGCTGAAAAATAAGGACCTTGGATTGCAGATTCATAGTTCTTTGAAAGTGGATTGGCAGGTAGATAGGATCGTGAAGAAGGTATGCTTTCCTTTATTGGACAGACCATTGAGTATAGGTGTCAGAAGGTCATGTTGTGACTGTATAGGACATTGGTTAGGTCACATTTGGGATATTGTGTACAATTCTGGTCACCCTCCTATCAGAAGGATGTTGTGAAACTTGAAAGGGTTCAGAAAAGATTTATAAGGATGTTGTCAGAGTTGAGCTACAGGAAGAGGCTGAATAGGCTGAGGCTGCTTTCCCTGGAGCATCTGAGGCTGAGAGGTGACCATATAGAGGCTTATAAAATCATGAGGGGCATGGATATGGTAAACAGACAAGGTCTTTCTCTGGAGTTGGGGAGTCCAGAACTAGAGGGCATAGGTTTAGGGTAAGAGGGGAAAAATTTAAAAGAGACCTAAGGGGCAACATTTTCACGTAGAGGGTGGTGCTTGTATGGAATGAGCTGACAAAGGAAGTGGTGGAGGCTGGTGCAATCACAACATTTAAAAGGTAGCTGGATGGGTATATGAATAGGAGGATTTTGAGGGATATGGGCCTAGAGCTGGCGATTAGGTTAGGATATCTGGTCGGTATGGATGAGTTGGACCAAAGGGTCCGTTTCCGTGCTGTACATCTCTTTGATTCTGTGACTCTATGACAGCAACTTCCAAATCTGCAACTTCTCCTATCTAGAAGTTAATTATTATTAATTTATTCTCTCTCTCTCTATCTAGAAGCATGAAGATCATAGATGGATGGGAACACCACCATCTGCAAGTTTCCTTTCAAGATACAAACCTTCCTGACTTAGAACTATATTGTAATTCTTTCAGTTATTGAATCAAAAACCTGAAATTTCCTCCCAATTGTGTGAGTACCTACAGATTGGACTGCAATAGTTTTAAAAGGTTGGCTCACCATTGCTTTTTCAAGGGATGGGCAATGAAATGCAGGCTTAGTCAGTGACAGCCACAGCAGGTGAACAAATAAATGCTGATCCTGTCAGCGAAACTCATACCCCGTGACAGAATTCTGAAAACTCTGGATGACACTGCCAGAAAGCATAATGTCAATAAAGTCAACAATAATATATATATTTGAAAAAATATTTTTGCAGGGCTATAGGAAAAAATGGGACTAATTTGAAAGCTTTTTTTCAAAGAGGTCGTCTGAAATGCTGAGCCAAATAGAATTTTGATCTGGGAAAGAGGCTAAAGGGAGGCTAACATTGCTCACCCTTCCCACAGAGTCTGCACCAAACCCTCAGCATGGGTGGTTTGGAGAAGGCTGGGAAGATAACATTACCAAAATTCTCAAAACCAAACATAATCTGCCTCCAACATGCCTCTAGAGTTCAACAAAAATACATTTTGGGTGCATGCAAGTCTTCTGTTTATCAGGGCAGAGTTTTAGAGTACAATGGGTGAGTGGGGGAGGGGATGAAGGTGATAGGTCAGGGAGGAGAGGGTGGAGTGGATAGGTGGAAAAGGAGATAGGCAGGTAGGACAAGTCCGGAAAAGTCATGGGGGCAGTGCTGAGCTGGAAGTTTGGAACTAGGGTGAGGTGGAGGAAGGAGAAATGAGGAAACTGTAGGTCACTCAAAACGATATGCTAACAAAGCTTATTTGACGAGATTTTACCAGGGATTTAAAAAGAAATTTGCCAGCAGTTCAGGAAACTAATCAGTGAAACTGAGGAAAGAGTGAGTGGTACTCCTTGAGATGCTTAAAATTCAGATTCACCAATATGAAAAGATGCTTTTACAGTTGCTTTTGCAGTTCCCCTCTGGTAAACATTTTGCTGAGAATGTGTGTTGACACACATGTAGTTTGGAAGCTTTCAAACAGACAAGATTAGGAAGGAAGGGTGCATTGGGTGACTTTCATTTAAATTATGAATTTTGAAAGGAATATAATCACCATTAGCAGTTAGGTTGTTGTGATAGTCCCTTAAGGAGCCCAAACAAAGTGAGGTGCTGGAAGACTGGAGGTCGGCTAACGTGGTGCCACTGTTTAAGAAGGGTGGTAAGGACAAGCCAGGGAACTATAGACCCTGAGAGCATTGCCTGAACTTCTATAGAAGTGACCATCCAGTTCAAGACAAACATGTTGCAGAGATTGAGGCACCTGTCCATTAGGTTTAGAATAGGCCTTCTCGATTTCCATAGCTATACTGGATTATGGCATAGCATGTGTCAGTTCCTTCCAAAGTGAGACTGAATAGAAAGGGTTTGGAGGGATATGGGCCGGGTGCTGGCAGGTGGGACTAGATTGTGTTGGGATATCTGGTCGGCATGGACGAGTTGGACCGGAGGGTCTATTTCCGTGTTGTACATTTCTACGATTCTATGACTCTATAACAGCAGAAAAGACCACAACAGAAGGACTGAAGTAGCAACAGGCACAACCAATGTCACAGGTTAGTACATGCAGTGAGTTGGCTTTTTGGCGTATTGAAGAGCGGTGCCCTGACAGGCTAATCATGACTTGGAGAAGCCAGTGTTGGACTGGGGTGGACAAAGTTAAAAATCACACACCAGGTTATAGTCCAACAGGTTTATTTGGTGGTACTAGCTTTTGAAGTGCTGCTTCTTCATCAGGACCACCTGATGAAGGCTAAGATTGACATAGCAGGTGGTAGCATATAGCTACATCTTCCTAGAAGAAAAATTCCTCACTACTGGACCTGGTGATCACATATTACCAGCGGCTGTCAAAAACCCAAATGATCTCAATTTCTTAGCTTGTGCTTCTTTCCAGGACGTCAGCTGATACATAGAGAGGTCTCACTTGGCTGCAGGTAAATGCAGAAGGTAAGTCACAGTCCAGTACTTTCCAGGCTATTAACTTATGTCAACTTTTCCTATGCTGACAGTAACCAAAACGATTAGTAGTTGGTTTGCAGTCACAAGTGGCTTCTCACAAGTATGGAGTGTAATCAACTGCACACGTTACAAATGGAAGACCACAGTGCAAGTTAGAATTAAAGTACTTAAAAGTATTCAGTAGACCATGGAAGGCTGAAAAACATATTCACTTCATTGGATCAAAGCAAAAATTAAAATTGAGGAATAATTTATTTAGAAGTCAGTTTGAAGACAGCTCAGAGCAGGCTTCATTGGCATGGGGGTGAGTGGAACCAAGGGAAGGCTCTCTGGTTTCAAATTATTTGTGTGTTTGCTGGGAGAGACTTTTAGTTACACTTTGGACTTCGTGTAGTTTGCAGTTCACCAAGAGAAATTTTCCAAAATAAATGACAGGCAGTCTTGCATTAGATAGACCAGCACTGTAAGCAGACTAAAACTCTTAACTTTGTCAGAGACTATATGGAATGCAGTTGAGGCTGAATCTCAATTTGAATTTTCTGATGAATAGAGGTTGAAAGAGTCTACTTTGAAGCGAGTGGGAGAATCTCTAGTGGTTTCACAGTATCTTACTGAAAAACAACCAGCAGAGTAGGTGGGAGAGATTGGAAATGTAGCCAGGAAAAGGGACTATGACTTCCACAGTCAAGAGAAAATAAATGTCAATTTACCTTTGAGAATAACTTTTGACTGAAGAGAATTCTCCAATTCACTGCAACATACTTATGAGTGGTCACGATACAAGCAAAGAAGATTAATTTGTCTTACAAGGGATTTCTTGGGGAAAGTAAGAATTGAACCTCAAAGCAAAACATGTTTTGTTAAAAACCACTTTAAGTTAACGGTGACTGTTTTGTATAATTATCTTATAGAGAAAAAAGTTTGTTTTAAAAATAAGTGAAATGTTGTGATACAGTTCTATTGGTCAAAACAAATTATTTAAATTTACTTTTAAATGTTAACAGTCCCTAATGTAACTGTTTGGAGTTGAAGCAGCATGTTGAGTATTTGAGTAGGTGATTGATGGTGATAGCAGGAGGCTGTTTTGACTATTTCCATGTTCCTTGTCATCTCTTTCTTGTGCAAGGACCGCACCACTGCAACTACTCATCTCGGTGCAGCTTGTTACAGAGCAGTGACACTTTTTAAGAAATATTTGTTAATGCGATGTGGGTATCACTGGTTGGGACAAGATTTATTGCCTGTCCCTCGATCAGAAGACAGTTAAGCATCAACCATATTGTTGTGGGTCCGGATTCACATGTAGGTCAGACCAGGAAAGGATGACAGATTCCTTTCTCTAAAGGACATTAGCGAACCAGATGAGTTTTTACAACAATTGAAAATAGTTACATGCTCATCGTTAGACAAGTTTTTTTAGTCCAGATTTTTATTCAATGCAAATTTCACCATCTGCCATGGTGAGATTTAAACCTATATCCCCCAAATATTAACCTAAAGTTCTGAATTGTTAGTCTCATGGCATTACACTACACCACCACCTCACCAAGGATAAAACATCTGACACACTCTTTAAATCTGGTGATACCTGCTGTAAAGGTGTGGTCATGGTCTGCAGAAACTCATCTGAGAGCATTGCCTGAACTTCTATGGAAGTGACCACCCAGTTCAAGACAAACATGTTGCAGAGATTGAGGCACCTGTCCATTAGGTTTAGAATAGGCCTTCTCGATTTCCATAGCTATACTGGATTATGGCATAGCATGTGTCAGTTCCTTCCAAAGTTACAGCTGTCCTTTCATCATCTTCCTGTACAATGATGGCCTTTGAGCTTTAACATCTGCACTAGCTGAGCAAAGCTTGAAGAGGAGCCCGTTACCACTATGTGGCTCTCTACAGCTGTCTCTCTCACCAGGGTCTGTGAACTTACTTTTAATTTGTGAACCATTTGGTGAATCCTGACTTCCTGTTTAACTGGACCCACATATGCTGGAGCTTACTTGTAATCCTCTAAGCTGCTCTGAGGAATTGTCATCAGGCATGTTCAAAGGTCGTTGTTTCATGGCTGTAGTTTCTGAAAGACAGAAGAAACAGATCTGCATTAGTCCTGACAAAGGACTAATGCAGATGCAATTTTGCCACAGGCTTCTCATAGGCCTGTCATTTAAGAAATAAAGTCAACATGTGTCAGAGATATTTTTAATTCTGTCACCAGGCAAGTACTTGTTCCCAGTCTCTCCATCTCTGATTACCAGACATGCAGAGGTACCACTTATCTCCATGGCTTCCTCCTCTGCATCTGTCAGCTGCACAGTTTGTGACTACCCACCTCCAGTTCCACTGCTCTCTTAGGCTTTGTGCTTCCTTTGACCGTGAATGAATGAAAAAGGGCTATTCACCTTGTGGATGCAAGGTATTTGCTAAGAGATAGATGCATCACACCACATAAGCATCTGATGAGTGGTGAGATGGATAGATAAATGGGGAGGACAAGGAGTTATATAAAAAGTGAATCCCGCATGGTCTTGAAAGGTTTGAGACGTGATGTGATGGAGTAGCTCAACAGAGTTTGGCAGTGATAGTGGAGTTGGTCATCATAGATTGTAGGCTATATGTGTATCAGCAACTGTACGTTGCTTTCTTGTCCTGCTTATAGTATTAAACTGCTTCCTCCACTGTATCCAAGAATGGGATGCAACTAACCCACTTCTTTGACCTTCTCAGCACTACTGACCATGCATTTTTAATGGGAGCAATGGAGTTGTTCAGTGTGGAAAGAGGCCCTTTGGCCCATCATGTCTGCACTGTAATTAAGCATCCATCTACTCTAGTCCCATCTTCTAGCACTTGGTCCATAGTCTAGTATACTATGGCATTTCAAGCATTGATCTAATTACTTCTTAATTGTCGTGCTGGTTCCCACCTCTACCAGCCTTGCAGACAATGAGTTCCTGATACCTTCTGGGTGAAAACATTCTTCATTAAATCCCTTCCAATTCTCCAACCCATTGCCTTAAACCTATGCCCCCAATTATTGACCTCTCCATTAAGGAGAAAGGTTCCTTCCTGTCTACTGTTATGCACCCTAATAATTTTGCAGACCTCAATCAGGTCCTCCCCTCAGCCTTCCCTACTCAAAAGAAAACAACCCCTAGACACTCTTCATAGCAAAAGCTCCAGCCTGAACAACATTGTAGTGAACTTCTCCTGCACCTACTCCAATGGAATCATATCCTTCCCGATGTGTGGTGAGCAGAACTGCACACAGAACTCCAGCAGTAGTCTAGCTTATGTCTTTTAGAGTTCAACCATAACCTTCATACTCTTGTATTCAATGCTGTGATTAATAAAAGCAAATATCCCATTTGTCTTCTTAAAAACCCGCCCTGTTGCCTTCAAGGATTTGTAGACATGCTCACCAAAGTCTCTCTCATTCTCGGTATTTTGTACTGTTCATTTTATACTTCTTTGCCATATTAGTCCTCTTGAAATGCATCACTCCTGCATCGCTTTACAGGATTAAATTCCAGTTGTTATCGTTCTGCCCATCTGACCAACCTGCCTACATTGTCCTGTAATCTAAAGTTTTCCTTCTTGCTATTTTAATACATGATCAATTTTCATGTAATCTACAAACTGAGAGATCAAACCTCTTACATTCAAGCCTAGATCATTAATGTTCACTACAAACAATAAGAGTCCCAGAACCAAACACTGCAAGACTCACTGGACACAGACTTCCAGTGGCAACAGCAAACTTAGCCCATCACCCTCTGCATCCTGCCACTAAGCAAGTT
>NC_057729.1:32004038-32012053 GCF_004010195.1 Chiloscyllium plagiosum
GCTGCTTTGTAGTGGATAGTAATAAATTGCAAAGCTATTTAACACTTCTAAATGTATATCTTTTATCAAACTCTAATAGCTCAAGAGCCATAATTTCATGCAATAAGAAAATTAAGCATATCCCAGACATATATAATAAATTATGTACAATTGGAATTCATTATTGCAAATTTTCATTATAATTAATGCCTCCTTGCTGTCCGCCAAGGTACAATTATAAATCCATTAAGTACAGCAAAGGCAACTGTTTTCCATTGCACTGAGTTTATAATAATGAGGTTTGACTTTACTCATAGCTGTAGTTACCTCTATGATGTAATGTACGTGGAATTGTGAGCACAATGCAAACTTTAATGTGATACCTGAAGAATTTTTTCCCTAGACCATCAAAAATAATAAACCAATATTCAAACTAAAAAGTCCCCACTTCTGTAGTCCAGAAGTGTTTTCCACTTTTTACAGTTTGTACTGGAGATTGGACTAAAGCAGCTGGCAGTAGAGGATCAATGGAAAATGGGAATTGTGTAGCTGACAGAGAAGTAATTGGCAAAACTGAAGATGTTACATGTGCAGCATTTGTCAGAATAGGGACCACAAAACCTGGAGAAGACAATTTATTTAAATGTTCAAGATGAATACCGCTGAGCATCGACTCCTTGTGATGATTATGTTCTAAAGGTGGAAAGCTGCGTGCAAAAGCATCAGGACTGAAATGAGATAGAGAGGTCAGCACAAACTGGTGAGGATATCCTGTACACAAGAGGTGATGGCCTTTCTCAGCAGTTACAACCTCTCTCTGTGATACACATGTATTTAAGTGTGTCACCAGGCGAGCCTTCAAAGGATCAGAATGGTCTAATCCCTCGATCACACTGAGATATCTAGCCACTTCAGATAAGCATTCCCGAAATCCCAGAATCCCGTAATCTGTGGTTAATATCGGAGTCTCAAAATGACCTATTAATACAAAAGAGTAAATTTAGAAACTGTGCAAAACATCTTTCTGCAATGAAAGCAAGTATCGACAATATTTTAACCCTGAAACATATAGAAAGGCAGGATGATTTAAAACTACAACTGTCAGTGACAAATTGCTGAACTACACTCTACCACTGATTTTCCAGATTTATCCAGGGGACAGTAAAGATCAGGCATTTTAAGAGTACAGTCTCAATTTACATAGTGATGAAATAAGCCATCAATTACATCACCAGGTTTTGGGTATATCAATTGAGGAGAAGTCCCAGTTTGATTGTTACGATCAATAGCAATTAACTAGCCTGTCAAAATTCACATATAGTAAAAACAATAATTGAAGTACTGGAGGGAGACTGACATTTATGAAATTGAAGCTTATAATGAATATCCACCTCAGGGATAATTTTGTGATTTCTCAGCAAAGAACCACACACAAGTTTACAGTTTATTTTCCCAACAGTTAAAGTAAAAAGACAGCAAACTGCACTACTATAACCAACATTGGAAAACAATAGGCCACATTCACAGCCAGTGTTTCTGACCTTTATGAACAAGAGATAGTTGTTGTCGTGATATGTCTCACAATCAGTTTAGCTGTATACATTTATGAGATATGATCTGATAACATCATTCTGTTGTGGCATATGGCCTGAAGCTATAAAGACATCATACTATCATACCTCAGATCACCTGAAGCATGACACTCTGCTAGAACCATACTCCTCTGCTGGACTCAATGGGCTGAATAGCCTACTTCCACACTGTAGGGATCCTATGATTCTATCATTCTTCTATTTTGTAAACTAATATTTTAATATTAGTCCAGAAACTTTCATGCCTGAGGATTTGAATGTTTGTACATAATAGTTGTAACATGTCTGTTGGATTCTTTAATACCACAATACACACACATCCATAAGACCATAAGACATAGGAGCAGAAATTAGGCCATGCACCCCATCAGGTCTGCTCAACCATTCAATCATGACTGATAGGTTTTTAATCGTATTTTCCTGCTTTTTCCCTGTAATCTTTGATCCCCTTGGCAATCAAGAACTAATCTATCTCTGTTTTAAATATACTCAAAGACCTGGCCTCCACAGCCTTCTGTGGTAATGAATTCTACAGAATCACCACTCTCCGGTTGATTAAATTTCTCCTTATCTCCGTTCTAAAGGGTGTTCCCTTTCATCTTAAGGCTGTGCCTGCAGGTCCTCATCTCTCCTGCCAGTGGAAACATCTTCCCAACATCCACGTTGTCCAAGCCATTGAGTATTCTGTAAGTTTCAGTTAGATTCCTCCTCAACCTTCTGAAGTCCATCAAGTATAGTCCCAGAGTCTTCAAATGTTCCTCATAATGTTAAGCCTTTCATTCCTGGGATCATTCTCGTGAACCTCCTCTGGACGCACTCCAGGGCTAGTGCAATTTTCCTGAGATATGGGGCCCAGAATTGTTCACAATACTCTAAATGTGGTCTAACTGGAACTTTATGTATCCCTGGTTTTATATTCTAGTCCTCTCAAAATGAATGACAACATCGCCTTTGCCTTCCTAACTACTGACTCAACCTGCAAGTTTACCTTAAGAGGAACCTGGATTAGCACTCCCAAGTCTCTTTGTACTTCAGATTGCTGAATTTTCACCCCATTTAGAAAATAATGCCTCCGTTCTTCCTACCAAAGCGCATGACCTCACATATTCCCAAACTGTATTTCATTTGCCACCCACTGTTGTTTGTTACAAGAGATAACATAAACATTGTCACATCAAATAAAACATCCTGTTGGTAGCAAACCCACACCAGAGACCAAATCATACACTTAAGCCAAGAAGGATTTGAGCGTGTTGCTGGAGTGAGAAATGCGCATAGCCTAAGGTGGTTAGAGAGAGTATCACAAGATTTATAACTGAACTGAAGAAAACGAATATTGTGGAGGAAGAGGTAGCAGGAAAGGAACAAAAAGTTCAAGGGAGGGAGAAGAAAGGTATGGCATAGAAGCCGGAACAAGGAGGGACACAGTACTGAATGCAGGAAGGATTAACCACCTAACATAGCATGAGTAATATTTGCAAGGTGAAAATAGTATAGAAGTATGAGAACTGAGAAGGAATCAAGGGTGGATGTCAAGAAAATTGTAACGACAACTAGATCTTATATAATTGTTTTTTTGTTGGAATCTGATTGATAGTTTTCTGTCTAGTCATGAGTTGAATAGAGACAGGTGCACATATTTGTCCATTGAAAATCAATAGATATATGCCAAATAACAAATCACAGACATATAACCTTCTAATTTTTAAAATTTTGTTATCTTTGCTTGACAATAACCTTCAGCAAAAATATGAAAGTTTTATTTCATGTTCTTAAACCCAACCATAAATTTGGCTGCTACTTTCATGAATATTATGTGCATCCCATTGATATCAAAGCACACAAGAAGACTACTCAGTCATTTATGCCTTTGTCATTGTCACTCTTCAACTGATCTAACCCCAATCTCTTTGCCCCTCTGCCTTATTCCTTTCTATTTTTCCTCTTTAAAAATTTTATGGATTCCCTTTTAAATGACATTACTTCTGCATCAATTACCACTTCTGGTTAAGCATTCCATTTGCTAGTATCATTCTGTGTGAAACTATTTCTTCTAACTTTACCTTTCATTAGCTAAAGATAATGCTAAGTCTAAAACTTACTACTAATTATTTAACAACCAACAGAAATAATCTTGCACTGTTCACTTTTTAAAATCCTGAAGGGCCCTATTTGGTCCTCCACTAAAGTTAATGATTGTGTGAATAACTAGGGAGACCTCAGCAATTCTTCATAACTATACTCTCCAACTCTTGAGAACATTCTTGCAAGTTTTTGGTGTGTCGTTGCATAGTTAA
The DNA here is from genome assembly GCF_004010195.1 of Chiloscyllium plagiosum. Lineage (NCBI taxonomy): Eukaryota > Metazoa > Chordata > Chondrichthyes > Orectolobiformes > Hemiscylliidae > Chiloscyllium > Chiloscyllium plagiosum. The sequence continues at coordinate 32,007,907 of NC_057729.1, forward strand.
CAATGGAATGCTGCATTCTGGTCATGTGCTGTGTCATGCTTGACAAGCTGAAATTCATACTTTTAAAGAATTTAAAGAAGAAAATCTAATTTCTCGGTACTTCAACTGTACATAACATCTGGTCACATGAGTAGCAAGCAATTTCACTCCATCCTATGCCCACATACCACTATGCTAAAAAAAACTGAATTGGAAATAACATTACCATGCCGGCAAAGTTCTTCACACTCAATTTACATTTTAAACTTACACTGGCCACTGTGAACAAGCAAAAACCCACAAACAATTGAGCTGAATGACCAGTAAATTTTTGTTTGGTGATACTGATTCAGGGAAAATGTTGGCTTGCAGCCTGGAAGCACTTTTTGTTCTTCTACGCATTGTGCTGTGGGATCTTTAAACAGCAGAGTGATAGACATTGCCTGCCTGGTCTTTAGCAAGGCCTTTGGCAAGGTTCCACATCACAGATTAGTTAGTATAGTTGATCACGTGGGATCCAGGGAGAGCTAGCTAATTGGATACAAAATTGGCTTGAAGCTGGGTGGCAGTGGGTGGTGATCGAGGGTTGTTTGAATCAGAGGCCATGACCAGTCATGTGCAGCAAGAATCGGTGCTGGATCCACTGCTGATTGTCATTTTTATAAACAATTTGGATGAAAATATAGGAGGCATGGTTAACACATTTGTAGATGACACCAAAACTTGTGGTATAGTGGACAGTGAAGAAGGTATCTCAGAGAACAACAAGTCCGTGAATAGCCAGGCAAATGGGCTGAGAAGTGGCAGATTGAGTTTAATTTTGAGAAATGCAAAATGTTGATCATGAGAGGCATAGGTAAGGTGAATAGCCAAAATCTTTTCCCCTGGGAGGCGAGTTCAAAAGTAGGGTGTATAGATTTAAGGTGAGAGAGGAAAGATTTAAAAGGGACCTGAAGGGCAACTTTTTCATACAGAGGGTGGTGCGTACATGGAATGAACTGCCAGAGGAAGTGGTAGAGATTGGTACAAATACAACACTTAAAAGACATTTGGGTAGGTGTGTGAATCGGAAATGTTTAGAGGGATATGGTCCAAATGCAGGCACATGGGACTAGTTCAGTTTCCGAAACCTAGACAGGATGGATGAGATGGACCAAACGGTTTCTGAGATATATAATGCCATGACTTTATCTACCAGTGTCAACAAATCAGCCAGATAGGACCTCAGTTAATTGTGTACTGCAATCATGATTATAACAGGAAAGACAGAGAGCTGAATGTAATTATTTTTACTATTCTCCTATCCATTACAAGGGCTGATTTTTAATGTTCTTTTGTTTGTTTTACCTTTTTAAAATAGGCAGTGGTGCTTTCCTAAGCTATATTTGTGAACTCCAATTTAAAACTGACAAAATCAAATTATTTCAGGTTTAAGTAAAGTAGGGTCTAATACTGCATTCAAAACCAGGAGGAATGGTGTGTGACATACATTCACATGCACACAAACACACATGCGTTCAAGAATGAGGGAAGTTACAAATTACAAATCACTTAAAATCAAAGATCTCAGAATTAGTTCACATCAATTAGAGAGTCCAATAAGTAAAAGTGCAATTGAGGTTCTTTCAGTTAGCTGCACAAAGGTGCCACATGCTGGCAAATGGGAATGCATCAGATTATGCCACCTGATTGGCGCAGATAAGTCAGACCAAAGGTCTGTTTCCGTGCTGTACGACTCTATGACTCTAAGTCAAATTCATAGAAGTTCAGGCACAGCTGAAATTGCTGATGAAAGCTGGGAACTGGTTCACTCCACAGGCAAAAAATAGATTCCTTTTCATGAATCAGACTTTCGAGAGAGAGTGAGATCAGAGGCATGTGTTCAGCTAAACCTGGACCTGCTTACTCTTCAGGTGTTACAAGCAGACTGATGAAAGAAGTCAAAAACTACATAACTAACAGTGATTTCCAGTTCTTTTAGTCATGTGACTAGATTTGGCATTTAGTCATCCAGCTAACAGGGTGGGACTTGATGTCATGACAAAAACCTAACAGGGAACTGTGGAGTTATTTTGGTCAGGTCAAATCAGTGTTCAGAACTGACTGAGGCAGGTATCTCATCAAGTAGCCTTTTGTGCTGCCTTGGCTGAAAAGTTCAAGCAGCACATGCAAAGTCACATTTCAAGAGATGATGAGTTCACCTTTGCAGAGGACACTAAGAGTCTGCAGAGGGATATAGATAGATTAAGTGAGTGGGCAAGGGTTTGGCAGATGGAGTACAATGTTGGTAAATGTGAAGTCATCCATTTTCGTAGGAATAATAGTAAACTATAATTTAAATGGTAAAAAACTCCAGAAGTCTGCTGTGCAGAGGGAGCTGGATGTCCAGGTGGTACAATGTTGGTAAATGTGAAGTCATCCATTTTCGTAGGAATAATAGTAAAGTAGACTATAATTTAAATGGTAAAAAACTCCAGAAGTCTGCTGTGCAGAGGGAGCTGGATGTCCAGGTGCATGAATCACAAAACGTTGGTTTGCAGTTTCAGCAAGTAATTAAAATGGCAAATGGAATATTGTCCTTCATTGCTAGAGTTTAAAAATAGCAAGGTTATGTGGCAGCTGTACAGGCTGCTGGTGAGGCCACACCTGTAGACAATTTTGGTCTCCTTACTTGAGAAAGGATGTACTGGCATTGGAGAGGAGGTTCACTAGTTTGATTCTGGAGTTGAGAGAAATTGCTTATGAGGAGAGATTGAGTTGACTGGTGCTATATTCATTGGAATTTAGAAAGGTGAAAGGGGATCTTATAGAAACATATAAAATTATGAAGGGAATAAATAAGATCAAAGCAGGGAGGTTGTTTCCACTGTGGTTGAAACCAGGACTAGGGAGCATAACCTCAAAATAAGAGAGAGCAGATTTAGTACCAAGCTGAGGAGGAATCCCTTCACCAAAAGGGTTGTGAATGTGTGGAATTCCCTGCCCAGTGAAGCAGAAGTTACCTCGTTGAATGTTTTTAAGGCAAAGATAGATAAATTTTTGAACAGTAAAGGAATTATGGGTTATGGTGAGCAAGCAGGTAAATGGAGCTGAGTCCATGAAAAGATCAGCCATGATCTTATTGAATGGTGGAGCAGACTGGAGGGGCCAGATAGCCTAATCCTGCTCCTAGTTCTTGTTTCTTATATCTTAGTAATCACTGGAAATATCTAGAAAGAGTCAACTTGCCCATTGAGTACTTGATAACAACCATTCTAAAAGCTAACAAGAATCCATTAAAAAAAACTGAACCTGGGTCTCCTGGCCTAGAGGTGGGGAGACACTACCTCTGTGCCATAAGTGCCCCTAAGTTAAGGTTAAGACAATTTAACATTCAAATCAGCTAAAGTCAGTTCAGGTCAGTCTGAATTCTAGTCAGAAGGTAAGGCTTGATTTTTAGGTAGCGACATATAGAATATGTCAGAGTCTGAAACGATATATGATAAATATCCCAATTAGTGAGTAAAGACAAACCATTATGTACTACCCACAAGTCACTAGATAACAATTCGGGGTTTTCTGCTTCACAGTCCATGGGTGCTGAAATCAATTGTAACAATGATCAAATAACTCAGCTCAGAACAGGAAATGAGCCTATGATAACTTGTATTATAACATTTCATTGTTTTATTTTCATTGACAATGTCGACTGCATTTGTCCTTTCAGTTGGCAGCAATCATGGGTTTGGAAGGTATTACTAAAACAACCTTGCTGAATTGTTACAATGCAATTACTATCATACATCGAGTCTACCTACTCCTATATTGTGCACCAGTTTGGATTGGTGGATGGTCTGATCAAACAAACTTCTTTGCCTTAGATAGTATCAAGCTTGATTTGCTGGGATGCACTTATCCAGTCAAGTGGAGCGTATTCAATCGTACTTCTGACTTCTGCTTTATTGAGAGAAAGTGAGGGCTGCAGGTGCTGGAGATCAGAGCTGAAAATGTGTTGCTGGAAAAGCGCAGCAGGTCAGGCAGCATCCAAGGAACAGGAGAATCGACGTTTCGGGCATAAGCCCTTCTTCAGGAATGAGGAAAGTGTGTCCAGCAGGCTAAGATAAAAGGTAGGGAGGAGGGACTTGGGGGAGGGGCTTTGGAAATGCGATAGGTGAAGGGAGGTCAAGGT
>NC_057729.1:32012961-32015350 GCF_004010195.1 Chiloscyllium plagiosum
GCATTTCCAAAGCCCCTCCCCCAAGTCCCTCCTCCCTACCTTTTATCTTAGCCTGCTGGACACACTTTCCTCATTCCTGGAGAAGGGCTTATGCCCGAAACGTCAATTCTCCTGTTCCTTGGATGCTGCCTGACCTTCTGCTTTATTGATAATGGACAAGCTTTGAGAGTCAGGAGGTGAGTAACTCACCACAGATTTCCCAGCCTCTAACCTGTAACATAGCACAGTATTTATGTAGATGGTCCAATTCAGCCTGCAGTCTCAGACTAAACTGGTAACTGCAACATGAGTTACAACCGGCAGTGCCCTGTTTATGCTGCTTCCATCACATTACTGATGACCAAGAATGAACTGTTGTGCTGGCAGTTAGCTGGTTTGAATTTTTCCTGCTTTCTGTGGACAGAACACACCTGGTAAGTTTTCACATCGTCTGTCACAAAAATGTTGCCAACTCTAATTAATGGGCTTATCAATAGTCTGCTATTTGGCAGTTAATACACATTTTAGTGAGTAAGACTTGAAATCTGAGATACAAGATAGATATACCTACAGGTAGTATTATTATTGTTTCACTTGTTTTGTACATGTGTGGGGATTCCATGCAAGCTGCACAACTAACTGCCAAATCTTAACACAGAAATGATAATCAAATAACTGTGTGTGATATGGATTTTGTCTCTTATTCTGGATTTTGTCTCTTATTCTGAAAACTTACTCAGCTAAAAGTCCAAGACTAAACTGTTAACTGCAACATTACTTACAACCTGGCAGTGCCCTGCTTATGCTGCTTGGTTCTGAAAGTATTTTCTGTTTGTAGGAATATGTACAGAACCCTCATCCAGTAATTCGTATTCAAAGCCTGGAAACCTACCACAAATGAAGCATAATCTGTCATCTTTGTGGAAAGATTTCTACTTTTTCTGTTCCTGGGATGTGGTTGTCACTGCCTAGACTAGCATTTTTTGTCCATCCCTAAGTGCTCTTGAGAAAGCTGTGAGAAACTGTTAGGAAGGGAGGTGTAGGATTTTCATCCAGCGACAATGAAGGAATGACATTATAGTTTTAAGTCAGAATGGTGTGTGGCTCAGAGGGCAATCTACATGAAGTTACATTCCCATACATCCACACCCTTTAACCCTTTAGGTGGTAGTGACCAAGAGTTTGAAAGGCAGTTTGCAGGAATCTTGCTGCAGTCTATCTTGTAGATAGTACACATTGCGTCAGTGGTGAGTAGAGTCAATGTTGAAGGAGGTGGATGTTGTGCCAATCAAGCAGACCACTTTGTCCTGGATGGCATCCAAATTCTTCAGTATAGTTCATCCTGGAAAGAGGGGAGCATTCCAACACTTTGTGCCTTGCAGACAGTCAACAGATTTTGGGAATGAAGGAGTTGAGTTACTCATCACCAATTCCCAGTCTCTGACCTGGTTGTGTAGCAACATTATGTGGTAGGATTGGTTATATTTCTGGTCAACAGTAGCCCATTAATACTGGGGATTTGAAGGATAATATGCTTATGAATAAAATTAGACCTTTGCATGCTTAAATGATTGTGAGATTCTGGACAGTGAGTGACTTACACATGTAGCTGCAATACACACACATCTCCTTGATCTTTTATGCCCATTCTTTAAACACTACACCCAAATGATGGTCCACCATAATTTGGAACTCTGATTGTCCTCCAATTCACAGAATCACAGAATTCTTATGGTACAAAAGGAGGCCATTGTGTCTGGTTGTGGTGCCTATTTCATTCCTTTTCCCCATATCTCTGCAATGTATTTCTATTGAAATAACCATCTAATGGCCTCTTGAATTCCTCGATGGAACCACTTTCACAGAGAGTGCATTCCATACCCTAACCATATGCCAAGGGAAAAAGTCTTTCTTACATCTCCCTTGCTTCATAGGGACATCACTTTAAATCCATCTCTTCTCTTTTTTTTTTCTTTTACAAACAGACTGTGCTTCTTTAAAGGGAGACAGAGGGTTCTCAACATTAGGATGAGGGAAATCCAGTAGATGTAGTGTACCTGGACTTTCAGAAAGCTTTTGATAAAGTCCCACACAGGAGGTTAGTGAGTAAAATTAGGGTGCATGGTATTGGGGGCAAAGTACTAGATTGGATTGAAAATTGGTTGGCTAATAGGAAACAAAGGGTAGTGATAAACGGCTCCATTTCGGAATGGCAGGCAGTGACCAGTGGGGTACCGCAAGGATCCGTGCTGGGACAACACCTTTTAAAATATATGTCAATGATATAGAAGATGGTATCAGCAATAACATTAGCAAATTTGCTGATGACACAAAGCTGGGTGGCAGGGTGAAATGTGAGGAGGATGTTAGGAGATTACAGGGTGACCTGGACAAGTTAAGTGAGTGGGCA
>NC_057729.1:32015758-32039344 GCF_004010195.1 Chiloscyllium plagiosum
CGAACCAGAGGACACAGCTTAAAAATACGGGGTAGACCATTTAGGACAGAGCTCAGGAGAAACTTCTTCACCCAGAGAGTGGTGGCTGTGGGGAATGCTCTGCCCCAGAGGGCAGTGGAGGCCCACTCTCTGGATTCATTTAAGAAAGAGTTGGATAGAGCTTTCAAAGATAGTGGAATCAAGGGTTCTGGAGATAAGGCAGGAACAGGATACTGATTAGGAATGATCAGCCATGATTATATTGAATGGTGGTGCAGGCTCGAAGGGCTGAATGGCCTACTCCTGCACCTATTGTCTATTGTCCATTGTCTAGGACCATTGTATTGGGTCTAAGAAGAAACAAAGCTATTTTGCTTATTATTTCATTGCAATTTTTTTAGTTCATAAAATATTTTTACCCTCAGGTCTTTGCATTTTCTGTTTTCATTAATGTATTTTAATGTATCAGGATAAGTCACTTTAAAAAAGAAGTTCCAACATCACAAACATGCTGTGCTTTTTGTGCATAAAAGAAAGCGAAAAGAGATGAAAATTCAGCTTCGAAATTCAAAGAAAAAATATTAAGTGTTTCCTGGGGCAGAACTGTTTATGTTGATTGAAGCACATTTTATTTTAGGCATATTTGAATAAGATTGGAATACTTCAATGTAATGCGAAATCAGCAAAAGGGTTGCAACATTAGACATATTTTGTCTTGTGTTGAAGTTCTTTCATTGTGAAAACTAAGCTTTTGGATATTGTGGACTGAATACTTACAATCTCTGAAACTTTCATTCAATTCCAGATGAATTTTAAAAAAGCACCACATTAATCCAGGTTTACCACTGCAAAGGGTTTCTGTGAAACTCAGGCAGAATTTTGCTTTCTGCCCAATACTCACACTGCTGGGCCTGGAGTCCACTTGGATCGTAACTCCAGGGTATAATTTTGCATGGCAACGAGCCAGACATTAAGGTCAGCAGGAAGGCACCAGTGGTCATCTATTGCTTCTAAGAAAGTTGCCCAAGAATCTCTGTGGCATGGCTTTCAGTTTCAATTTGGTGTCAAGTCAAGGGGAGCTCTATGCAACTTGCAACGCTGATGTCATCAAGCTACATTAAAATATTCTCACTGGCACCAAACAGGACTTCAAATGCACTGATTTTTTTTTCTCCCCATTTACATTTTACAAAGAGAAAAATACCTTTATGCTTAAATTTGGTGCTGGAATATCAAATGTAATTCTTAAAAAGTATTTTAAAAATATGAATTTTAACATAATGGAAATACTGGCTTTTCACAAATAGAAAAAAATAGTATTCAAGGGCTAACTGTTGAAATTGTTTAGCAACAGTTATGGATTTTGCATTCAAATTAAAAGTATAGTTGCGCTGCATTCGATGAGGTGTTAATTTTCCAAGCCTTTTTTCAGAGATTAAAAGTATGAAAGCAAATTCTGTCCAGTGAAATGATTTCTAAGTGGTTGCTATATCTTCTTGAACCACAAAAGCACTGAAAACCTCTGGAGACCTGGAGAATTTGCTGTCAGTTTTAACCCAGCAAAGAAAGGCGGGCAATGGCTTAGTGATATTATCACTGGAGTATTAATCCAGAGATCCAGTTAATGTCCCGGTGACCCTGTTCAAAAAATTGAATAATAATCTGAGAAATAAGAGTCTAGTAACCACCATTAAAACCGTTGTTGATTGTCACACGAAAACCCCACTGGCTCATTAATTCCTTTCGGGAAGGTAATCTGCCATCTTTATCTGGTCTAGACTACATGTGACTGTAGATACTGGGCAATTAGGATGAAAATAAATATTCACGAACGAATAAATGACCAAATGAATGGTTTCGCCAGCAAGGGGGAAAAAACTCCACAACACTGCAATTTGACTGCAGATTAAAATAAGGACTGAAGGTTTGTACATCTTTTTGCACTAAATGCACTTGTTGCCTCGCCGATTTAACTCATGTCTGGAGCAAACCCTCACAAAATGCCTATCGGAAAACGCCATAATTTTAGAGACTATGAGGATTAATAAAATTCTCATTGCAGTACAAATATCGCATATCTTTAAGGAACAAATTTCATTGTTCAAAAATACTGAACGTTACGCTCACCCTTTCCGCCACTTGTGTGCAGCACTTTCAGATGATCAACTGTCATCTGCAGAATTTCAGCCTTTTCCAGTTTTGTTGATCCCTGAAAAATGAGCGAGGTATATTTTGGACGTTAGACGAACCAATGCACACACATTATCTTGTGCAGTCAGATTTTTACTGCTCAGAAAATGTTAAAATTGTCCTGCTCCCCCACCCCGCAACACTCAGTAACAGGATCTGCATTGAATGGTGAACTCTCAGTGTACAATCAGGTTAGATCCTCCTACTTGTTTCTCCCAGGCACTGGGAACTAGTCGGCGAAGTTCAGACAGACTGTTGTTAATCCGATCTCTGCGCCGTTTCTCAACAATCTACAAATAAAGGAAAGATCAACTTTAGGCTATATGACAATAGAGTTATAATTCTCGACAATGCAGCCAGAATGCGAAAAACAAAAGTTTTACAAGAAGATTGGAAACGTACTCCGCGTCTTTTCTTTCTGGCCTGGCTCTGGGACAAAGTCGATGGTAACACGGGTTCTTTCATATTCCTATTTAAAATAAGATTGCCATTAATATTTCTCTTCAGCCTGATTGTTCAATCATTTTAATCTCGAGGCATTTCATTAACTGTTAAGAAAACGAAATTATAAATCAGGTTAATGAAGAATTCATTAACTTATGCTCTTCAACGTCCAGTTCGCTGTCCGAGGGGCTCAATAGCAAAGATCTCTTCATAGTTTAACAGCTCGCTTTCTTATACAAAGCCCTTCTGCTCTGAGAACTGTCTCGGCGAAAAACGCGGTTACAAATCCAGGCAGCTTTCCCACGGTATCAGTTTATCAGCCAGACAGCAGGTCTCAACCCTCCTGAGAACCTCTTTGATTGACAGCACAGCCAGCCCGGGTTTTGTTTCCTCATCCCTGGTTGGCAGAACTGAGCTCCCTTCTTCTGATGGGTTTTGCAGTTGGTCTTTGGGGATCACTGATGACTTGCAACAACCACTTTCCACATCGAGACAGTACTGTGGTCCCTCAGTAAGGTCCTCTTAATCTCAAAACACTTGAGGTCAACTGTGCCTTTCTCCAGCTGCCAGCAGCAACGTCAACACAGAATCCCTTTGTGATCAAATAACAGGCATTGGGAGAGCACATTTGGAATCTTCAATAACTTGTGGATGAGCCCCGATAGCTCCTTCCACTTCCACATTCAATGGAGTGGCCCTCCATTCACAATTTGATTCTCAGAATAACTATTCCTACTGTTACAATGAAATCACAATCAGTCAAAATTGGATAAACTGAACTTCTCATTGTGTGGAAAGGTCAGCCATTCCTGGTAGCAGAATGGGAAGTCAGACAGACAGATGCCAATAAAAAATATTGACTGGTAACTCCAGATTAACTGAACCCACCTATCATGTCACCATGCCACCAATCAGATTAGAGTTAGAACGACTATAGATAAAATCATGGCAAGCCACCATTCAACATGGAGACCAAAAAAGAAAATGCAGGAAAATCTCAGCAGGTCTGGCAGCATCTGTAAGGAGAGAAAAGAGCTGACGTTTCGAGTCTAACTGACCCTTTGTCAAAGAATAAATTTGCTTTTATTCAACATGGAGATCTCTCTGTGAATCCTTGCAAGTATGGCTATATTGGTGGGAAAACTAATAAGACTCCTGTCAGTTGGAGACAAATAGAAATGGATATTTCGAATGGAAAAACATAGAATGAAGCAAAATGATACAGTCAGGCCATTGTCCAATGAGAATTAATTGATGAACAATGATATTTGTATATATTTACTCTGTCACTCTGTTTTTATTTTCTTTTTTATACAGAACATAATTGCAGAGAAACCAAGTAGCATAGGCATCACCTTGGTTATCTTGAAGCAACGCTCAACACATATTTGTGTGCAGGCCTCGTGTGATGCAACTTAGTGCGATTTTACTGTACATGTATATATTAAGGTGCATGTAGCAATACCAACAGCGTGTTAAACATCAAATCAAGCAGAAATAATCCTAAAGATCGAATTAACATCTTAAAATCTTATTCAGCAATCTGACATGCAATACAAACAGGCCCAACAGCCCAAATCAATGCAAGAGGTAAAAATATAGTATTTAAATTTGTATTTAGAATTTTGCTCCTTATCTGATTTGCCTTGATATAACATTGCATAATAAATGTAATAGGAATTGTAAAACACCTATGCATTTTGCAGTTTCCCATCAAATCCATTCTGTGGTGGTCGACAAGAACCTACATATCTGACTCTGTAGAGATTTTGAACTTGTCTTTGTTAATTTCAGTTTTGTGCTGAAAGTGAAGGTTCCATGGGACTGAATAAATGTGAAGGTTTCTTAGCCTAGACCAAAGATTATAAATAAGAGTGAGCATTCCTCTGGAAAGTTTCGGCATAGGCACAATTTCTGGAACAATCAAAACTACATCCTGACACAGTATGTCGAAGGACCGACAAGAGGGGAGGCCACACTGGATCTGGTGCTTGGTAATGAACCAGACCAGACGTTTGATTTAGTGGTGGGTGAGCACTTTGGACAGTGTGACCATAATTCAGTTACGTTTAGTTTAGCAATGGAAAGCGATAGGTACATGCCACAGGTCAAGAGTTATCAATGGGGCAAGGGCAATTATAATGCAATTAGGCAAGAATTAGGATGAATAGAATGGGGTAGCAAAATGCAGGTGATGCAGACAATGGAAATATGGAGCAAATAGAATAAAGGAGAACCCCAAAGCTTTCATAGGTATGTGAGGAATAAAAGGATGACTAGGGTAGGAATAAGGCCAGTAAAAAACAGAAGTGGGAAGTTGATTGTGGACCCTGTGGAGATTGGAGAGGTGCTAAATGCACATTTCTCATTGGTTTTCACTCAGGAAAAGGAGAATATTGTGGAGGAGAAGAATGAGATACGAGATATTAGACTAGAAAGGATCGAGGTTAGTTACGAAGAGGTGTATTAATTCTAGAACAAGTGAAAGTAGACAAGTCCCTTGGGCTGGATGGGATTTATCCGAGGATTCTCTGGGAAGCTAGGGAGGAGGCAACAGAGCCTTTGACTTTGATATTTGAGTCATCATTGTCTACAGGTTTAGTACCAGAGGACTGGAGGATTGCAAATGCTGTGCCCTTGTTCAAGAAGGGCAGCAGAGATGACCCAGGTAACTATAGACCAGTGAGCCTTACTTCTGGTGTAGGAAAGGTTTTGGAAAGGATTATAAGAGGGAAGATTTATAATCATCTAGCAAGCAACAATTTGATTTCAGATAGTCAACATGGTTTTGTCAAGAGCAGGTCGTGTCTCACAAACCTCATTGAGTTTTTTGAGAAGGTGACCAAGCATGTAGCTGAGGGTAGTTGACATGGTATACATGGACTTCAGTAAAGCCTTTGATAAGGTTCCACATGGTAGGCTGTTGGAGAAAATGCGGAGGCATGGGATTGAGGGTGATTTAGCAGTTTTGATTAGAAACTGGCTTTCTGAAAGAAGGCAGTGAGTGGTGGTTGATGGAAAATATTCAGCCTGGAGTCTGCTTATTAGTGGTGTGCCACAAGGATCAGTTTTGGGACCACTGCTGTTTGTCATTTTTATAAATGACTTAGATGCGGGCTTAGGTGGATGGATTGGTAAATTTGCAGATGACACTAAAGTCGGTGGAGAAGTGGACAGTGTGGAAGAATGTTACAGGTTGAAGGGGGACTTGGTTAAACTGCAGAATTGGGCTGAGAGGTGGCAAATGGAGTTCAATGCAGCTAAATGTGAAGTGATGTACTTTGGGAAGAATAACAGGAAGGCAGAGTACTGGGTCAATGGAAAGATTCTTGGTAGTGTGGATGTGCAGAGGGATCTTGGAGTCCATGTGCATAGATCCCTGAAAGTTGCCACCTAGGTTGATAGTGCTGTTAAGATGGCATACGGTGTGTTAAGTTTCATTGGTAGAGGGATTGAGTTCCGGAGCTGCAATATCATGCTGCAATTATACAAAACGCTGGTGCGGCCGCACTTGGAATATTGTGTACAGTTCTGGTCGCCATATTTCGGGAAGGTTGTGGAAGCATTGGAAAAGATACAGAGGAGATTTACCAGGATGTTACCTGGTCTGGAGGGAAGGTCTTATGAGGAAAGGCTGAGAGACTAGGGTCTGTTCTCATTGGAAAGAAGCAGGCTAAGAGGGGATTTGCTAGAGACATACAAGAGGATCAGAGGATTAGATAGAGTAGACAGTGAAAGTCTTTTTCCTGGAATGATGACGTCAGCTTGTACGAGCGGGTATAACTACAAATTATGGGGTGATAGATTTAAGACAGATGTCAAAGGCAGGTTCTTTACTCAGAGAGTGGCAAGGGCGTGGAATGCCCTACCTGCCAATGTAGTTAACTCAGCCACATTAGGGAGATTTAAACAATCCTTGGATAAGCACGTGGATGATGATGGGATAGTATACGGGGACGAGCTGAGAATAGTACACAGGTCGGCGCAACATTGAGGGCCGAAGGGCCTGGTCTGTGCTGTATTGTTCTATGTTCTAAGACAACTGCAATGGAGTTTCTAAACTGGCCATTGGAGAAGTTAATCAAATCCACATTTACAAAATTTGATATACATCTGAACTGAAAGAATGCCACAAACATATTTTGAACTTCTTCACCTACACAGCACATATGCATATTATTTGTTCACAGTGGACATTGATAGTAAGGTAAGCATTTCTAATTGTATTTGGGAAGATGGCAGTGAGTTGTTGTCCATATGTTGTAGGTCTATCCATAATCATGTCAGGAAGGAGTGTCAGTTCACTAGCTTGGTTATGTGGGCCCAATTGTTTAGGGAATAACAGAGGTGTTTAATAGCTTTGTTATATTTCAGGTTTAAGATAGGAATTCAATTTAAGCAAAGTGAGCTACCAGATCAGATTGTTGCCTCCATGCTGCCTTGTGGACATTGAAAATGAAAACGGACTTTTTAAAAAATAATGGGAGAGTTGTTGAGCAAGCCCTGTGCCAATAGCAAAAGTGTTTTAAAAGCTCCAGGGGATAAGGTTCCTAAGCTTTACTTCACACCAGTGCAATACCAAAAGCTGTGCAAAGCTACCACCTTAATGTGGAGGTTGAGACTGCTGACATTCACTTGACTGCACAGCTGAATTGTGGTAAATAGTTTGTGTCAACGACAAGTTAAATTTGTTTTCAATAAACAGGCAGCAGGTTTGAGGCAAAGGCTGAGTTTTTGCACTATTTGCAATGTACTGTGAATTCTTTATCACCCAGTAATCCTGAATGGTCACAGCAAGTTCATTTGACAATTCTTTATTTCATATTTTAAGTTTTATGCAAACTCAGTTATTTGTGATTTTAAAACTTGCAATTTTTACAACAATATTGCCAGCATCAATTTCTAAACTCTAGGGCAGAAACATTGTAAGTCAGATCTCTGTGCCTGAAAGTCTTGGGTTCAAGCCTCACTTGGCCCTAAGGTGAGTCATAGTGTCGGACAGTCAGACAGCACAAAAACAGACCCTTCGGTCCAACCAGTCCATGCCGACCATAATCCCAAACTATACTCGTTCCATCTGCCTGCTCTCGCCCCAAATCCCTCCAAACCTTTCCTATTAATGAATTTATCCAATTGTCTTTTAAATATTGTGAACTGTATCTGTACTCCACCCTTTCCTCTGGAAGTTCCTTCCACACTCAATCCACTCTCTACGTAAAAAGAATGCCCATCGTGGCCTTTGAAAATCTTTCTCCTCTCATCTTAAACATATGCCTCCACCGTAGGCAAAATAAAAATATTATTTTTAATTCCAAAACTCCTTTGTCGCCTGTTAGCCTGTTTGTAGATTTTAAATTAGGCAGCAGCAGAACAGAGATGGAGAGTTCAAAGGGCAGATTTCCTGCCACTGATGGGGAGAAACCTGAGACACAAGAGGCGCCGGCTAGCGACGCTGTATGCTCCACACGTGTGACACAGAGCAGCGTGGGAAGGTCGAGTAGCCGCAGCGATTCCACTGTTAACTTGGACTCCTGTTTAACAGGCGCCTGTTGAAGGATTATTTCAGCGGCGGCGACTGGACGCCTGTACCATAGCGTGATCTGAAGTTTAAGAGGGTCTCAAGTTTAAATCAGTGAATTTGTTTGACCAGTGCATCAAGTCATCGTTAAACTCCATCATCAGGTTCATTGCAATTTTCCTTAGTTGTCCAATTCTCTATTAACGTTCACCGATGATATAAACCTGATACTAGAGTTCACCTTCTCGATAACTGATGTTTCTGCAGCTTTACAGTTTTTTCTCCTCCCCCCCCCCCCCACCCCCATGCCATTTGCGGTCACCGCTGCTAACATTCCCTAAAATGTTCATGCAATTGAATAAGTCAACCTAATATGAACAATTCTACCTTGGGTAAAATACAAGTCGTTTTACGTACCCATCCAATTCGATTAGCACCCCGAGAGTAAAAGTAGAATTGTAGCATGACCAATTTAAATATGCAGCATCCATTATAAACGTGGACCTGGAATTTTGTAACCAAAAATTAACAATAAAGAATTGAAATCCTGCAGAAGTGCGTCAAAACTTCCAGATAGGGATCCACAGTACAGTAAAGACTCTTGCACGTAGCATGTACTCCCTGTCGCCACAATTGCTTCCTCCAACATTGACTCCATGTTCTTCTTCATAACACCGCTGCGGTTTTCAGCGAGTGCATCCTTTAATTGGGGGCTCTTGCCTGACTTTCACAATTAGTAGGCTTTAAAAAAAGGCATGCGTTTGCAATATTAATTATGGCAAAACTAATAACTCTGATAGCTACATAAACATTTTTGAGTCCACACTTTTTAAATGAAAATCCAGAGTTGTTTTCAGTGACTCTAACTTTCCCTATAGGATGTACCGTGAAGTGTTCGCCATGAGTACAGTCAAACAGAAACTGACTTGATGAAAACTTACCTTTTTACACTTTTTTGTTGCTGTGAAAACCTTTGGAAAAGTTTTACCTTGTTGTAATGTGTTGTACCTAGGTTTTCAATAATGTACGAAGGCATCATTGTTTTTGAACAGCGTCAGCTTTTACTGTAGAGAAAGAATTGGAGGCTGGAGAACACTGAAAAATAAATTTTTATGTTTTAAAAACAGTTCACATTACAGAAGGTGAAGTTTGGAATGTCTTAGAAAATATAAAGGTAGATAAACCTCCAGGCCCTAATCCAGTATATCCCAGAACATTGGGGGAAATAAAGGAGGAAACTGCGAGACCCCTTGCAGAAATATTTGCATCATCTATCACTTTGAGTGAGGTGCCTGATGACTGGAGGGTGGTTAATATTGTACCTTTGTTTAAGAAATGGTGTAAGGAGAAACAGGGGGATTATAGACCTGTGAGTCTGACTTCGGGTGTGGGTAAATTGTTGGGGAAAGTGAGGACTGCAGATGCTGGAGATCAAAGTCCAGATCGTGGTGCCGGAAAAGCGCAGTAGATCAGGCAGCATCTGAGGAGCAGGAGAATGGACGTTTCAGGCAAAAGCCCTTCAAAGGGCTTTTGCCTGAAACGTCGATTTTACTGCCCCTCGGATGCTGCCTAAACTGCTGTGCTCTTCCAGCACCACTAATCTAGAATTCATCAGGAATGGGGCCTGTGAGCCAAGGGGGTGGAGAGATAAATGGGAGGGGGTGGAGCTGGGGAAAGGTAGCTGAGAGTGTGATAGGTAGATGAAGGTGGGGGCAATGGTGATAGGTCAGAGAGAAGGGTGGAGCGGATAGGTGGGAAGGAAGGTGGACAGGTAGGGCAGGTCATGAGGGCTGGAAGGTTGGATCTAGGATAATGTGGGGAGGGGAAATGAGGAAACTGCTGAAATCCACATTAATCCCATGTGGTTGGAGGGTCCCAAGTTGGAGGATGAGGCATTCTTCCTCCAGGCGCCGGGGTGGTTAGGGTTTGGTGAAGGAGGAGGCCCAGGACCTGCATGTCCTGGGCAGAGTGGGAGGGGGAGTTGAAATGTTTGGCCATGGGGTGGTGGGGTTTGATCGCTGTACAGAGATTCTCCTGGTCCTCGGATGTTGCCTGACCTGTGGTAAATTGTTGGAGGTGATTTTAATAGATAGGATTTAGGGAGGCAAAAGTTGTTTAGGGATAGTCAGCATGGTTTTGTGCAAGGAAAATCATGTCTCACAAATTTGATTGAAGTTGCTACCAAAAAGATTGATGAGGGCAGAGCAGCAGACATAGTTTTCTTGGACTTTAGTAAAGCCTTCAACAAGGTTTCACATGGTAGTCCAAATAGTAAATTTCAGGTCATATGGGATTCAGGATGAGCTTGCTAATTGGATACATAATTGGCTTAATGGCAGAAGACGGCGAGTGATGATGGAGGGTTGCTTTTCGGAATGGAGGACTGTGACCAGCGGTGTTCCATGAGGATCGGTTCTGAGTCCTGTTTTGTTTGTCATTTATATAAATGATTTGGATGAGAAAGAAGGCATGGTTAGTAAGTTTGTGGACAACAACAAAATTGGTGCCATAGTAGACAGTGAAGAAGGTTTTATAAGATTACAAAGGGATCTTGATCAAAAGGGGCAATGGGCTGAATAATGGCAGATGGAGTTCAATTAGTTTGAATGTGAGGTATTGCATTATGGTATATGGTAGGGCTTAAACAATTAATGGTAGGGCCTTGGGTAGCATTGTAGAACGGAGGGGTCTCAGGATTCAGGTACATAATTGTTTGAAGTTTGTGTCACATATAGACAAGGTGGTTTAAAAAGGCATTTAATCAGCTTGCGTTCATTACTCAGTCCTTTGAGTATAGATGTTGGGAAGTCATGTTGAGGTTGTATAGGATATTGGTGAAGCCTCTTCTGGAGTTCTGTTACCAGTTCTGGTCACCCAGTCATAAAAAGGATATTATTAAGCTGGAGATGGTTCAGAAGAGATTTATCAGGATGTTGCCAGGTATGGAAGGTTTGAGTTATAAACAAAGACTGGATAGGCTGGGGCTTTTTTCACTGGAGAGTAGGAGGTTGAGAGGTGACCTTATAGAAGTTTACGAAGTAATGAGAGGTACAGATTAAGTTAATGGTAGTTGCCTGTTCCGGAGGGAGCATATTTTTAAGATCGAGGAGAGAGATTTAAAAATGACATGAGGGGCAAATTGTTTACGCAGAGGGTGGTTCGTATGTGGAATGAACTTCCAGAGGAAGTGGTAGATGCGTGTACAATTACAATGTTTAAAAGACATTTGGATAAATATATGAATAGGAAAGGTTTGGAGGGTATGGGCCAAATGCAGGCAAGTGGGACTAGTTTAGTTTGGGATTATGTTCGGCATGGACTGGATGGACTGATGGGTCTGTTTCCGTGCTGTATGATTCTACGCAACTAAAATATTCTGTATTTCTAATTTCTTTGTTATAATAAAAATATGTTTTTCTAAATTTGATGATGTTTCAATTTATGTGAAAATTCCACATGTGTGTGGTCCAATCAATTATTTCGTGCTTTGTAATATTTTAATTTAAAATGAAAATATCAGAGCATCATTATTCCAAGGAAGGATCACTCAACCCGAAACCTTAATTCTGATTTCTCTCCACAGTTGCTGCCGGCCTGCTGAGTTTTTCCAGCTATTTCTGTTTTTGTTTGTGGCTGCTCACCCTGCTTGATATCATCACAATTGCTGGAAAGCCCTTATGCTGGATGTTCTAAATTCTGGTAATTATGGAAGTAAGGGAATCCTAGCCCTCCAATGACACAGTGGTAGTGTTCCTGCCACTGGGAGGCCTGAGTTTAAATTCTGGATCAGTGGTGCTGGAAGAGCACAGCAAATCAGGCAGCATCCGACAAGCAGCAAAATCGACGTTTCGAGCAAAAGCCCTTCATCCTGACACGTCGATTTTGCTGCTCGTCGGATGCTGCCTGAATTGCTGTGCTCTTCCAGCACCACTGATCCAGAATCTGGTTTCCAGCATCTGCAGTCATTGTTTTTACCGGCCTGAGTTTAAGCCCCACCTGCTCCAGAGGTGTGTAATAACATTCTGAATCAGGTTGATTAGAAAGAATAGGTTACTTTTATCAAAAAGTAAGGACGTGTTCATCTCTTTTTAATAATCTATTGTATGTTTATATTTAACATTTAATTGAAATCTACTGTCTCAATTCAAAATTACTCAGCCCTTTGCTGGGTTTTGCAAGGTTTCCATTGGATGGGCAGTTGAAGTTAAATGATTAAGAAAAGCAGCTAAAAACAATTTTCTTTTCACAGGGGTCATTTACCTATTTTTCTTCAAGCATGTGAAACCAGACATCCCAGTGTGATTTTACACAGAATTGAACAGAGTGCTTGAGAATTTGATGATTACAGAAATTGGATGGGGAGGGAATAAACTTGACAATTTGCTTTAGCCTTTTTTTAACCTTTTCATCCTCCTCTGAATTGGTTCTTACACCACTACAGGGGAAGCTCCTGGCTGTTTTGTAAATGACCGTAAGTGATTAAGATATATTCTATCCCTGAGATTTAGATATAGATTTTATTGTCACATGTACTCAAGTACAGGAGTACAGTGAAAAGTGTATAATGTTGCCACACACAGTGCTATCTTAGGTTCAAAGGTACTTAGGTACAAAAGAAAACTAGATACAAAGTAGTAAGAGAAATAAAGTTAACATTATCCTCATAGAATAAGTAGAAAGATAACAATATAAGATAATAGTTAACATTAAAGTCTTTATTATTTAAACTAGAAAATAGAATAGAATTGAATTGAATTTTTGTCACGTGTATCAAGGCACAGTGAAAAGCTTTGTCTTGCGAGCAATACAGGCTGATCACAGAATTAAGTGGCATAGATAGCAAATAATAGGCAAACAGCGGCAAAAATAAAAATACAGGTACAGGCAAATGTTAAGAGTTTTTAAGTCCATTCAGTATTCTAACAAGAGTAGGGTAGAAATTGTTGCAAAACCAGCTGGTGCATCTGTTCAGGCTTCTATACCTTCTCCCTGATGGTAGAGGTTGTAGAAAAACATTGCCAGGGTGGGATGGATCTTTTACAATGCTGGCGGCCTTTCCTTAACAGCGGGCCTGGTAAATGGATTCTATAGATGGGAGGTTGGCCTTTGTGATTGTATGGGCTGAGTTCACCACTGTCTGTAACCATCTCTGATCTTGAATGGTACAGTTGCCATACCAGGTAGTGATACATCTAGACAAAATGCTCTCGATGGCACATCTATAAAAGTTGGCAAGGGTATTCACTGTCATCCCAATAGAGTAATTAAGTTAAATGCTCAACAGTCTTGATGAGTCCTCTGCTTATCGTGCTCTCTGGTTGACCTCAGCTGCCTGTTCTTGAAGTCACCAGAGACCAGGGACCTCCCTCACCGTTTGATATCCCCAAATTGGGCTGCATCACTGCTGCTGAAGCTGCTGCCTCCCCAAACACCCCCAGTGCTTCCAGAACAGGCCTGGGCAAGATCCACTTGCACACCGAGCTGAGACACCACAATAAGCCACCGAGGGACTAGGTCAAGACACCGCAACAAACTGCCAAGAGACCAGGCTGAGCCCCGCCACAAGCTGTCGAGTGACCAAGGCAGGTACCACCACGAGCTGTCAAGAGACTGGGCCGTGATATTGTTGGACCAAGATACTGTCATGTACTGCCAAGAGACCAGGCCGAGACACTGCCATGGATGCCTGACTGGGTCCATGCTGAGGCCAGGAAGAAACACCAAGAGAAAAAGGTAAAAATAAAGAGAATGAAAGAGAAGGAAATGAGAAATAAATGGATGGAGTGGATGAGCTCTGGCTGGCGCTTCTTACTCTGCTGCCATCTGGGATTGTTTCAAATAGTATAGGAACTAGGGTAAAATTCATAAGATACATAAAAATGAAAATTTAAAAAATGAATAAAGTAACTAACTATTTAATTTAAACACATTAAAGGTAGAAGGAGAGGTAATGTTTCCCTTTTGTGAGATTCAGGAGATCCTGAATGGCAGTGTGAGCTAAGGCAAACACATCTGGAGTAAGCATTTGGTAAGTGTTTTTGCAGATGTTTAAAAAGGAAAAACGTTGAAAAGTGAATGTTGGTCCTTTTAGAAAATTAATCTAGAATATTAAAATGGAAAATAAGGAGATGGCAGATAAACAGAACAGGTATTTTGCATCAGTATTCACTGTAAAGGATATAAGTAGCATCCCAGATGTAGCTGTAATTTCAGAGTTGAATGGAGAGAACAACTAAAGGAAAATTATAAGCACTAGGGAAGTGGTACTGATTAAATTGCTGGAGCTGTGCACTGACAAATGTTTGGGTTCTAATGATTTTAAGTGTTTAAAAGAAATGGGATTGTTGGTGAATTGATTCTAATTTCAAAATTTCCTGGATCCAGGGAAGGTTTCATTAGATTGGAAGATAGTGAACTCCTTTACTAACTCCTTTACTCAGTAAAGATAGGAAGACAGAAAGCAGAAGATGACAGACCAGTTAGTTTAACATCTGTCATAGGAAAAATGTTAGTGAATCTATTATTAAAGACATTATAACAGAGCACTTAGAAAAGTTCAAAGCAATCAGACAAAGTCAATGTGATTTTGTGAAGAATTAATCATATTTAACTAATTCATTCTGGACTGTTGGAGAAGGAATGTGTACTGCAGATAAAGGGGAACCACTGAATGTACTGCACTTGGATTTCCAGAAGGTATTTGATAAGGCGCTGCACCAAAGATTATAAATGGCAGAAAATAAATGTTCACAGTGTAGGGGGAGTAACTTATTGGCAGAGATTGAAGATGGATAGAAGATTAGCTAACTATCAGGAGACTGAGAGTTTTTTTCTGGTTGGCAAGATGTAACAGTGGTTACAAAGGGATCAGAGGTAGGACCTCAACTTTATATAGTTTATATAAATAACTTGGATGAAGGGACCAAAAGTATGATTGACAAATTTGCTAATGACAGAAAGAAAAATAGAAATGTAGGTTCTAAAGAGGGCATAAGGAGGTTACAAAGGGTTATAGATCCATAAGTGAATGGCCAAAGATCTGGCATATGGAATAAAACATGGGAAGTTTTTAACAAATTGTTCATATGATGCAAACTAACACTAGGAAAGGGAAAACAAGTGCCTTAGAGAACATTTGAATATTAGTCATTAATTTGAGATTAGTGGCAAAAGCTGATCGTTTGCTGCTGATGGTGAAATCTAGACCAAAATGTTGGGAAGATTAACAGTGGAGACACAACTGCATTACTTAAATTGAGGGAGGACTACACATTTAAATATAATGCAAAATATGCAATATACAGTCTTTATATATAAATGAGTTATACAGGTTCGTATCCATGATTAAAATAAAATTACAATGAAAATTAAATAAAAATGAAAAATTGTGATCAAATCAATGTCAGGAGAAAGTGAGGACTGCAGATGCTGGAGATCAGAGCTGAAAAATGTGTTGCTGGAAAAGCGCAGCATCCAAGAAGCAGGAGATTCCTGAAGAAGGGCTTATGCCCGAAACGTCGATTCTCCTGCTCCTTGGGTGCTGCCTGACCTGCTGCGCTTTTCCAGCAACACATTTTTCAGAACAAATCAATGTCACCAACAATGTGTTAAAATATAACAAAAATAGAAATTGCTGGAGAAACTCAGCAGGTCTGGCAGCAACTGTAGAGAGAAAAAGACAGTTAATATTTCAAGTCCACTGACCCTTCATGAGAACCTTTGTTCTGATGAAGTACTGGACATGAAACATTAACTTTGTTTTTTACCATGTACAGATGCTGCCAGACCTGCTGAAGATCTCTAGTGTCCACAGTTCTTTGTTTTATTTTATTTCAATGTATATACATATTTTCTTTTAAGGGATGTGTTAGGAGCCAAACATCACAACCATATTCCATTCTGTGCAGATAACCTCTGAACAAAGCACAAGAGATTTTGCCAGTGGGTATTGACTGGTCATTCTTCAAACGTCATATGTCCACCCATATGCAAATATCTATATTATCCTTAGAGCATTAGAAAATGGAAAGAAATATAGTCATTTTCTGATAGCTTCTTCTAATCCTTAAAATTATGCCAAAGAATTACATGGTCAACCTTTGGAAAAATGTCTCGGGAGCATAAATTGTCCTTTAATTGCTACCTGAATCCACTAAAGAGTAGTTGGCTTGTAATTGATTTCAGTTGTAAATAGCATAAATCTCACAGCCTTAAATAGCTACACTGGTTACTCACAGCAAAACAATATATTCTACATGACACAGTACTACTGATTTTTGTGGGAGAAAGTGAGTGACTTAAAGTGAGCTACACCAATAAGATGAATCACTCTGGTATTTGGCATATCTCCAGTGTGATTGCTGTCTTACCCAAATTGTTGGTAATGGGATTTGAGCTTGGAGTGATTGCTTCTACTTGTTTTTCTTTGAATCTGTATGTGTTTTTAAAAATTATGTTAACACTATCAAACAACTGCAAAGATTATATGAAATAGGGTGGATCTAGTTATCTAAAGCAGCAGAAATATTATTTGTAGATCATGTTGAGAGTTCAGTTCCTAGCAGTCATATGCAAAAGGCTTGATCAAGGCAGTATGAGTAACTGCTTGATCACTATCATAATTGCAATCTATTTAGCAATGTCTTCCAAGCTTTAGTTGTTAGAGATCACTCTTGCTGTACAAATGCCGGGAGGAAGAGGAAATATTTTCCCACATAAATGGAGAAACTACTGAAATTCAATCGCCGTGTGACTGCTGGCCTCTGCTGAAAACAGCACTGCTGTTCTGCCTTTCATTACACACGCTTTGTGCACAGATTCGCTGTATAAATACAGCTGTAGGTTTGTCTTGTTCAGACGAGTAACAGCACATTCTCTTTGCTATCTATAACATGAAATGCATTTGTCTGCAGAGGGTTTTGATTTCCGTGTTTCAGTCTCTGGAGCTGTCCATAATCTGTTGTTAACACAATACAGACACCAAACATGTTTTCTCTTGTTAACTAAGGCTTGAAAGGACAACAGCCTATTTATATTTTGCTAAAGCCCTTAAAATGTTCCTGATACACATAGCAAATTTGCTTCTCATATCTGAGATGTTTTAACTTTGAGCCCAGAACTAAAACTTCTGTTAAAGAGAATAACTTGTTATTTGGATCCAGTCAACCACAGAGGTTGGAAAAAAGTGAGGATTGGAAAGAGTGATAAACATGGCCCATTGGAGGTAATGGTATTGGAAACTGGGGCAAAGAGTTGTTTTGGTGGTCGGGAGCTTGGAGGTTATGGAAAGCACAGTAACAGTGACGGGAGTGGAGTAATAATGATGGGGTGCAAGGGAGGGAATGTAATAATGGAGGTTGGGGAGATAAAGTTGGACGCCTTGTCATTTTTTTAAAAATACAGACTGACAAAAAGCACTCCTTGAATTTGTGGGAGGAAGTGAAAAGCATTTTTGGTGGTGAAATCACTGTCTGGAACGGCTGAGGATGAAGCAATCAGGTCAGAAATTTCCTTAGTCCTTGCCTGAGTTACACTGGATAACTGTCACTCCAGGAGAGAGATGTGTTCCAATCCACTCTGTAGTGCAAGATGGGCCATATAGCTGCTGTCCGGCCTACACCCTTAAAGCTGAGTCTGTTGTCAGAGCTTGGTTCCCTTTACAAGACTGTGATAAATTCTTCACAATTTGTCTTGGCATGAGGCTGCTGCAAATAAAACAAGAATCTGCTCAGCATCAGATCACCTGTTCCCTGCACACACACAGACACACACACACGCACAGAACAGGCTTATACTAGTGTGGAACTTACCCTGAAACCGGATATTTTAATGAAGTTTCCTTGAGGACATATTCCAAAACATATGACGGAAGCAAAGAAATGCAGACGCTCGAGTCAAACATCTGCAGATGGCCCATAGCACATCTCTGAGACTGTTGAAGCTTATGTAATATATATTTTTAAAATGACCATTGTCCAAACATGTTTGCAAGTATTAATCAAAGGCTTATAAATGATCATTATAAGTGTGAGTGCACTGTCAAAAGGTGACCACCATCTTGTAGTCTTTGACATGAAGTAATCTCCACTAAATTAAAGTTAATGTTATTTGAATCACAAAATCTTCCATACAAATATTTTGTGTTTACTTCTTTCACAAATGGACAGGCTTTAAAAAAAGGTTTAAAGTTGACATGAATCCTTTGACTCAATGCTTATTCATTATAATGCAAGCCATTATGCAAAATGGGTGAGAATGTGTGACTTTATACAATTGCCTTGCAGACTTTGTTGTAGGCAGAGTCAATAATAAGCAATTTGTTGGTTGTATTATAAAAGTGACTGTGCAAACTGCTGAATTAGCGTAAAAATCCAAAAACCGCACTTGTGTCCAACAGGGAAGTAAATCTTCCATCAGACCTGGCCCATTGGTGAGGTACAAACCTACAGTTTGCATTTTTTTAAATTAAAGTTTGATATTTGCTCTCCTTCTCAATGTGTTGTCTTATATTAAAACCCACACTTGCCTCTCCTGTTACAACTATACCAATATTACAGCGGAATGTATGCCAATTTGACCCCATGGAACATTTCAAAGTCAATTTAAATATATATTTTTAAGGGGTTCTGCTGCATGGTTTCTGCTTCACCAGGAGCCCATGGGGCCTGAAGGTGGAGAATACGTGCCATATATGACCCTTATGCATTCAGCATGCAAAAGGGCTGCTCACCTCATAGTGAGAAACCTTCTAAGGGTTTGACTGCCACCAGTAGTCTGTAATAAATGTAATCCCTGTGGCACCTTTTTAACTTTTAAAAGACCTCCAAAAGCTTCAGTGCCAATGAACAATTGTAGCCATTCCATTGTCCCAGTGTTGTTAGATTGTGACAGAAAATATGATGTGACATGCTAGTCTGTCATTAGGCCCTCCTTGGTGAAGACATACCCTTTACAGCAGATACATTGAAATGTCCAGTGAAAGTGATGTTGGAACAATAATAAAAACAAAATTAATTTATGTTGGAAAACCAACATGACTTGAGGAAAATTCAAGTTAGCATTTCTTAGCTAAAAGTACAATAGATATCTTTGCTGACATCAATGATTATTTTCATAAGTGCTTTGAGATGGCTTGCGGATGTGTAAAATGCTGTTTAAATGCAAATTGTTCCAAATAGCTTTGAGAAAGGACTTCTACAGAAAAGGCTGAAGTGCTTGAAATCCCCACCATCAATAGTGGGCATGAGAGCAAAATAGGTCTGACAAATGTGGGAGAGAAAGTAAGGCTGGAAGTGGTATCTGAAGTAGGATGACATAACAGTATTGAAGATGAGCATTAAACATTGGACAGGTAGCCAGTATAGGTTCACAGGATAGAGTTGATGGGTGAGCTATATTTTGGACAACTCAGCAAGCAGAACATTGAAGTAATCTAGTTTGAAAGTGTCTTTCCAAAAGTGGATTCCCCAGAATGCCATTCAATTCTCCAACTTGTCCTTTGTAAATCCAATCACGTTCCTTTGCTTTATATTTGAAGTGTTTTCAGGACAATTTTTCGAACAGTATGTCCTAGAGCCAACCACGGGGCAGGGTATCCTAGACCTAATGTGCAATGAGACAGAACTATTTCATAACCTCATGGTAAAGGAGTCTCCAAGTGACATTGATCGCAACATAATAAAATTTCATGTTCAGTTTGAAAGGGAGAGGTGTGAGTCCATGACTAGTGTTTTGAAACTAAATAAAGGTAGTTATGACGGTATGAGGTAGAATTGGCTAATGTGATCTGAGAAATTAGGTATAAGGTAAGACTGTAGAGTTGCAGTGGCAGACCTTTAAAGATATGTTTAATTATTCTCAGCAAAGGATTTGTTCCAATGAGGTAGAAAGGCTATATGAGAAGGGTATATCACCTGTGGCTAACTAAGGGAACCAGAGGTCGTATTAAATTGAGAGAAACACTGCACAAATCTGCAAAGTTTAGTGGTAGGTCAGAGGATTAGACAGATCTTAAGAATCAGCAAAGAATGACTATAAAGATAATCAAGAAGCAAACATAAAAGGATGAGAAAGCTACCTAGCAATATAAAACACATAGTAAGGATTTCAACAATTATTGGAAAATAATAACTAAATCTAGGGATCATCCTCCAGAGAGTGTGTTCAAGGAATTGATATTGGAAAACAAAGAAAGAGACTTTGAATAGGTATCTTGAGCCTGTCTTCACAGTAGAAGACTTTGAAAACTTCACAAAGAATAATCGAAAATCAATACGTGTTGGGGGGTGATGAATATAAAATACTCATTATCACTAGGGAAAGGTGCTGTGAGATATTGTGTAATGAGATATTGTGTTGTAGGCTCACCAGCTTGCTATATTCATTAATACCAGGTTCCAGTTCATTCATTCATAACCCTTTGCTAACCCAGTATTTACTATAAGATGGTTTCATCCTTTCATTCATAAAACCCTGGTTCTGCAGTATCCAAATTTAAAAACAATCCGTTCAAAACTATTACTGCATTTCCACACCATCTCAGCATACAAAACAGTACCATCCCCATCAAGTTGCCATGAAACATTATAATATTAATCAGCCCTTATCAACCAACTCCTGGACCTGAACAGATTAAGTATCTGTTAAATACATTTTAACTGGGTCACTTTCCCTAGAAGAAACTAACTTACAAGACAGCGCATGCATGAACTTGCATGAATGAATGAAGCTCGTACTGACAAATAGTAAATAAATCTCACCACACAGCTACAGTAATCAGTTTAATATCCTTTAATGTTTTATTACGATTTCTAACTTATTTAGTTAAAAATCCACAACACTAGATTAGTACAAGCTTTCGGAGTGCTGCTCCTTCGTCAGGTAGCTAGCGGTGCTTCAAAAACTTGTACTTCCAAATAAACCTGTTGGACTATAACCTGGTGTTGTGTGTTTTTTTTTAAACTTTGTCCACCCCAGTCTAACACCTGTACCTCCACGGCATAACTTATGTAGAGCATATAGGCCCAGTATTTTTCCTAACATTTACTAATTTAAAAGAAACAAAGAGCTAACACTTCCTAATCATACAAGTGGACTGGACAGACATCTTATCAGAAGTAACAGCCAGCATTTAACACGTTTTAACCCATCTCCAGTCTCCCAGGACAGTAAGGCCTTTAAACCTTTGTGTACTATAGATAAACAATGTAACACTATAGTAATGAGATTTTAATATATGTAAGAGCTGTGTATAAAGGAACTCTTGTAAAGAACTGTATTTCGGGTTTCTATTGCCGCCTCGAACTTGTGTTGTCATTGCTGAATAAAGAGGCTATTTTTGCCACTCATCCATTTCAGTCATTACTTGAACATGATCCCATAGAGCTTAGCAAAGTATTGGTCCGAAAGTTTAAGTACTTATGACCAAGTAACATACATCCTAGGGAAGTAAAATAATGTGATGGCATAGATAGCAGATATATTCTAGTTTAGAACTTTATAACTCCCAAAGTACCTTGGATTTTGCAAAAGTTCCAGCAGATTGAAACTTAACTAATGTATTACCTTTATTCAAGAAAGGAGGGAGGCAAAAAAGTAGAAATGGTAAGCCAGTTAGTCTAACATCAACCATAGGGAAGGTGCTGAAATCCATTATCATGTGAGTTATTACAGAATGTAATCAGGCAGAGCCAACATCGTTTTGTTAAAGTAAAATTGTGTTTAACTAATCTATTAGAGTTGTTGATCATTTATAGGGGATAGAAGAGAGCTAGTGGAAATGGTGTATTTAGATTTCCACAGGGGTTAGTGCTGGGTCTTCAATGTTTACAACTTATAACAATGACTGGGATGAGAAGTCCAAATGTATTGTTGCTAGATTTGTTAAAATACCCAGATAGCTCAGAAGGGTAAAAGAAAGCATAGGGATATAGCTAGGCTAAATGTAAGGATAAGAGAATGGAGGTTGGCAAAGGTAAATATGAGCTTGTTCATTTTGGCAGGAAGAATAGAAAAACAGTGATCTAATTAAATGAAAAAAGATTGCAGGATGTGATGGGTACAGAGGGTTTTGGGTTTTTGTTACATGAATTACATAAAGTTAGTCTGCAGATACAGCAAGTGGTTGGGAAGGCAAATGGAATATTGTGTATTGCAAATAGAATGGGATATAAAGGTGCAGACATTTTACTGCAGCTGCACAGGGCGCTGTTGAGACCACACTTGTAGTACTATGTAGACTTTTGGTCTCCTTATTTGAAAAAAATATTTGCTTTAGAAGCAGTTCAGAGAGGATTTACTCAATTTATTCCTAAGAATAAGTTCTTATGAAGAAAAATTAAACATGTGGAACTTACTCCCAATGGTGTTTAGAAGAAGGATAAATAATCTTATTGAAACTATAGGGGGGAGGTGGAAATGGGTTTGGGTGGATTGCTGGTCAGAGGGTCGGTGTGGACTTGTTGGGCTGAACGGCCTGTTTCCATACTATAGGGAATCTAATCTAAAAAAAGACCCTGAGAGAACTGGATCGGGTGGATTCTGAGACAATGATTTCTCTTATAGAGGGGCACTAGAATTTGGGTGGTCACTATTTAAGGATACAAAGAATATACAGAGAAATACTTCCCTCTTTGGGTCCCTCTTCACCAAAAGACAGTGGACGCTGGGTGTACTGAGTTAGATAGATTTTTGATAGATAGAAGAATCAAAGATATAGATAGGAAAGTGAAATTGAGATTCCAATTTTTTTAATTTCAAAAATATACTTTATTCATAAAATAATTTGATGGTCTGTACAGTTGGTCATGCCATACATATGTAAACATGTACATACAGAGATCAGAATTTATCATTTTTTTATACAGGTTTGTACATTTTTCAATCATATGCCCATATAATTAGCTGAGGCGTCAGCAGAGCCCAAATGACTGCATGGGCCCTCTGTTCTTCGTTAGGCAGGCAGACTTTACACAGTGGTCTTTCCCCACCGCGCCTTGGCGGCAGCTGCCCCAAGCTTCAGCGCATCCCTCAGCACGTAGTCCTGAACCTTGGAATGTGCCAGTCTGCAGCACTCAGTCGGGGTCAACTCCTTCAGCTGGAGGATCAGCAGGTTTCGGACCACCCAGAGAGCGTCCTTCACCGAGTTGATGATCCTCCAGGCACAGTTGATGTTCGTCTCGGTGTGCGTCCCGGGGAACAGGCCGTAGAGCACGGAGTCCCGCGTCACGGCGCTGCTCGGGACGAACCTCGACAAACACCACTGCATTCCTCTCCAGACTTCCTCTGCATAGGCACATTCCAGAAGGAGGTGTGTGACAGTCTCGTCCCCACCCGCAGCCGCTTCGAGGGCAGCGTGCGGTGCGACTAAGAGTCCGGGTGTGCATAAAGGATCTCACAGGCAGAGCCCTTCTCACCAACAGCCAAGCCATGTCTTGGTGCTTGTTGGAAAGTTCTGG
>NC_057729.1:32040046-32110964 GCF_004010195.1 Chiloscyllium plagiosum
GTACAGGGAGGCCTTGACCTGCAGGCCCCCGCTGCCAGGAATAGTCATCCCTCTCAGGCTCGCATCCTTCCTGATGGATTCGGCAAATGGCTCTATGCAGCACACTAACAAGGCAGGAGAGAGAGGGCAGCCCTGCCTGGCTCCAGATCTGACTGGGAAGCTATCTGATTCCCACCCGTTGATTGAGACTGCACTGACAATGTTGGTGTAGAGCAGTCTGATCCAATTGCATATTCCCTCCCCAAAGCCCATTTTGGAGAGAACATCTCTCATATACCTGTGTGATATCCTGTCAAAGGCTTTCTCCTGGTCCAGGCTGATCAGGCAGGTGTCCAACCCGCTGTCCTGCACGTAGGCGATCGTATCCCTGAGGAGTGCAAGACTCTCAGCGATCTTACTGCCCGGCACAGCACAGGTTTGGTCAGGGTGAATCACCGACCCCAGAGCAGATCAGCCATGATGTGATAGAGTGGTAAAGCACACTCAAAAGGTGAAATGCCTTGCTCCTGGGTCCTATGTTCCTTCCACTATCAAGGTTCATGTAATGTTATTGATTTCAGACCAGTTTGGTTCAGTCACTCAGCACTGAGAATTCACTTAGGTTAATGGTTTTGAAAGCTGTCTTATAAGTAGTCATTATATGGGAAAAACATTACAAAACAACAAAGTAGTAGCTGAAATGGTTTAACCTTCAAGGGTCCAGCATTCTTCACCTGAGTAGCTGTTCAAGCTGGAAAGAAATGCTGGCACATCTTGACTTGTCAACTTGTGCCTTTTAGGCTAAGATTGCAGAGACAAAGCTTTTTGTTTTCTTAACATTATTTTCTACTTGCATGTTGCTCACTCATTCTATTTTAGTATTGATGCTTGTAGGGCGTAGATTCCTCTCCCCCCCCCCCCCCCCCCCCCCCCCCCCCCCCCCCCGCCCCACACCCTTTAAATGGAAGGAAATAAAATGTACTAATTATCATCTAGATTGGAGTTAATGGTTTGGCTCAATGTTTACCACAAATGATGATCTCACTCAATTCTCAAAATATTCATCTGATTCTTCAGTTACATTTACATATAGTTCCTAGAAATGATCATTTTGTGCTCAAGTACAATGGTGCTTAATCTTAAGAAGAGATGGTTCACAGAAAAAGTTATTTAAGTATTCAAGATTCTTAAAGCAAATAGATAAGCTGAATGCCAATAAGGTTATGTCCAAGTTTTCCCCTTCTAAAATCATGCTTCAAGTCAGAAGAGGAAAGAGACAAAGACACCTTAGACCTAACTACCTCACAAAAGAAGTTCCTAAATCTACAAAATTGAAATGGTTGAAGTAGCTGCAATGGAAGTATTAAGAGACGATCCAAGACCCATCTGATGATATCAGTTTTTGGAACTGATCAGGAAATGACCTTATAGTCTTCTAATGTCATTTTCCATCCTAGAATGTATGTGTTTTTGGGAAACACCAGCAAGAAATTGGACCTAAAGGAGCAGGTCTAGACTATATAGAGGAGATCTAAATCCACTGGTCCTTTGGTTTATTTGCTTGATATTGCTGTATATACCTTCATATCTAAACTGGGAGCTATCAAATTTCTAGCCCATCTTGCTGGTGAAAGATATAAGCATGTACCAAAAAAGTACTTACAAGATCATATTTCTAGTTCTGTTGAAGCTTTGTGATTCATTTCATTACCAGTTAAATTTGTTTTACTCTATTACAGCACTTACCACATGACGTGAGCTTGTAATCTAATAAGCAAATGGTCCATTCACTTTTTCAAATATACACAGAAGAAAAGAAGCTGCTGCACATTTGGTCAAACTGAAAGTAATTAATGTAGATAGCTGCATTTAAGTTGCATTGTGAGGAAAATCTATGTGCATTGTCTGTTTTGCAAAACGCTCTTCCCAAATGTTATTTCATCTTAAAGACCAGTCTTAGATTTTGAAACAATGAAATTGCAGCAAACAATATTCACGTACAATGAATTTATTTGACATTTCTTTGACAGTGTACTTGGGTCTGGGTTCAGAACCTAGACCATCAATTTAATTCATAAATGACAGTTAAATTGACAGTCTATTTGCAACCAAGGTGCATGTTTTGAAGAGGAGCAGAAAATGCTCAAAATACCCAGCAGGTGGCATGAGAAATATAAACAGAAAAAGACGGTCGAGTCTGATTCATTCAGTATACCGTAGCTGATCTTGAGCTCAATTCCACTTTCCTGCCTGGTCTCCCTCTTTTTTGATTCCATGAGAAGTCAAAAAATATGCCTTTCTTAGCCTTAAATGTCTAATAATGGTGCGTCCTCTGTACTGTTCTAACGCAGAGGGTTGAGGATTCACAACTTTTGGAGTGAAATTATTTCTTGTCACCTTAATCCTAAAATGTAGGCACCTTGGCCTACAGCAGCGCCCCTTGTTTTAGATTTCCCAACCAGGAGAACAATGATTATCCATCCTGTCAAGCTCCTTCATACTCCTGTTTCAAACAAAACAGCTCTCATTCTTCTAAACTCCCAGTTTATTCTCCCTCTCATCATTAGGCAATCCTCTCATCCCATGGATCAATCAGTGACTTTTTTAAAATTGTTATACTGCCTTCAACACAAATACATTCTTCCTTAAAATGGGAGACCAAAATCGTACACAGTATTCTTGGTGTGGTTTCACCAGAGCCCTGGACATATAGGAAAAAGAATTATCCCTGTATTTCACTCTTCTTGCAATAGCAGTCAATATGCTCCAGTGTTCTTGCAATAAAAGTCAACATGCAATTTGCTTTTCTAGTTGATTATATTTGCATACTAACATTGTGTGTTGTTTGCATGAATACACCCAACTCTCTCTAAATATCAACATTTACAAGTTTTATGCCCTTTAAAAATATCCTTCTTTATTTTTATAACCAAAAGGGAGTAACTTCACACTTCTGAACACCATCTTCCATTTTTCACTTTGTTGCCTGTTCACGTAACCTATCCATAAATTTTAGCATCCTCATTGTGTTATCCTAATTTTCCTATTCCCTCAACAGAACCACTTTCGGAGTCCTCGCTTTTTCACTGGTTCCCAAGTGGATCCTTCCCCACACACATCAAAGGGCTCTCTAGCCAGAAGGAGATGCACTGGGCAGGCAACATAGCCATTATGACTCATGCTTTTACTTGCAGAGAACAGTATCGGTTCTTCTAACTATCCTGTGCCCTATTACAAACTACATTCATTTTGGCTGCTCCCATTGAATTGCTTCCTGCACCACAGAACCATAGTTCATTCAGCCATTTTGACTTTTTATCACAACCTGAATCATTGGCTCTTATTTCTCTCCCTACAGATGGTGCCGGACCTGAAAATTATTACCAGTGTTTTCTGTTTTTTTCTGTCTGATTTCTAGCATCTGCAAAGTTTTGCTTTCGAGGGGAAATATCAACATTCATCTTCCAACCAATGCCACCAAAGTAAATTAAATTATTATTTATCTCAATTTTTTTTTGCTGGATTTGCCAAGCACAAATTTTAAATAGAATATTAAAAAATGCCATAAAAATGCAAGTTCTTTCTTTCACTTCAAATATTCAGTATTTCCAACTTTATTTTCTTAACTTTAATTAAATTCATTTACTCAACATTCTGTTTCTGTAAACTTGTCCAATATAGTTTATCTTTTCAGCATCTTAATTATGTATTCACCATTTTCCATTGCCTTACTGAAATTAT
Organism: Chiloscyllium plagiosum; assembly: GCF_004010195.1. NCBI lineage: Eukaryota > Metazoa > Chordata > Chondrichthyes > Orectolobiformes > Hemiscylliidae > Chiloscyllium > Chiloscyllium plagiosum. The sequence goes on from NC_057729.1 coordinate 32,043,767, forward strand.
GTTTGTATCATCTAATAGTTTTCCATTAAACAGTTTGCTCATCATTTGCCCACATTCTTCACTTTATGATGGAGCATCTATTATTTCTACCATCCCACAGTCTCTCCAACGTCTGGAGTATAATGAGATGCATGCTAATCTTCAATTTCTCAGCAGCAATAGTAGTGTAAAGAATAAGGAAGATTTACCAAAACAAAATCTTGTCTTTGGACTTTATAGCTACTATGTATTTTTTGTTTTAGTTTACATAAATCCAATCGTTGTGAAATGTCACTTTACAGTGAAAATACAAGGGCTCTATCCAAAGAAAAATTACCAGTTGAGTGGCTATAAATTTAATTTCCTTATCTTAACACTGACAGATTTGACCCCACAAGAAAAGAAACATGATTTGGAACACAAGCTTCATTGTTACATGATATATCATCCCCACAGGACTAACTGAATTCTACCCAGTTCATTTTCAATGTGAGAACATGCTGTTCGATACATGTTGGTTTCACGTTTCATGCGAACCATTCTTTGTTTTCTTACATCACAGCTTTAGTCCTCACATCTACGCAACAACTTTATTGTCAGAAACTGGAAAACACCAGTCAACCAAACATTTTATCCCACTCGTACAGTGGAGAGAGATTCTTTTTGTTTCAATAGATTTGAAATATCTTGACTGGAAATTCCTTTTGACTGAAACTATTCACTTCGCTCTCCCTCCATATGCCTCAGGCCAAAGCTGCTTATTAGAAATTCTGAAAGATCTGCATTATTGTAGTTTATGGTTAGACTTTGTGAAAAATTACTGAATTGAATGTCCACAAAATTACAAACCGTAGCATCTAAACATATGGTGAAAGATAAGTTTTTCAGAGCTGATATGATGAGAATCATAGAAGCTGAATGTATGAGCCTTCCCAGACTATGATTGGCTAACAAAAGGGGCACTGAATTTTATTGTATTTCTGGTAAGTAAATACTGAGAAATTCCTACATTCCAAACTAGATGTGGCAAATTTCAGACCTCAGTCTGTGACTGAGGCTAGTTCACAACCAACATTTGTTTGCAAGGTTTGTGAAGGTTTGTTCACAACCAAAATAACATCACAAGGGCAGTTATGTTATGGACACATCCTACCTAAAATGAATAGCAAATGTCTGACCATACACACACACTTATAGATTTAAACTGCAAAATAATACTAAGCTGCTCTTTTTCCCCTTCCATGTTAAATTTTCGCAATGATGAATTTACACACTGTTTAAATGTAATCAACAATGTTCATCCTCCATGATTTAAACTGGCAGTAGATAACTTTAAGGATAAAATCAAAACCAACATTGTACACATACGCCACAAAATCATGAGACTGTAGTTAAACAATTTCCAGCAGTTCAAAGAAACGAACTAATTTTGCAATTCCTCTAGCTTCTTTTAAACAGAAAGTTAAATGCTGATCTCTAATGGCTAGGACAACTTATCTATTTTGGTGTTAGTCATAAGCAAAACTAAAAGTTAAGATTTGTGTTATTATTGTGGTGGAGTTGGGCAAGAGATTTTATGATATTGGGCTCTTTATCTCTAAAGTTCAGACAAGTGAGGAAATCAACAACTTCCGTTTGAAGAGGATACGCAGATACAATTTCAGAAACAGCTGGTTTCCTCACTGCTGAGCATACTGTTTCCCCTAATATATTTTACTTTCCTATTCTGGCCCTGCCAGTCCTCAAATGCAGCATATGCCATTCATTGCCTTTCCAATATAGTTGTTGATTACATGGCAAGGAACCATCTTGTTGTATTTTCAGACTTTATTGAGCAAATCATCAAGGCGTTGGAAATGTTTTACAAAGAGGTAATGGAGGGAGGTCAAAGTCTGCTTTCAAAATAAACTTTAAGGGCTTGTCTGACTACAAGGATGGTACACTATCTGACCTCTTCTTCACTGATCAATTCTCAGGCAAGACACTGATGAATAATGATGTAGACAGGGTGGTGAAGAAGTCATTTAGAATGCTTACCTTCTCTGGTCAGAGCATTGAGTATAGGAGTTGGGATGTCATGTTGTGGCTGTTGTACAGGATGTTTGTGAGGCCACTTGTTAAAGTACTGTGTACAGTTCTGGTTGCCCTGCTATAAGAAGGATATTATTAAATTGGAAAGTGTGCAGAAAAAATTTACAAAAATGTTACCAGGACTGAGGATTTGAATTGCATGGAAAGGCTGGATAGGCTTGGACTTCTTTCTCTGGGTCATAGGAGGTTGCCAGGTGACCATATAGAGGTTTATAAAATCATGAATTGCACAGATGAGGTGAATAGCAAAAGTCTTTTCCCTTTGGTAGATGAGTTCAAAACTGGAGGGCCTATTTTTAAGGTGTGAGGAGAAAGATTTAAAAGGGACCTGAGGGACAACCTTTTCACACAGAGGGTGGTTCATATGTGGAATGGAGTGGTCAAGGAAGTGCTAGATGCAGGTACAATTATGATGTTTAAAACATATTTGGGCAGGTACATGAATAGAAAAGGTAGAGAAGGATTTAGGCCAAATGCAGGGACTGGTTTAGTTTGGGAAACCTGGTCAGCATGGACAAGTTGGACCTAAGGGTCTGTTTCCTTGTTATACGACTGTATGACTCATTCCATCTCGGGTTACGCTTAAAGACTATGGGAGCAGTGATATAAATCGTATACATTACCCGTGCCATGTCATATGAACGAGTCTCTGGCTGAACATGGAAGTAAGAGCATCATCCCTTACCAGCAGGGGCAGTGTGTCTGGTAGCTCGCAACCACCAAAATAACAAACACAATCTAACAGAGAATACAATTAGCCTGGTGATGATAATATCTACTGTGGGCAGTTTTACATTCTGCTGCATAAGTTACTAGTGCTGATTCAGATTATTTCTTTCTAGAATTAACTGTACAGTGAGAGCTGATCTAAAGTCACAGTGCAGGTACTATGGTTCACCACTTCTTTTAAAAATTAGTGAATGAATTTCTTATCTGTTCTTACACACAGTGAAAAAGGAATCAAAATGATTCTGCTTACAGGCTGTTGCATATTGCATGCAGCTATTGCCTGAAAGTGAGTTTTTCCTTTGAATAGACAGCTCTAGGGAATAAAAATGTCAGAAAGTATGAACACTCTCTGTATCACATTATGTAATCTCTTTCGCAGTGCTTTGAGCTGGAAGCCTGCAAAGCATCACTTTCAAAAGGGAGGCTCATAAAGGATTGCTCCAATTAGCTTAATGGATCTGTAAAGCAATGCTGCACATCTGAAAATTCTTTATCTGCCCATGACATTTCAATTATTAATATTTGATAAATAAATTGACACATTATGTCATTAAAATGTCTACAAAGGTCGGTATGAATATTGCAAATATTTGCACAAATGTGTAACAATAGAAATTATTATTGGCGAAGAGATTGAATGTTCACACTATCAGAAAATGGAGAGCATATTATTGCCTCCATAGATCTTCAGCCTTCTGAGCTGTACATCCTATGGGTGGAATTTCCCTCTCGTAGGTGTGATGACAGCAATGGTGGGTAATGTCAAAATAAATTTTCCTGATTTCTCCTCAAGCCTTAAATGGCAACTTCTGAATCTTACTCCTAGGGGTTAACTGTGATTTTCACAAAATTGCATCTCATTAAAGCCACAACTCACTCTATTTACACCTCTCATCTCCTCCACAGAGAAACAAAATGGCAAAAGATTCTTGCCAAGTAATATAGAGTTGTACCAGCTCATTGAATGTACACTGGGCTTTCATGCCACTGCTCCTTCTGAATAATGACACTGTATGGTTCAGGGCAACCATCCTTCTCAACCCTTCACCCATGCAGTTCCACATTAACAAACCATGAGCTTCATCATGCCATCATGCCTGCTGTCAGACCAACTCAGACCCACTTTAGGTCATCAATACTTTATTTTGAAGCTGACAAACACTTAGAGCCTGCATGCTTCTATTGAGTTGCTATGCAAGCCGGGACAACCGTGCACCTTGTGTATACTAATATGATTCTTCTGCACTGACACAAACACACACATCTAATGATACCTGATAAGTGAGTGCTCTCTCACTTTAGCACTTACATGTAATCTGACAGCCTCTGTTTTTTCACACTGCTTTCTTATCATCACTGGATTTAGCAGGTTGTTATAGGCTGCCAGTCTCTGAGGTTTAGGAATGTAGGAACAAGAGCAGGCCAAACAGCCCATCAAGGCTGCTCCATCATGGCTGATCAAACACGTCCAAGCCTTTTACCCACACTATCCCTTTAACCAATTGTATCGTTGACAATTTAGAATGTATCACTCTATTTTAAACTTGCTCAAAGACTGAACTTCTGCAATCCTCTGGGATACAGCATTCCAAAGTATCACCATCCTCTGAGTAAAAACATTTCATTCCAAATGGCATCCTCCATGTTTTTAAATTGTGTGCCCTGGTCCTAAACTTCCCAAACAGGGGAAATATCTTCCCTGCATCTACCCTGCCTATCCTTTTATGTATGTAATTTGTAAGTTTCATTAAAATCACCTCTCATTCTTTGATTATTAGCAGCATATAACCAAAACACTGTTCATAGGTTAGTTTCACCGTCCCAGGAACAAGCCTGGTGAACCTTTCATTGCACTATCTCTGTGGTAATAATACCTTTTCTGAAATAAGGAGACCAATTCTATTAGTCTTGGATGTAGGTTTGCTCACTGAGCTGGAAGGTTTGTTTTCAGATGTTTCATCACCATACTAGGCAACATCTTCAGTGAGCCTCCGAATTATGCACTGATGGTGTAGCCCACTTTCTATTTATATGTTTAAGTTTCCTAGGGTTGGTGATGTCATTTCCTGTGGTGACATCATTTCCTATGGTGATGTCATTTCCTGTTCTTTTTCTCAGGGGGGTTGGTAAAGGAGATCCAAGTTAATGTGTTTGTTGATTGAGTTCCGGTTGGAATGCCATGCTTCTAGGAATTTTGTGCAAGTCTCTGTTTGGCTTGTCCGTGGATGGATGGATGTGTTGTCCCAGTCGAAGTGATGTCCTTCCCCATCCGTATATAAGGATACTAGTTTTGTATACAGACAAGTAAAACTAATGTCATTTACAGAATACTTTGCAACAACTGTAACAAACACTACATTGGACAAACGGGCAGAAAACTAGCCACCTGGATACATGAACATCAACTAGGCACAAAACAACATGACCCACTCTCACTAGCACCCCTACATATGGATGAGGAATAACACCACTTCGACTAGGACAACATATCCATCCTAGGACTAGCCAAACAGAAACATGCATGGGAATTTCTAGAAGCATGGCACTCCAACCAGAACTCTATCAACAAAATCATTGACTTGGATCCCATTTACCACCCCCTGAGAAAAAGAACCAGAAATGACATCACCATAGGAAATGATGTAACCACTGGAAATGACATCACTGACCCTAGGAAACTCAAATATATAAATAGTGGGCTGCACCATCATTGCTTCATTCAGAAGTTCACTGAAGATGTTGCCTAATATGGTAATGAAACACCTGAAAACAAATCTTCCAGCTCATCAAGCAAACCTACATCCTGAACTTCAACCTGAGCTACAAACTTCTCAAAACTCCATTAGTCTTTCTAATAATTGCTGCACTTGCATGGCAGGCCTCATTGACCTCTTGTCAAGTCCCTTTGCATGTTTACACTTTTCAACCTCTTGCCATTTAAGAAAGACTCTGCACATTTGTTCTTCTAAACATGTATGATAATCTCGCATTTTTCCATATTATACTCCATCTTCTGTGTTGTTCTCCAATCACTAAGTCTGCCCAAATCCTCCTGAAAACCTTTTACATCTTCCTCACAATGCACATTTCTGCCTCGCTTTGTGTCAGCTGCAAATTTGGAAATACTACATTTGGTGCATACATCCGAATAATTGATATATTATATCCAAGTATTGATCCTTGCCATACCCTACTCATCACAGCCTGCCAATGTGAGAGCAACTCATTTATTCCTACTCTTTTTTTGTTGTCTGTTAGTCAATCTTTAATGCATGCCAGTCCATTACCTCCCAAATCATATGCTTTAATTTTGCTAAACAACCTCCTCTGGAGGATCCAAATTAAAAACCTTCTGAAAATCCAAATATGTGATAACCATCAACTCCGCTTTATCAATTTTGCTAGTAATTTTCCCAAAAACGTCCAACAAGATTGTGAAATATAATTTTCCATTCGCAAACTGAAGTTGACTCTGCCCATTCAGATCACTTTTGTCCATGTATCCATTTAGCATTTTCCTTCTGATAGATTCTAACATTTCCCTAGTACCAATGTAAGATTGATGGGTCTATAGTTCCCTTTTTTACCCCTTGCTCTTTTTAAATATTGGGGTGATATTTTCTGCCTTTCAATTTGTAGGAATTATGCCAGAATCAATTAAACTTTAGAAGATGATTACATTCCACACTATTTCTATAACTACCTCCTTTAACAATCTGTGATGTAAACCATCAAGGACATTAATTTTCAACCCTATTAATTTCTCCAGACACAATCTTCATAATTGTCCTAATTTCCTTCAAATCTTCATTCTCCCTTGACACTTGAATTTGAAATTTTGGAAGATTTCTTATATCTCCCTGAGTGAAGACAGACACAAAATAATCATTTAGCTCCTTACCATTCTTTTATTCCCTATTATAAATCCTTCTAACTTTTCTTTTAATGGGCCCCCATTCATCATAACCAAATGTTTCCTAATTAGATACATGTAGAAGATTATAGTCCATTTTTGTGTTCTTTTGCTAGATTGTAATTATATTCCATTCTTTCTTTATCTATCAGTTTTTTTGGTCCTCCTTTGTATTCTGAGCATTCCGCTATACTCAGATTTATTACTATTTCTGGACACTTTATAAGACTTTTTTGTCTTATGCACTTCTTACCTTTCATTGTCAGCCATGGTTGACTGACTTTGTTGTTGTTTTGCACCTTGAAGGAATATATAGTTGCTGTAAGCTATGTAGCAGTTCTTTAAAGATGTCCACTTCCTATGCACAGTCAGCCTTTCCCAATCCAGCTCCGCCAAGTTGTAACTCATGTTTTTATAATTTCCCTTACTCAATTTTAGCACCCTTGCTTCAAACTGAACTACATTACTTTCAAACATAATGCAAATTTCTTGCATTTTTGTGCTTTCTTTTTACATAGAGGGAGATGCAGTCAGCCTATCACAGTGGAGCACATTGAATCATCAATCTATCAGTCAGACAGATAGTCATGGAACTGTATGGCGCTTTGCTGCATTGAAATCAGAAGTGCAGCATGTGTCAGCAGCTTACGGGGTAAACACACCGCATGTGGCTCAAGCAAATATGCAGCATGTGCTCCAGAACCAGAGGTCACAGTCTGAGAATACAAGGCAGGCCAGTTAGGACTGAAATGAGGAGAAATTTCTTCACACAGCGAGTGGTGAGCCTATGGAGTTCTCTATCGCAGAAAATTGTCAAGGCTAAAGCTTTGAATGCTTTCAAGAAGGAGCAAATTCTTAGTCCTAAAGGGGTCAAAGGGAACAGAATTGTAATGTTGTAGAACAGAGACAAAAGCGTTCAGGAACGTAATTCTTTGAAGTTTTTATCACATATTGATAGGGTGGTTAAGATGGTGTTTGGCATGCTTGCCTTCTGACTCTATGGTACTGAGTTGAATGATCAGCCATAATCATACTTAGTGATTGGGTAGGCACAAAAGACCAAATGGCCTACTCCTGCTCCTACTTTCTATGTTTCTATAAATGACCATGTGAGACAGTCAAAGGGAAGAGTCCTTAGTGGGGTGAAGGGGTAGATTATCACAGTCAGTTAAATTACTCATCCAATTACACTACAGGCTGTTGGCCACAATTAGTCCTTCTAGTCAAGTCCAAGTTGGGCGTCTGCATGGATATGGGACACATCACTAGCCGTCTTCGACCTTCCATTTCGGCCTGCTGGGTCTGTTGGCAGGGTTTCCTTTGGCATTCAGAAGGGAAAAGGACTGCACTCCTCTCCACCAGCCCAGATAGCAGCACCTCAAGGTAATATAAACTCTGAATAGATTTGCATGCATGCTCCAATTTTATAAGGTGAAAACCTGACCACCATATTGGACAGTGGTATCATGGCCATGAACAGCATGCTTACATCATTGTAAGATGTTAAAGTTGAGCCTGGGAGAGATTACTGATCTGTTATTGTTTACATGATTGCTGTTTTTTATTCATGATTGCGTTGTAATGATAGCCAATCTTATTTATAAACTCTGGATAACATAGATCTGCATTAGAAAATACTTCAGAATAGGACATCCAGACCATATGAAAGCTGTGGTGAAAAAGCTTATAACCTTAATCTATATGTAGCTATTGGGAAAATGAGGTGCTCTAGAGTGTACACTATGTGGTAATCAGAAAAATATTGTTTCATATGCCATGGAGTAAGGTTCTGATTTTTTCTGAAGTTATGGTAAGTTTCCTGGTAGTGTGGAAGATCAGATTACTGATTTCCTGTTACAGGGCATCCAATCAGCTAATCCTGTCTTTGAATGCAGTTTCCAGTCAGAGGCTTAGAATAATCAGCCAGCTATAATGCAAAGTTGAGCTGTAGCTAAATTCTGGAACTACCTTTCACCCTGTTTATACTGAATTCAGAACAGAATCCTGAAATAGGTATTGCGTAAATGCAAGGCTTTCTCTTTCTTCAATAACAAATTAAAATAATGACATATTTTTATCCACATTCATCTTCATTATTTGCTAAATTATCTACTTGTCAGTCATTATTCATTTTTTGACAAATGTGTCATGACACTTTTGTGCTAATTCACATAACTTAATTCAGTGAAAACAATTGAATGAATGGCTTATACAGATTATTTTTTACATCAAAACAACCCCTCTTCATTGTTATTAAAATCAATGATGTTGTAACCATAGTTGCTTTTAAATGTTCCCTCCCCATCTTTATTTTAATTTAGACATTGCTGTTGTGCATGAGTCACCTCTCAGTGGAGTTGAACACACTGGTGTATGATCCTCAAAGAAAGATCGACAAAGATGTTTCTGATGTTATAATGAAGTCACATTTGCAAACAGCATGGGGATTGTCAAGACAGTACCATTGCACTTGTTAAAAATCATGAGATGTGGTCATTGCTGGCTGAACAGCATTTATGACCCATCCATAACTGGCCTTGAGGTGGTGGTGGTGAGCTGCCTTCTTGCACCACTGTAGTCCATTTGGTGTAGGTAAGGAATCAGCATCAGCTGTTTTTTGAAATTTGCATCACAGCTAGACTGGATGGTTAAGAAGGCTTTTAGCATGCTTGCCTTCATTGCTCAGAAGTTTGAGTATGGGAGTTGGGATGCCATGTTTAGGTTGTACACGACGTTGGTAAGGCCTCTTCTAACTATTGTGTGTTGTTCTGGTCGCCCTGTTCTAGGAAGGATATTATTAAATTGGAGAGGGTGCAGAACAAAATTACCAGGATATTGCCGGGAATGGAAGGCTTGAGTTATATGTAGAGGCTGGTTAGGCTGGAACATTTTTCACTGGAGCGAGGGAGGTTGGGGGATGACTTCACTGAGGTTTATAAAATCATGAAGGGTACAGGTAAGGTGAATAGTAAAGTTCTTTCCCCGAAGTTGGGGGAGTTCAAAACTAGGGGGCATATTTTTAAGGTGAAAGGAAAAAGATTTAAAAAGGACATGAGGGGCAACATTTTTACATAGAGAGTGGTTAGTGTTTGGAATGAACTGGCAGAGAAAGTGGTAGATGCAGGTACAGTTCTAACATTTAAAAGACATTTGGAAAAGTTCATGAATAGGAAGGGGTTGGAGGGATATGGGCCAAGCGCAGGCAACTGGGACTAGTTTAGCTTGGTAATATGGTCAGCATGGACTAGTTGGACCGAAGGGTCTGTTTCCATGTTGAATGACTCTGTGTCTGATTTTACTGTTTTTAGTTTGTTAGGACTTCTGGCCTTTGATGAATGGCTTCACAATAGCTAGGCTGTGGTTAATTTGCTGGACTCATTAAGGCCAACTGAAGGCAAGAAGGGTAAGTGCCCAGACTTTGGTCTAGCTGACATTGGGATTATTGCCAGCTGGGGGAGCAGACAGGAACCAATGATCCGAATACTGTAATAAACCCAATTTAAAAGTAACTTCAGTCTGATAAAACTGTTTGACATACTTAGTGGAATTACAACTCCACTTCAAAAGAACTTTGCTATCTGCAACGGATTTTGGAACGTCTTGAAGTTGCAAAAGATATCTCTAATCTATTGCGTTTTGTTTAATGGTATGATAAAGCTACAACACTCAATAGTTCTGTATTACAGCTTCAGATATTCACAATTCAACTGTGTACACAATGGTCACACTCTTCTATTTGGGAAACGTCCTCTGAACTTTAGCACATTCCAGAGCACCCTATGCAAATACTGGCATATTACCCAGGGGACCCTCTTTCGATGATTGATACAGTTCCAGTGACCCAGTTAGAAACATCTAATCCAATGACACAAAGATAGAATAGTTATAGCTTGGCATACTGACTAATTTTACCATTTACCTCAGATTAGCAGAGGTAACTAAAGTAGGCAATGCAGAAAATTAGTTGACATATTCTCTACCACCTCCATTTTAATAAAATTAATTAAAGAACAAAGATTGTGGATTTCACTGAAGTAGTTGCAGCTTCACCAACACCATTCCTGTCACCTTGTTATCATCTTTAATCACTTCCAGGCTCCATCTGGCACATTCTACAAATTCCTCTGGGATTATTAGAAACTACAACAAGGGAAAGACTGAGAAAATGTTTATCAGACTTTTCTTGCATAATGAAGTGGCAACATTCAACTATTAGATCACAATTATTGTGCCCAAGGATCATTGCAAAAATACATTTTCCACAAAATTTAAATACAGGTGCAACTATTGAACTTGCCTAAGTGCAATATATAAAACAGTATCACTTAATAACATACCCTTTCTTTATGTTGCTATTTTAATAGAATTGTTGCAGACTGCATTGAGAAAAAAACTAGCATATGCTAAATTGTAAGCAGTCATTATTAAACTAACTTCTTTTCGCCTTCCAATCAGAGAGGGAGGTATAAAAACCAGCTCAGTTCTTATAATATACCCCAGTCACAAAACACTCCAAGCACAGAGACAACACTGATTGGTCAATAGTGATCAAAGGGTTAAAGGCATAAGAACAGAAAGATCAACTAGAAGGCAAAGAGCAGGGAATTTGGGAAAAACATTCCAGAATGTCATGATTGAAAATTCTGCAGTTGACAATGAAGTGGTGAGGAGAGCCCAAAAGAAGCCAAGCCAAAAACAGAACAATGTGCTGAAGTACCCATACTGAAATGTGTATAATCACAGGAATTTTTTTTTAACCAGGAATCAGCTATGTATGAATTTCTGGAAGTTTATATAGGGCTTGTCTCTAGTAACACTAGTGAACGTTCTCATGCAGTTCCCTGCTGCTGACATCTTTATGTATGCAACATGCCTCTATCATACCCTTCTCATGCAATCTGGCATTCACCAGCAACGGAAGTGCTCGACACTGCCAGGATTCATTTCACTGGCATCATATTTAAATCACAACATTACACCAAATCACATGCTGCAAACCAGGAACTAACGTTCACAATGTGTTGTTGCACAATTTGAAAGGACAGATCTAACAAAAGTTAGCATCTGACTTCTCCGTTAGACACCTGATGGTAGAGAGAACAACCATTCTCATTCCTCAGAAATGCCAGAGAAGAATGTCCCCCGAAGGTGCCAGCTTGGTGTGAAGTTGCTACCAGTGTCAATATGAAATCTACGGTCCAGAGAAATGCTTAGCAATGCAGGAAGAAGGTTAATGACCTTCTGCACTCTGTAAGGGTAAGTGCCAATATCTTCTTTCTGCTACCTCACACTTACTATACCTCAGTTACTGCACCCACTGCCATCAGGGTTCATGGTCTACCTCTCTCACAATTACAAGCAGCATCTTCGCTTATTCACTCTCACCCACCCCAACCACCAGACTGATGACCTTTTAGGCCCACTGCATGTCTTACTCATTCACTTGAGGCATCTCAACACATTTCCCCCACCTGCACCCCAGATGTGATTGCAGCACACAAAATAATATGTAAACATCCTCCTCAAAACATTGTGACATGGAAACCTCTGACAAGGAAGACAATGAAATACCTCCACGTGGACCTTGCACTTCCTTAACATGATTCAGATGTATGCTGCTCAAGCCATGTGGCACACACACAGGAAGACATTGTATGTGTGGTTGCAAATATGAGAACTTCCCTCCCACCTCCAACCCCTACATTACTCAAGGAAAGCAGCATTACATAGGTTAATTGTGTGGGCACTTATAATCAAGTGTGTGACGTGAACAGCTTGTGGACTTGTGCAGGGTATTGAACCTTTGACGGTGATTATGAATTTTGGAACTAGGATTATTTGCAGCTCACCTGACATTACTTGTGCCTCAATGCCATTACTAAATCTTTGTAGTGTTGGTTGATGTGGTCAAGATTACTTGCGACCAGGGTTTTTAGTCAAAAGAATTGGTCAATACATGAGGGTTCACAATCAGAATGACATAATAATAGATGTCTTCACTGGTACTGTGAGAATGTTTATTTGATACTACTGCTCCTTGAAGACCATCACATCACTCACAACTTGATCCTGCTTCTTCAGAGAAAAATAAAATTTATACTTTGCCTACTCCAGGTATAGTGGGGACCATTTTTCAATTTGTGTGCTTGTGATTTGAGATGAGGAGAGGGCAACACAGGGAGCTCTTCATAGAGTGAGTCACAGGTTCAGCCTCCCAGACTAGCTGACACCCCCAACCATTTAAGTTCCTTGTCAACCTCATTGGCTTTGACCATCTCCACTTCCCTATCCAATGCTTTTATTTAACTCTTAAGAAAAGTTATATCAAACTTGAAATGTTAACTCTGTTTCTCTCTCCCAGATACTGCCAGACCTATGGATTTGCTCCAGCTTTCTCTCTGTTTTTCCCAGTCCCTGCAGTGTTTTATCGTTATTTGAATCTTTTACATAACTGCTCATCTCCCCATTTTACACAGTAATCTCAAGGAATACAGCTTAGTCATGCCTAACATGTAGCGTCTCCCTATGAAGACAGGGTACTAGTGATCGTCAATGATTCCCCCTCTTGCACTACCCAAGGCTCTCCCATACTCAATTGTTTCCCAGCCTCATGTGTTGAGTTGTTCTCCCCTCATAATTATTCTGTCCCCTGCATCCCAGCATGCTGTCTCCAATTACCACAGTTGACTTCCCCAGCATTTTTACAATATTGACGCCAAACAACTCCCCCATTTCAATAAACAGATTCCAGGAATGGCTGTGGCCTTTTGGCTGACTTGGAAAGACAGCCCTAGCAGATGAGTGACATCTGTGCAGCTCCCGACTGACTTACCACTAATCCATGGATAGGTTCCACTGAACCCATTCCCCCCAAATTGTAATACTATGAACCTCCTGACAGTATTCAGCCCAACTGCCCAACTGGCTATGTCCAAACTCCTGGACAAAGATCAGACGATGTCCTTGACTCATTATGGTAGAACACCCAACTGAATATGGTCCACCTTCATTTGACTGAGGACTACTCTAGTAAACTTTGGAACACAGCCATATGGTTGAAGCACATGCTGTGTATTTACTGAGTAATGCTGCATGTGTGATATTTCCAAAGCAGTGCTGTACAACAACTTGTCTTCCTCTTGAATGATCATTGCTGACAAGTAGTACAAGCTGCCTGATTTTGTGACTGCGCTAAAAGGCAATGAAAGGCAGACATCCTGTGAGGTTGTAAGCTCTGGTTTATGTGGAAATTTCAATAAAGACAAGGCAATGATGCTCTGAGCATCGAAGTAGGTGCAAATTGATTATACACTAAGAAAGAAAACAAGGAGCTCGAAGTCACACCTTGCTCTGATGCATGAGGTGGGTACCTGACCCTTTGAGCAAATGGGAGAAAGTGAGGACTGCAGATGCTGAAGACCAGAGTTGAAAGATGTGGTGCTGGAAAAACACAACAGGCCAGGCAGCATCTGAGGAGAAGGAGAATCAACGTTTCGGGCATAAGCCCTTCTTCAGGAATCTTCGAACAAAATGTACTGGCAGCAGCATTGCAGGGGTGGTGTTGGTGTGCTGAAAAGTACAGTATTGAAGAGACGAATTGTATTATAAATGAACTGGAGATGAGTCGAGATGATGTGTGGTAAGGCTGGTGTGTGTCTGATGCCAACCTCAGTAGATGAAGGATGCAGGTACATAGAGTGTCTCCTGGAGTAGTGGGGTCTGCTGGCAAAGCTGGAGGCCCACAGGAACAAGAAATGAGGTGAAGCCACCAGTCCCTGTTCTGACTCTCTTGTTGGGAATTGTCACTGTCCAGATTTTCTCAACGATTTGGGAGAATATGAAATTGTACAGACTGTGGTGGGGTAAAGTAAGTATGAGATGCTAATGCACGTAATAGTCCTCTTACCGCTCACTAGTGAGATCCTCTCCTCACTGTTCAAACCTTGGGTGGAGAATTGGACTTTTCTTCCTTGTCATTGCAAATCTCATTCTTCCAGTCTTTCCCAGATTGGTCAGGGGCTGGGTAAATTCCACCAATCGATTTCTATTGTCATTGCCGCTGTATTTACTCAAGAAACTGTAAAATTCATCAAATGAAAAATATTCACCATCATTTTAAACTAATAATGTGATGTAAAAATGTGATGTTGAATAAACGAACAATTGAAGTCCATCACTTAATCTATTCAAGATTGCAAATGAGCTTTTAATGACTTTACAAATACAAATTTAGTAAACTGTAAGTTTGGCTCCATTTTTTATGGATATATTTTGTATTTTCACTACAGAACCAGCCATCAACTAAGAGGTTGTGCATAAGTAAAATACTGCAGACACTGGAATTCTGAAATAGAAACAGAAAATTCTGGAAGGAGTTTTGGTAGCATCTACGGAAGGAAAGAGCATTAACATTTCAAGTTGACCTTTTCTCACTTCTGATTAAGGTTAGTCATTGATCTGAAAGGCTAAATCTGTTTTCCTCCAAAGATACTGTCTTGCCTGCTCTGAAATTGAGCATGTCTGCTTACATGTCTCTGCCAATTTTGCTCCATGTGCAACTCATACCAGATTCCTAAGCATGCACCTGGATAATTCTCTGATTGTCCTAAACTTCTTGTGCAGACAGACTTGATCTCTCTTTGATGGATCTCATTCACTGATAAAACCAAATATGCTATTACTCAAGTATAGTTTGGATTTGGGGAGATCAACATTGATAAGCAAATTCCCAGGATTTGCAATAAAAAAATTCTCTTTTACCCCAGCAACACAACAGTAAATATATGAAAAGTTGGCAAAGTGAAGCCTCAGGTTAGCAATGTGCTAGCACAGCACACCATTACCAGTCTTCAAAACAAGACCAAAATAGAAGTGTTTTTGATATTGATCTGAGTATTCCAGACTTAGTCCTTTATTCATATTTCAGGAAAAGTTATATTTTCAAACTTATATATTTCACAATTGCTACAAATAACTGTGGTTGACTGGCTGTTTCTTAATATTCAATCATTCTTGCCCCTGATGTACTTTATTTCTTTTTCTATCATGAAGGAAACCAAACGATTCAGAATGAAAGACTAGTGCAAATCTTGTTAACGATGAGAGAAATGCAACAAAGTGATTCAAGAAATTTCTTTGAAACTCCACTTATTGAGCATTGGAATTCTCAAGTTTGAGGATATATCTGATCTTTCAGGATATAACAGATCCTACCTCTCAAGAAGATCAGAATGCTTCCATTCCCTCAGAAAACATTTAGCTCTTAACAAACACCACCTAAGACAAATTTGTTTGTTATTAATTGCATTGTTGCCTGTGGGACATTGCTGTGTACAATCTGTCTGCTGTATTTGCCAATCCTACATCAATAAGTGTTTCATTAGCTATGAAGCAGTTTGTGAATTTTCCAAACGGGCATTGTAGTAACATAGATTCTCTTTTCTTGTTCATTCTTTATCAGGAAGAATGCTATTCAGACAGCAAGTGAAAGCTCTATGCCTATTTTGTCAATAACAATATTTTGTGATGTTCTTATGGTTAGCAATCAAGCCCAAAAGATAGGGATATCATATATTATAAATGATTAATTTTAAAGTTAAATTATTTAAAAAGTTTAATGTGTTTCCAATGTTTTTATGTGGATACACATTTATTTGAACTAAAATGCAGCACCTCACAGTACTGAGGATCCGGGTTCAATTCCAGCCTCGGGCAACTGTCAGTGTGGAGATTGCATATTCTCCTTGTGTTTGCTTAAGTTTCCTCTGGGTGCTCCAGTTTCCTCCCACAGTCCAATGATATGCAGGTTAGATAGATTTGCCATGCTAAATTGCCCCTTGGTGGCCAGGGATGTGTAGACTAGGTGGATAAGCCAGAGTAAATAAACAGTTAGGGCGATAGGGTGGGGGGGTTCTGGGTCTGGGTGGGATGCTCTTCAAAGGGTTGCTGCAGACTCAATGGGCCGAATGGCCTAACTCTGTACTGTGGAAATTCGATGTAAATCCTTAACTTGTTGAGGAAATATAAGCCTCACCTATGCAAGCTCACCTATGTTCATCACCTTTGAAATCAAATTTGCCTCTGAAACTTTGAGAGTTCATGAATTAAATCGCAGCTTTTCCAATTGCTACATTTCTTCCTGAAATGTGTTTACTAGTTTTCTGAGCTCTTTCTCCTGCAGGCTTATTTCCATCCCTTAAGTGGTCTGTTTCTCTTACTCAGCCTTCTCATTATTCATTCTTCTTTCTCATTTGAGTCACTCCTTCCTCGTCTGCAATAATGGGATAAATCCGTCTCTTCACAATTTCAACATCATAAAGCAAAAACACCTCAATTATTTCATCAAAACTGGAATACGTTTTTGTCACCCAAAGTAGAACCATCTTTTAAACCAATACAGTATGTTTACAGTTACGTGTTTCAGTTCTGAACTTTTTGCTCTATTTTCTCTGTAATTTCAAACTCCAATAAATCTGGCAACTATTTTGCAGAAGTGATTCGTTACCTCTTATCCTTACAAATTCCTGCTTTGTCAAGAAGCCCGCAATCAGGAGAGATCAAATGATTATTAATGCTTTAGTTGCTCCCATGTTTGACAACTTTTGTGCACCTGGCAATATCCCTGATGTTAAGATACTTCAGTCATATGTTTATCTGATATAGTTTTTCCTTCAGGATCTTTGCCTTCAGGAGCTAATAAAACCTGTAGTATATTTCCCCTGTCATAAGAAATAAGAGAGAAAGCTTTTAAATAATCAGATTGGGACTCCATTGCTTACCAAACCATCAGTGCTCTTTCAATAAATGAAGCAGTTCTACCTTCTCAAGATTCCCACTACCAAACAAAATGGGATTTAACCCTGTCCTAAGACTAAACTATCCTTTCAGCTGTGTGGAATTGAAAAATGATTTAGAGTCATAGAGATGTACAGCACGGAAACAGACCCTTTGGTCCAACT
The DNA here is from genome assembly GCF_004010195.1 of Chiloscyllium plagiosum. Lineage (NCBI taxonomy): Eukaryota > Metazoa > Chordata > Chondrichthyes > Orectolobiformes > Hemiscylliidae > Chiloscyllium > Chiloscyllium plagiosum. The sequence continues at coordinate 32,061,437 of NC_057729.1, forward strand.
CGTCCATGCTGACCAGATATCCCAACCCAATCTAGTCACCTGGCCCATATCTCTCCAAGCCCTTCCTATTCAAATACCCATCCAAATGTGTTTTAAATGTTGCAATTGTACTAGCCTCCACCACTTCCTCTGGCTCCATCCATACACATACCACCCTCTAAGTGAAAAAGTTGCCCCTTAGGTCTTTTTTATATCTTTCCCCTCTCACCCTCTAGTTCTGGATTCCCCCACCCCAGGGAAAAGACTTTGTCTATATATCATATCCATGCGCCTCAATTTTCATCAGAAATTTAAAAGTTGTTGTCAATTTCATGCTTCCATGATATGTAGCTGTCTCCATCAAGGCCAGTATTTCTTGCCTATTTATAATTGATCTTGAACTGTGCGAATTGCTAGGCCATTTCAGGGGACAGTTAAGGATCAAGATTTAGAGTTTGACCAGACCAGATGGTAGCTTCTCTTCCCTAAAGGACAGTAGTGAACCAGATGGGCATTAATGTTAATCAATGAATATTTCCATGATTACCATTATTGGGACAATGTTTCAGTTGAGAACTATTAATTGAATTCAAATTCCTCCAGCTGTACAGTTGAATTTTGAACCTATGTCCAGAGCTCTGGAATGCTAGACAGTAACATTAGCACGACACCACCTTTCCAAAACATTTGCATTTGAGGGACAGCATTTGAAAATGAGCGAAGGGGAAGAGAAACAAAGAAAAACAGAAAGTGCTGAAGAAACTCAGCAGGTCCGGCAGCAACTGTGAAGAGAAAAGCACATTTCGAGTTCAGTGACCCTCCATCAGAACTGAAAGCAACTAGGAAATTGTGATATTTATGTTGATAATGGAGGTTTGATTGCGAGGGGTTTGGATTGAGACAGCTAGATAGAAGACAGTGTCTCGACATAGAGAAAAAAAGAGAAGCAGACAAAGGGATTGTTGAAAGGATCCCAGGGAAGAAGTGATATTGGAGACTGAGAGTACTTGAAAATGGGCTGGCTGTGCTGTCAGCAACCCATACCAGACAGGACCCGGGGCAGAGGGGTGATTAACAGGCATGGAGGTAGCTGGTCAAGCTCTGAAATTGTTAAACTCAATGCCAAGGCTGTAAGGCATCAAAGGGACCCTGTTCAAAATATCAAAAACTGGAAGATCATAAATTATAGAACTGAGGAAGCTATTTGGTCCATTATATTTGTGAAAGTGCTGGAACTTCAACTAGACCTGATTGTTTGAAGATAATAAAGAAATTGGAAAATAATTTTTTGGTAGTACAGGATTCAAGTTTTGATGAATGCACATTCAAGGGGAACAGTGCTGATTAGTAGAAGCATTACCAAGGACGCACCCATTAATATTGATTGAAAGTTAACAGCTAGGTTTTGTTTAAATTACAATTCAGGCATGATACCTCTTGAGTGGTCAAGGCATTGCCCTGAGAAAAGAACCAGCTGTTACTTATTTTCAGAATTGAAACAGGTGAAGTGTGTGTACATGTTGTTTCTGTCTGCAGAAAACAGGATGCTGTCTGTTAATATTTCTAGCTTATAGAACAACATAAACTCAACTGACAATCCTAAATTGCCTGACAGCATAAATCCTCACACATCCAGGATTATCCAGCAAATATTGTCCAATAGAGAATCACATCTAATGTTTGAAACTATATTACAGGTTTTACAAGAGTGGTTGGTTGGGTATGAGCAGTATCTTTGTCATTGCAAACAGCAAAAGGGACATGCTGTTTGATATGATCCACCAGTCTTTTGGACATATGCCTACAGACCTGGAATCATACCAGTATTGAAATTAAAATACCACATGACTCATTTGCTTTGTTTTGAAGGCAGCCTCCCCTTACTACTGCCAGCTTCACCTGTTGTTCAATTTTTTTTCCTGTTATCTTACCTCTCAAGGGTACTCAGAGGTAGACAAGGCTTGGGTCATATCTATGATCACCAATTTTGGGACTAGGTTACAGTAGCAGAACTATTAATTGGATTCAAGTTCCTCCAGCTGTCGTATTGGACTGTGAACCCATGTCCAGACCTCAGGAATGCTACACCAGAGCCATTACCACGACACCACCTTTCCACAACAATTGCATTGAGGGACAGCATTTGAAAATAATCGAATGGGAAGAGAATCAAAGAAAAACAGAATATGCTGGAGAAGCTCAGCAGGTCTGGCAGCAACTGTGGAGAGAAAAACGCAGCTAACATTTTGAGTTCAGTAACTCTTTATCAAAACTGAAAGCAACTGGGAAATTGTGATATTTATGTTGGTTGGGAGGGGTTTGGATTGAGACAGCTTGATCGAAGACAGTGCCTAGAGAGTGCGAATAAAAGTGAAGCAGAAAAAGGGATTATTGATAGGAGCCCAGGGAAGAAGTCATATTGGAGACTGAGTACTTGAAAATGGGCTGGCTGTGCTGTCAGCAACCCATACCAGATAGGACCTGGGGCAGAGGGGTGATTAACAGGAATGGAGGCAGATGGGCAAGCTCTGAAATTCTTAAACTCAATACGAAGGCTGTAAGGCATCAAAGGGACCCTGTTCAAAGTATCAAAAACTGGAAGATCATAAATTATAGAACTGAGGAAGCAAATCAGCCTCATCTTATATTAAGTGGAAGAGTTCTTTTGGTAGCATCCCTCCCTCTGAGCCATTAGGTCATGCTCAAGTCCCACTTGTTCCAGAGATGTGTAGTATCTATAGTGAGTGGAACTGTAAGAATCCCAATACGTATTCTGACCAGTGAAGGTAGGTTTGCGGTAAACAGTAACAGAGGATCCCTGGGCAATTTCTCAACTTGGACAGTTTGGAAAGAGAGTTCATCTGACTGGTCCATGTCAAACATGAATTTTACATAATGATAGAGCCCATTAAACACGTAAAGAAATTCTTACATGCAGCTGCAAATTGAAATGTAGCAAGCAGACATATCAGAAAAATGTAAAGGGTAGACGATTAGGTGTCCTTAAAGGCAGGTTTCTCTTGGAATTCAAAAAAGAAAATTATGATTTCGGTCAACTAAGCATCCCAAGGCCATACCATATATTTGGGCATGGTACTGTTGAAACTGAACTCAACAGCTGAGCTTCTGAGTTTAGTGCATACGGATTCACACAATGGTAACGGGACTAGATTACCATCATACAAGTGCTGCAGTGCAAGTGTCTACAGTTTCTTTGACTGGTACACTGGTAAGCTGGGTAGCAATGTCAAATGAGCACAAGGACATTGCATTGTTGTTGATCTCAAAGTCCTCCAACATCTTTGCAAATATGAAAGAATCCTTCATCATGTAGCTGGACACCTTGCTCAAAATTAGTTGTAGCAAGTCATTTGACCACTTGGCCGGTTCATGGTGTGTAGAGCCGGTCAGTTTCTAACAATACATGTGAACAACATTTGCTGGTTAATCCTGAATATGAGACCAATTATGCTGACAGCCAAATTAGGATTGTCACCTGGCTGATAGTGTGACACATTTTTGTGCTGTATTTGTATTCTAACATTATATCCCCGCTTCAACAAAAAATGTTTAAAAACCATTATGTTTCAGTTCTAAGTATACCATAACTTTACAAAAAGGCTGAAAAGCAACATATCAGTAAAAGATAAATTCAGGATTGCTAATCAAGAAGAACTTCATGTAATAATTGAACAATAGTAGATATGATCTTGTTTTGAGGATTACAAAGATAAATTTTTTGCTATCATTCAGAATTATGAGTGCCGTGATGGGATAAGATCGGAAAGATGAGCCAGATCAAGTAAACCGATTTCCTAATCCTTGCTGCCTTTAATCTTTTAAACTAACAATAGGATTTTTTTGGTCTGGGAGGAATTTACTGCCCTTTCCTGAAGCAAAGTTGGAGGCAAAGACAATTAATTCAGCAGGAAGATGCCAAAGTGAGACACTGCTTCCTTTCCCCCACTGCCCGATTAATCTGGAATAGGAAGGCTCATGAATTTCTGCCAATTGAGGCCCTAAGAAAGTTATGCCCACTTAAGAGCCTCAAACCAGTGTGGCTGGTATTCAAAAGTAATTAAAGAGGCAGTCGTCATGCATATTGCCAAAAAAAAAGAGAGAACCCTGGATCAATCTCTTCTAGGTTCTAAAAACTGCTCGATTGTTCAAAGGCACGTGGTGTGTGATTGACTTGATGTCAATGCTCTGACCCACCACACTCACATCTGTGGCCTGGGTCTCTTGTCAATTTCCAATCTCTGGAAGGTGCATACCACCAGGTGAAAACCTTTCCAGTGGCATTACCTGCAATGGATAGCTACCAGCTTCAGCAGATGCTAGTGAAAGTGGGATTGCCACTAGCAAGGTGTTGGCTGTCAAGTCAACCTGCTATTGTCCATTTAAGGCAGGTAAGAGTGGCAGTCTTCCCCAAAACAAACATTGTCGAGCTCTTGATGGCTGTCCAGCTGCTGGGAAAGATAGCAATTGCTAGCAGTAAATACCACTCTGAGTTGTTGGACTACATTGAGATAACTTCACTAAGGTGAAGAAAGCATTGTGTACCTAAAATGGAGCAATTACTCTTAAGAAATGTAGTAATAAATAAAAAGGTGATAAACATGCTAAATCTAATGGGTCACACTGGTCCAAATTGAGTGATGCAAACTGTGCACATTTAATGAGTGCAGAACATAAAGAGTACATTTGCTGGAAATGGATTGGCTATGACAAAATAGATATTCAATTTATTGTTTATTCTGGGCTGTTAGGGACATTCTAAACCAGAATATTTCTAGCCTTAGGACTTACTTTTGTTATAATTTAGACATTTCAAATATCATTTTAGAATTTCCCAGGTATTCATCTTCTGTTGATTAGAATAATGTGAATAATAAGCCTTTTCACTTGCTTCCTCTGGCACAGTTCAATCTCTGGTATTTATTTGAGGAGAACGGCCCACCTCCTTGTCAGGAAATATAATTCAACTCCCACTGGTCTGTGTTTTTTGATAACCAAGGCTGAGAACATTTCCTTAGCAACTGACAGCATAGTTACTAGAGCCATTTTAATACAATGATAATAATGGAGAACTACACCATATTAGGTACATTTCTTTGCATTTTTTAAGCAGAAGATTCTTAGATGGATTTTCTATGTTGTAGCATTTTGTAAAATCTGAGCGCTGTTGGAGGAATTAGCATGTGTTTCCCAGTCATACATAGACAACATTGTTGGCATGGCAACAACATATAGTAATTGAGGAAATGAGCTGATGCTGCACAAGAGAATAATTGAACATTTGGCATGTAATCTTTTACTTAATGTCAATTTTGGCTATTTTAATTACACATATACATTTAGCTTTAAACCATACCTTCAAAATGTAAGGTAAATTGATAGATAAAATCCATTTGTGACAAATAATACAGGAACCAGAAATTTTAAAAACCAGGATAAAGGGCAACTGTAGCAGCCACTCATAAGAATACTCAACAAGTATTGCTACCTTCTTAAAAGGGAGTACCTGAATCACGCTTTCTTACTCAGTATCATCCAAAGGCACTAATGAGAAATGTCAAATTACTTGAATTCTCAATTTTAGCAGCTAACATAAAAGGGAATTCAAATGTTGTTTTATAGACATAAAAACGTGGTAAGAGGAGAGATTGGACGAAAAAGGCTATCTATGCACAAAGTCAGAGGGAAAGATTGAGAATATTTTAAGAAAGAAGATGCTGCCAAAATTTACAGTGAAAGTGGAAGGATTGAGGCTACAAATTGATTGAGGTAGTAATATAAAGGCTACCTGCACTTAAAATTTTGAGGTACTAGGACTAGACAGGATGTATCCAAGAATGCAGACGGAATTAAAGAGGTACTGGTACCTTCCATCTGGAGAACTGCAAACGGTGCAATGTCTTACACAGTAAGTCAGTTCAACCGTGACGAAAGGGAAAAACGCAGAAACAATAATCCAAGGCAAAGTTATCGGTCAAACAAACGCCAGGCGAAACAGCACAGGTTTGTTAACAATTAGTGTTTAAGTAATCTGAGAAGATCAGTGGATTAATGAGGATAATGTTGTTGTCATGTACATGAACTTTTAAAAGATGTTGATAAAGTACTCCACAATGCACGTGCAAATGATGCTGTCACTCAGAATAAAAGGGATAGTGGCAGCATAGATACTAGGTTGGCAGAGTGACAGGAAAGTGGTGGATGGATCTTTTCAGACTATAGGAAGGTAGACTATGGGACTCCCTAAAGCTTGATACTAGGACCACTAATTAGATTAGATTAGATTAGATCATTTACAGTGTGGAAACAGGCCCTTCAGCCCAACAAGTCCACACCGACCCTCCGAAAAGTAACCCACCCAGACCCATTCCCCTGACTAATGCACCTAACACTATGGACAATTTAGCATTGCCAATTCACCTGATCGCTTTTCTTGTACTATATATGTATAAGCTAGACTTGGATATACAGAGCACAACTTCAAAGTTTGCACCAGAGCCAAACCTGGAAGTATTGTGAATTGCAGGAAAGATATTGGTAGATTTCAAAAGGCTATAGATCAGCTAATGCAACAACACCAAGCAGATGAATTTCAATGCAGAAAGATGCAGGTAAAAATTTTAGGGAGGAAGCATTGGGAAAGGCAATATAAAGAATACAAGTTCAAAATGGTTGCAGGAAGAGATGGCATATGTGCACAAATCTTTAAAGATGGCAGGGCATGTTGAGAAAGTGTTTGAAAAGACTGGACTAACACTGGCTTGATCTTCAAAGTATTTTGTCCAATTCTGGGCACTGCCACTTGATCAGGGCTCTGTAGGCTTGAGAGCGAGCGAGCAAGCAAGCAAGCACAGAAAACATGTATGAAAATGGTTTCAGGTGTGATTTTTCAGTTGTGACATTAAGTTCAAGAAGCAAGAGTGTTCTCTTTATTGACAGATGAGATTTGATAGAAATGTTCAAGATCATAAAGGATCGAGACAGGTTAGCTAAAACTACTGCTTCCAGTAGCAGAAGGGTTAATGGAGAACCAGAGGACTAATTTAAGGTGGTTGGCAATTAAAAATGAGTGGCACGAGGAAGTACTTATTCAATTAGCGAGTGGTTGGGATCTGGGATGCACAACCTTAAAAGTGTGACGGAGGCAGATTCATTGTGGTTTTCAAAAGATAGTTGCTTAAGTATCTGAAGAGAAACACATGCTAGGCTATGCAGAAAGGACAAGATAATTATTATTGCAGAGAGTTGGCAAGGACATGACAGGACAAGTGGCCTTGATCTGTGCTGGAGCCATTCAATGATTCTAAAAACAGTTCTTCTCCAACTTGCAAGCCCATAAAGTTCAAAGAAATTCACACATTAAGAAAAATTACAACAATTTTAAGAGGCTTAAGTTATGTAGGCCAAATCGGTCAGATGTAAAATTACTGATACAAACAACATAAAACCAAGCAATTTGATGCATCAAGTCTGCATTTTGCTTATTTCAACAACAATTACCGAATCACATTTCCAAAAATAAAATCAAGTCGATCATGCACAATCTCCATTAACAAAGTCATGCTGAATCTTCTTGATTAATTCTAGTCTCAGATTCATCCTGTCCTTCAGAATTGCTTCCAATAATTGCCCCACAATGAAATTAGTCCATCAGCACTCCCTTACTACCAGATGCCTAGAGGAAGAACACCTCATCTTCCGCCTCAGGACCTTCCAATCCCATGGCATCAATGTGGACTTCACCAGTTTCCTCATTTCCACCCTTTTTCCAGTTCCAACCTTCCAACTCAGCACCACCTTAATGATCTATCCACTCCATCCTCCCCTCCAACCTATCACCATTACCCCACCTCCATCCACCTATTATACTCTTAGCTAACTACCCCCAGCCCCACCCCTTCCCTTTCTCTCTCCACCCCAGAGGTTGCCAGCTTCATTCCTGATGAAGGATTTTTGCCCGAAATATTGATTTTCCTGCTCCTTGGATGCTGCCTGACCTGCTGTGCTTTTCCAGCACCACTCTCTCAATTCTAATCTCCAGTATCTGCAGTCCTCACTTTCGCCCTCTAATTTCTTGGTCTATACTTTCCTGTCTTCTTGAATAATAGTACCATATTGGCTGTCCTCTGGCACCTCTCCTGTGGCCAGCGAGGAATTAAAAATTTTCAGCATCCTTGTTATTTCCTCCCTTGTCTCATTCAACAGCCTGATAGACGAGAGATTTTGGGTGATCTAACTATATCAGTCCTTCTCCTTGATTTCTATATCTATATGGTCCTTCTCACGTGTACACTAACCTTCCTTTTTGCTCCTCTCTCTATCCAACCCTATATATCGCCATATCCAGGGTTCACTGGATTTATTTGTCTCACACTATCTTGATTGGAACATGCTCACCCTTGTAGTCTCCCTATTTCCTTCCTGAATGTATCCCATTGCTTTGAGACACATCTACCTAAAAGTATCTGGTCCCAGTCCACTCTGGCCAAATCATATCCAATTTTATGGTGAGCTCCCAATTTAGAACTTTTATTTCAGGCCCATCCTTATCCTTTTCTGTAACGATTTTAATCTAACAAAGCAATTGCTGCTCTCTCGCTAATACCTCAACCATATGCTCAGCTTCATTATGTAAAATTAAATCCAAACTACCCCCTTTTTTTGTAGGGCCTTCTATGCCCTGCCTTACAAAGTTATTCTGGAGGCATTTTGAGAATTCCATTTTCTCTAAACCTGGGAAAGTTGAAATCCCCTATCACCATCCTATTTCTCTTACGCTTTTGAAATTTGCCTACATATTTTCCCTTGGATTTCTTGTCGGCCATTAGCGAGCACATGGTGGACTCCTTACAGTGAGATTTTGTGTTCTTGGATTTTAAGTTCTACGTATATGGCTTCATTTGAAGAACCTTCTAAAATGCCATTTCTCCTAACGGCTGTAATTGATTCCAACAGTCAATATTGTGACACCCCCTCCTCCCTATATACTTTTCCATGTCTTGCCTGAAGACCCTACTTCCCAGAATACTGAGCCACCAATCCTGCCCCTCACTCAACTATGTCTCAGTGATAGCAATTATAAGGCCATGTTTTAATTTATGCTGACCATTCACCTTCCTTGTTTGTCAAGACTCCTGGAATTAAAATAATTATCATCTTGCCTTGCCAAACTGTGTTATGCCTTAACTGGCGTACAATTTCTGTCTTCTTGACTCTTTGCTATCTCTCAGTGTTGGCTGTTCATTTCTCTGTACTGAATCTTCTCTCTGGATTCCAATGGCTTGCAAATTAGTTTAAACCCTCCCCAACAGCAATAGCAAATGTCCCTGCAAAGATGCTGGTCCCATCATCCTTCAGATGCAAACTGTCTGCCTTTTAAATGCCTCATCTTTAAAAAAGTCTCAGTGTCCCAGAAATCTAAAGCTCTCTGTCCTGCACCATCTCTTCAGAAACATTTATTCAGACTAAACTCCCACTTATATACTCAGCAGTATGGAAGTGCTCGTGATCCAGAGATTACTACCTTTTGGGGTCTTTGAGGAATGCAAGGTACAGAGGTGTAAGGGTTAAGGAAGGAGTATCTTGAGTATAGGGCCAGGTGACTGAAGGAACAACCAGTAATGGTGACATGGTTAATAAGGATTCTCAACAGGCCAGAATTTGATGAGCACATATCTTCAAGGGTTGTGGAAAGCTTGTGACATAGCGGTAATATGTGGGCCAGATGTTCTAGGTTCAGCACCCACATGTATCTGAACAAGTTGGTTTAAAATATCTACAGTTGTGGGCTTGGGAGACTATTGAACGGGAGAGATTTTCTGTTGACCAGAAACAGACTGATGCTATGAGTAGCCAGTCACAGGCTTGACAGGGGACTTAAGTCACTGAACAGTGGTGCAAATGTGCAATTCAAAGTTAGCTTAAAGATTGCAAAAGAGACAAAATTGCATTTTACACCATGCAGCATAGTCGAGTGCAGAAGAATATTCTTTATATCCAGTATTACGAAGTCAGTTTTGAGATGAGATCTAAACATTTTCCAGATCTTTTCTGAAGCTCAGATCAAAGAGAAGCAGAGCAAGTGTGGCCAGTACAGAAATTTGGTCTTGAGAAGTCCATAAATTCAAAGTCCAATGGAAGAAAAAAAATCCAGGTACAGGTCTTTTCCAAATCTTGACCAGATTTTTCCAAGTTAGAGGATGACGTTTTAATTTAGATACTATTTAAGGAGCAATTAACTTGAAGTTTGGGCTAAAAGACATCCAACTATTAGATAAGGAGAAATAGAATTTGTGGAAGAAAGTTCAAGCGATAACAGTAGATAGCCATGGATAGACATGCACAGTGTGGAGCCATTTAGGCAGCTGACGACACATCAGCCATGTTGGATCAAGTTTTGGTCAAGGTTAGGCAGGGCTAGGTTAGGGAAAGTTTCCCAAGTGGGCCTATTTTTATATTCCCTTTGCTTGGTCTTTTCTAAAGTAGCAGTAACTCAGAACATAATGAACACAATTTTACTGTTAAAAGATAATTACATTGATGACTAACAGCTTAGTTGAACTGTTACGCAACCTTATGGTTTAGTAGCATTGAATTAATTTTCTTTTGTAAATGACAGTAAAAACAAATATAAATTACAAAATGGAAGCATAACTGTTCAGTTATACAGCACAAATATGTTCAGAAACTAAGTAATAGACCGAATTATTCCAGTTTCCACTTTCAGTCATTACATCATAGAAACAGACCATTCAGTTCATGAAATTCATGCTAGCAACTTCCTACCAAGGATGCACACCCTATACTGAAAGCAAAAAAAAAAATTTGGTAGAGGCTGTTGGTGAAATCTCCAAGAGAAAAATCTGAATTTTGTACTGTCCACTCAAAATTACATTGTAAGAGGGAAGAATGAGAAGGGCAGGTGAAGGGGCATCAGACGATCAGGAAAAAAAAACACATGAAATTCAGAAAGCTTTAATAACCAATATTTAATTGTGAGCATTCTAGTGATAGAAAGGGAAATGTACAATTATATCCTTGCATACATGGAACAGCAGAACAACCCCCACACCATTTGCTTGAAACTAGAAATGGCCAGATAATTACTCAAATGCATCAAAACACTCTACACTAAAACCTACACTGTCATTCCATTAAAACTCAAAATTTCACATTTATATCCCTTATCGCCCACTGGATATTAACTCTAACCTGTAATCAGAATTTTGGTTTTAATATTTTAAAAATTCAGCTTGCTTCAGTCACTAACAAATGTACTAAATATACATGTTTAAAGCAGCTGGACGTACAACAGAAGCAGAAGTCATCCCTGTCCAAATAAGCTCTCCTGAAATAACGTCTGTTGTGGTAAATAGTCATTCTATACAAGCTTAAATAGTACTGGAAATTCTATCCACTTGCATCCCAGAGTTGGCCCATACATATAAAAGTGGCATTAAAGCAAAGTAAGGCTAGTATGATATGAATCTGAGTTAATAGTAGTGTGCCAAGTGTTGAAATGGAGGTTTTAAAAGGTAGTCAGAACTAGTTTTCAAATGGCGACAATCGCTTTATAAAGAGAATTTGATGCGGTTTCAAATTTGCTAGAGAATTCTGACAGCCACATTTGTGTTCAAGTTTTACATATTACAAAATGGTTATCAGACTTCTAGATCAGTTGTAATGCACTTTTCATTAAATGGGTTTCAAATAATGATATGCACATTAACATGATGACTGCAGTTGCATTAAATTCAATTTGTGTAGATTTGGGATTCACTGAGTCAGGTATGAAGAGAACAGCTCTTGTTCAGAAAGGTGCATTGTCCTGTGAAAGTTTTTCCTCTGTAGTTGGGCTTGAAGCAGTAGGAGTATGATAGCCATCTTTGCTGTTATTTTCATTGCCAATGACTTTAGCCTGAAAAAAAGAGTCAGAAAACAATGTTGTGTCAATATCAGATGCAACTTTGACAAAACGTTTTGAAACAAGTGTGCTAGAAGTTGCCAATAAATTTCAAACTTTTATTCACATAGGGCTCATAACGTCTCCAAAGTGGTTCACAACCAATTATCCCTTGATATAGAAGATGGCAATGAGGATCAAAGCCACTAGGTTCCACAAACTGCAATAATGAAAGGCAAGTAAATCTGTCCTCAAGGAGAAGTGATATAATTCTGAATACGTAAGACATTCTGAACATGTAAGATAAATACATTTTGAATACCTACAAGCTCAGGTGTAAAATATTATACTCAATAAACTTGAAGTAAATAAAAGAAAAGCAATTTCTACAAGTCCTGTAGGGAAAGTTTACTAGGGTAAATACAAAAAGAAAAGTTATTTTCTCCAATTAATCAAAAAAAGGTAGTCAGCAACTTGCCCCCTCTGCAAGCTGAGAAATTCAACAACTTTCATCTCAAAATGTTCAAAAAAATATGAATGGCATTATAAAGCTCAAAATGTGCACTGACATTAGTAATCCCAAACTGATGAAAGAGTTATATCAAACGCAAAATGTCAAATGTTTCTCTTTCCACAGATGCTACCATACACACAGAGCTTCTCCAGCATTTAATGACTATACTGGAAAAGTGGGAGAACAGTCGAGGAGCTCCATCAATTGGTTCCATATAAAATAATCAGTACATAAACTAACAAGCAGCATGGATTTAGAAGGACAAAAGATTCTCCCCAACAATCGCCTGGTATCAATCTAAAGCAGACTGTGAAAATCACTACAATATTGTTCAGGCAAAATTAAAGTCTCATTAAAAAAAATAGCTAAACTAGTCATTTTTCATAATTTTGACTTCACCTTAGCAATGGAAATTGAGGTAAACCAGAGACTATGTCCAATCAATGCTGAACAACAGTCAAAGTCAACTGAATGTCGAACTACATAGTAAGACAAAAATAAAAGTCACATAAAGTTTGATTAGATGACATGGAATATTACATACAAGGTTTGGCTGCCAAGTTAAGACAGATATTAGAGTCGGACATGTAGCACTGATTTTAAATAAACCATGAAGCTAATCATAACTATTAAAATGTCTTGAATCAAAGAAAAATTGTTAAAATACTGGCAAATTTGGCATATTACTTTAAATGATGCAACAGGAGGATAAGCAAATGTAGTTCAAACTGGCAACACATGTTTAGGGTCGATGACAAACTTTTCCACACAGAGGAGTCAATAGATCAAAGATTTGTAGAAAGTGTAATGAATGTGAAAACAGTTTGGTGCTGAAATAAGTGGATAAATTCTCTAAGTCTGTATTCTCTAGAGTTTCAAAGAATAATGGGTTATTTAATTGAAACTTACAAAATTCTGACATGACACGGTGGATGTAGATATTTTTGCTGGCTAATTAATCTAAATCAAGGGACATGATCACAAGATAAAGGATGGGCCATTTAAGACTGAGATAAAGAGGAATTTCTTCATTTTGAGGGTGGTGAATCTTTGCATTTTTACAGCTCTCTGGAGGTAGACAGCATCAGTCACTTTGCATGCTCAAGACAGAAATCGACATTTTGGGAGACTAATGACATCAGTAGAATAATACAGGAAAATGGCATTGAAATAGATGATCAGGCATGATCTAAATTGAATGCAGCAGACTCGATGGGCTGAGTGGCCTACACGTGTTCCCATGTTTCTACTGTGACGATGCTGCTCCTTTAACAAGGTTATGCTTTTTGTCTCCCCACCCCACAAAAGAGGTCGCAAAAGCATCCATTTAGAAAAGTCTGACTTATGGGTTTTAGGGTCAGTTTAATAATGTAGCTGTTAGATAGCCTTAGGCAAAAGCCTTAAGTTTTTAGAAAGAGCACTTGTGCAGTGAAAGGAGTGGCCAGTTCTCCAGCTACACTTTTCTCTGGTTTGATTTGATTTGTGGCAGTTTGGCTATTCACTGCAAGCAGTCAGGGAGTTGTAAAAGTTGCAAGTCCATGCTAATCCTCCTTTTTGACATCTCTCCTGTTAAGGCCCTGTGTTTGATTTTTCCTCTTGTGCCAAGGGGTGTTTCTGGGGACTGTTGCAAGTATTGAGAATAGCATCATTACATTGGGATGATCTAGAGTCAGAGCCATAGAGATGTACAGCATGGAAACAAACCCTTCAGACCAACCTGTCCATGCCGACCAGATATCCCAACCCAATCTAGTCCCACCTGCAAGTACCCGGCCCATATCCCTCCAAACCTTCCTATTCATACACCCATCCAAATGCCTCTTAAATGTTGCAATTGTACCAGCCTCCACCACTTCCTCTGGCAGCTCATTCCATACACGTACCACCCTCTGCATGAAAAAGTTGCCCCCACAGGTCTCTTTTATATTTTTCCCCTCTTCTCCTAAGCCTCTGCCCTCTAGTTCTGGACTCCCCGATACCAAGGAAAATACTTTGTCTATTTATCCTATCAATGCCCCTCAATTTTGTAAACCTCTAAGGTCACCCCTCAGCCTCCAACACTCCAGGGAAAACAGCCCCAGCCTGTTCAACTTCTCCTTATAGCTCAAATCCTCCAAGCCTGGTAACATCCTAGTCAATCTTTTCTGAACCCTTTCAAGTTTCACAACATCTTTCCGATAGGAAGGAGACGAATTGCACGCAATATTCCAACAGTGGCGTAACCAATGTCCTGTACAGCCGCAACATGACCTCACAATTCCTGTATTCAATACTCTGACCGATAAAGGAAAGCATACCAAATACCTTCTTCACTATCCTATCTACTTGCGACTCCACTTTCAAGGAGCTATGAACCTGCAGTCCAAGGTCTCTTTGCAGTCCTAGGACCTTACAATTAAGTGTATAAGTCCTGCTAAGATTTGCTTTCCCAAAATGCAGCACCTCGCATTTATCTGAATTAAACTCCATCTGTTGGGTTTTCAGATAGGTTATGATTAGATTAGATTCCCTACAGTGTGGAAACAGGCCATTTGACCCAAGTCCACACCAATCATCTGAAGAGTATCTCATCCAGACCCATTCCCCTACATTTTACCCCTGACTAATGCACCCAACACAATTTAGCATTGCCAATCTGATCTGCACATCTTTGGATTGTGGGAGGAAACCCACATAGACACGGAAGAATGTGCAAACTCCACACAGACAGTGGCCCGAGGCTGGAATCGAACCCGGGTCCCCGGTGCTGAGGCAGCACTGCTAACCACTGAGCCAACATGCTGCCCATTCAGTATTCTGTTCTCTTTTGTTTGTGTTTCATTCAGCAATCTTGTTAATAAATTCTGTTTGGTTTATAACTAAGTGGTTTGACCAGCTGCATCCCTTCTAAAATATCCATGTTACACCTGCGTAAAACAAGTAGAAAAGTTAGGGTAATGGGCTCTGGCTACTTTCTTGAAACATTCTGAAGGGGTCTGTCCTGGTCCATAACATTATGGAGAGGTGGTAAGTGGTTTTCTTCATTCCCAACAATCTTGCTGAAAGTTAAATATTAGAACAATGGAAGATTGCCTCACTTTTCCAACAGATATTTCATTTTCATCTAAATAAGCAGATGACAATTATGATATTGCAATCTCAAAATAACACTATGCGACATTCAAGATTATATGTCCCAAGTCCTGAACTGGGTTTTGAACACTTATCTTTGTCTCATGGATAAATGCTATCAATAACACCAAGGTAAACAATTAGTCAGAGCTGGGCTTTTAACACATTTGAAACTAGACAGTTAGAAAATAAACTTTAATCCTATACAACTGACTCCTTTCTTAGAATGCAGAAATGGTTTTAAGCCTTTGTATTTTTGTGAAATGTCCTGAGTGCAAGTGTCTTTTTCAGTAATATTTTAATTCTATACCACCAAACAGTGATAAAGAATAAAACAATTACTCAAAAATATATAAAGTATATTACAAAACAAAAAAGATTGCAAAAAAGAGTTCTTTAGACATTCCAGCCACCAGAAAATGATCCAAATTCACACTGTTCCTTTTGTCCCAACAATATTTTTTACAATACCTATGTAAATCTCAAAGAAGTAGTAACAGTCTCTACATAGCAGTTCTTTGTTCAGACAGGTGCAGTTGGTTTTCTTTTCAAAAATTTCTGTGCAGGTATTGATGCTATTTTCCTTTAGCTGGCTTATTTCCCAGAGACACTCAAAACAAACTGCAAACTCATTATGACTTTTAGCTTCAAAGCAAACATAGGAGTTTGCCATACTCCGTGTCCAGTAGCTTTGTCTCCACTTTGGTACCCACAGACGCATACTGACTGACTTACTAGGATTGTTCTGTTTGCATCATTGGATACAATGTACACTGATGACACCATGCTTTCCCCATCATAAAATCTATCTACTCTTCCATTGCCTCTATGCCATCAGATTGTTTGTTTAATATACACAATCTTCAGTAGCCTTAATGTCATCAACTTTGAACCTTAAACTTGCAAAGAACTATCAGGCCTCTCCAGAGAACAACTTGTTGGCTCAGCATTGTCCAATTGCTAGTTTCAGTTAGCCACATTCCCATCCTATATTCTCTCTTGGACCAATTACATAGCAAAAATGGTAGGTGGGTCTCAAATTCATCGAAGTGATGCTATAAAACATGAACATTACATGATGAGGTAATGAGCTCCACATAACACTACCAGAGTCCAAACAGTATTTGATCCACCAAAGGTTGAATGAAAAAAAACTTACAACTGTGACTACATACGTTTGCCAGCAAGTGTCACTGTGGATTTGTTTAATTTTTGAAACAGCATTTTTGTTGTTATAGATTAGTAAAGGAGGACAAGGATTTAATTGTTTTTACATAAATATAATTTTACCATCAAAAGAACAAACACTTTTATAAAATACCCAGACTGAATTTTGCCAACTTAATGCCTTTATTAAAAAACATCTGTGGCTGGTTGAAATAGATTTTAATAGATTTATGTTCACTCAAAACCTTGCAAATCTGAAACTATAAATTAATAAAAACAAAAGCATTAACCGACATCATACTAAAACTATAACTATGCTCCTATCCCATAGGTGGTCAAAAACAGTCATAATAGGCAGAAGAAAAAGTAGGCTAAACAGGGTTTATACTCTGGTAATGCAAACACATCATTTTTCCTAGTGGGCCAAGATGTCTAAAACTAAATAATTGACAGACAATAACTGCTCCCACACTCAGAGGGAGAATATTACCAACTCAACATCTGAACCATTGTTTGCACTTTTCCACCCACCAGAGAAGCAATCTAATGGTTAGCAAATCTTCCCTGCTCCCACTTGCATAGGTAAACATCAAACTCCAGTGTTTAAAGTGTAAAATTAAAATCAAATGATGGAGGGTTCAATAAGTGTACGAAATCCAAAGACCCATTTCTCCAGTACATTTTACACAGGAGAGTCAAGATGATAAAATCAAGTGTTTGGCAGCCCTTTTTGTATTAAGTGAGATAATAAATCAGAAGCATATGTAATATGCCCAGATGGTTCGAGACTATCTCATTCCATTTGGCTTCAATTCTCTACTTTATTTTTATTTAATAACAGCTCTAATCTATATTAATCTAAATTTTTTTCAACAAAATGTTTTACCTCATATCTCCTGACCCAGTTTCATTTCCAACTTGGGTTAATTTTGATTATTCTCAGCCACAAACTTAGTTCCTTTCCTGTTTGTGGTTTTTAACAACTAGTTTTATGAGGCTACAATAGTCAAGATCAACAGCATCCCAGTGGCTAGACAGGAAAAGATTCTGCTCGACCCCGTTACATGTAACGTTAGATAAAAGTATTTGTAGGTCACACCTGCGAGGGAATCACACTAAAATGATCCTAACTTCACACTGCGACTACACGATATATGGGAGATGGCAGTAGATAACACTCAATCCTGGCAACAAACTTGTTGCAATTAATTCAGCTGTAAAATTCAGCAGTTTACAGTTTCAACGTTTGGACTAGTTTGTGGTGGTGATTGAGAGGGATGGGCAGAATCAAAAGAGAGTGAAAACTCCTACATGCTGCTCGTGCAAGTACAACATTTTCCTCAGGTTTAACGGAGTGTTAAAAATTTAGAATAATCTCAAGGTATTTATGCTAAAGTCTAGAGTGTTCATAGAAACAAAACCTTTTACAGAATCTGGAACACAAATCAACCAGCAGGTGGCAACATATATGCAAATAACCACTATCTTTTAGATTTGTGCAGAAAGCTGGTGGCCATTTTGTATGTTACAGCAGACCTTCAGGATCCTGCTGAAAGTGGGAATTATTTATTGGAGGCCATTTCGTATATTTCAATTTTGCTTGAGCAATGGAACGCTGATAAATTGACCAAGAGTACATAATTAAGAATTTTTTTCTCTAACAGTTATAACAATAACCAATTCAACAAGAGGTTCAAAAGTAATTCCAGAAATCCTGAAAACATTCATACAAGAAGAATGAATATGACCACAATTAATAATTTTGTAGTCAAGTCCGAATATGATTTCATTATCCTGTTTTTGGTGTTGCCCATTGAAATAAACCCAAATCTAAAAATGAATTTGAGCTGGGTTTTTAAATAAAAGATTGCATTGGTGACACAGTACAGGGTTAGAAATTTCATGAAGGAGACTAAAATTCTCTTAGCCGGTTTCTAGTTTTCATTTAACGAAACATTATAAAAATAGTCGGTTCATTATCATTTCTTGAAAATGCAGAGCAGCATCCAATCTGCTATTAAGTTGCACTGCTGGAGTTTGAAAACAGATCTGCAGTGGGTCTCTGGCTAAGAAGATTTCAGAAAATATTGGAAGGGAAGAACAAAAAGACCACAAAAGACTACAAAGCAAATATAATAAACTTAATCCAAGACTCTAAATTTGGAATTGGATCAAAACAGTTTCAATGCTAACCCCAGAGATTTCTGAAGCTTTAAGGTTTAAAGTACCACTTTTGATGACCAATTCAACAACATCTTACAGACTCAGATGGTTTGCAAAAATACACAATTTGCTCCACTGTATTTCCAGGAACAGCTAATGAAACTGTCTATCCCTGACTTGATAAATTAGTGCCAAAAATGAATGAATTCTAGTTCTAACTTCTTCCTACATCTTGGCTTAGAATGTGTTGCCTGGCAGAAGATATTGGAGTATCAGGTCCTAACACTGTCTCAGCTATTAGTAACCTAGGAAATATGAACATGTGCACCTTTGGTTAACTCACCCTCTGATCTTGCTGTTTTCCTTCAAAGAAATACTGGCTAAGTTTTGCCGCTAAACAACTGCAAACACAGAAAAACTCGACTGTTACTAATTCATGAAACAAATATTCACATCTTGAATACGGAGTAGTCATCAAATAAAATTATTCAGAAAGTAACTTAAAAGACACGTTGGAAAGTAAAGTCTTGTGCTTTAACGAAAATGTAATTCTCTATCAAGGAACATTCAGTGCAAATTACAATCAATGATGTTCTCATACTATCATTTACCCTACAAGGAAATTCACTTCACGCTTCAATCATAATGTTACTTGTACAAATCAAACATCTCACTTGAGTCGGGGCTACCAAATAATGTATTCGTGCTCAGCTGAGAACTTCATGTCTTTATTGTCCTCTTGTTGTTTACCAGCTGGTATGTGGGAGAAGCATTCCATTTAACATAGTGTTTGAAGTATATTTAAAATAAAGTCAAAACAGCTATTCAATGTATTTGAAAATTCTATTTGTTTCGCTTTTACAACTTTTTCAAGTTTATTCGAAACAGTGGTAGTAAGTATGCAGAATTCACTAGCCTGTTTCAAGCTTCAGATACAGCTACGATCTCCAGCCTACATCGCAGCTCATCTAACAGAAGCAGCTCAGTAACTTCAGCACTTTGGATAAATGCCTTCCTAAGCTCATGGAAGACAGATTTGAGATTCTTTTTCTAACTGGTACCCAGAGATTTCCTTGTTTTTTTTTGTAACTAGTAATGCTATGCAAACAATTTGGACACAACAAATTTCTCTCAAACCACGAGT
Source organism: Chiloscyllium plagiosum (assembly GCF_004010195.1). Classification (NCBI taxonomy): domain Eukaryota; kingdom Metazoa; phylum Chordata; class Chondrichthyes; order Orectolobiformes; family Hemiscylliidae; genus Chiloscyllium; species Chiloscyllium plagiosum. The sequence continues at coordinate 32,081,435 of NC_057729.1, forward strand.
GACTTTGGATACAAGAATTGCATCTAAAAGTATGTAACTGCAGGCACAACCACACTTATAAAAGAAAGACATCTGAGAGATGCATTTAACAAAATGGTAACATCCAAATACTCAGGGTGTAAAGCACACTGATTATGAGCATTTTAAGTCCAAAATGTTTCTATAATATTATGCATATCAAGGCAAATAAGTCTCTAACAGGTTATTTTCAGGGCCTTGAGTGGATATAAAATCATTACTTGTGAAGCTACGTTTATGTAAACTGATGAGCAGATTTCACTGAAAAATTGGCCTAAATAGATCCCCAATCTGGTAAAATCCTGAAAAGTAAAAACAGAAATTTTAAGTAGTATTTTATCACAAATTAGTAAATATAAACCAAAGGAATGTGAACATTTTTAAAACGCCCACAATTCCAATGCGATGAAAATTTAATTTGACTTATACAGTCAGTGAAAATCCTTTTATATCTGGCATCATGTTAGGAGGATATTTCTGAAGGATATTGATGCCCACTGTTCCATGCACACTCAACACTTGACAATGATCAGTTTGCAAAAGGCACAGACCTTGAAAATGGAGGTAGTAGTTAACATTTTATCCCATAGAAATGTGCTCTTTGTCACAGTTGAAAGCTTGCTGAAGGTCACAGGTCACATGCTTAATTAGAATATACAAATGGGATAACTATAAATATGTAATGAAGGACAAGTATTTTTTGGACAAATTTGTTTTGTTTTAATGAGAAAAATAATGGAGATTGTGGCTTACAAGAACTTATTTTCCTCAAACTGAATTTGTCCTACATTAGAAGGAAAGGTTAAAAATGATGCTGGCAGATTCACTTTATTTCATACCTTTAGATTTCCAACACTTTCTTCAAATGACTTGAAGGTAGGTGATTCCCTGAAAGCAAAAAAAAAAGTGAGTGGACAACTAATCCAAATTAGTTTGGTTCAGGACTGTTGACAATTCAACAAAACCATGCTATCTAATGAATTAACTAAATGACATTTGATATGAAATCATAAAACAATACAACTGTGGTAAAACACAACCAATAATAATGCTAAACCTGAAAGTAATATGAAGAAACAACAAAACTTGTAACAAAACAAAATACTATCACTGTGGGTAATTAAAAAGGACAGGTATTGCCAGCAATGCAGCCAAAGGAAGAGATAAAAACTTTTGATGTCAAATTAATACAGTAATACATTACCTCATAGCTGGCATGCTTATTGAATGGCGTATGGAGTAGCTGCTACTTGGAAGCATTAAGAAATGAACAAATACCTCAAGTTATAAGAAAGAAAATGTTTGCCCAATGGGCAAGTTATTAAATAATGAATTAGTAGAGTATGCATCACTGTCTTATTACAGTAACATTAACAACCATAATTTTTACTAAGGCAATATGTAGCTCTGACAAAAACAGTTCATGTGTTGAAGCTTTTGAAACTAAATCCTAAATTTTTAAATAAAAAAGAGAAATATAAATACTTTTATGACAGATAAACAAAAATGCCACATTTTGTCCCTCCATTATATTCCTCATTACTGTACATTGTGCCTTCAGTGTAAAATATTTTTGTTTGGGAGGGGGCGAGGGGGGGGGGGGGCGGTGGGAAAGAGGTGAGGAGAGATCAGTGACTTATTTCTTCTGATGGGTAAAAGCAGATGTACTGACGTACTCTCTGTACAGCCAACACTTAAGTGAAACCAGGAAGCAGTGGGGTGGAAACCTGCAAATCTCTTCCTCCCATCTCCAGCCAAAAGGGGTTCAAGGAATATGATTCAAAGATAGAAACATGCAGCTGAGGCAGAGATCATGATCTGACTGAATGACAGAATAGGTTCAAAACCGTGAATAACCTATTCTTTTTCCAAATTCTGATATTGGGTCAGACTTTAAAATCAAACTCTGACTGAATTTATATTGAACTGCAGTACAGAACAATCCTTCATACTAATGATATGGTCATTGTGTGAATGCACCCTTAAACACAAGTTAATTTAGAAATCCAAAAGTCAATGATGAAGGAAAAGTTAACCAATTTGAATAAAAAGGCTCATGTCAGACTTAAGTCTGTGCCTCAGAACAGGCTACATATTCACCTTACCTACCTAAAGGACTGAGAAAAAGGGTGAGACCTGAAACAAGTCAATAACAAAGGAAAGATTGGTCAGCCACATCAGATAGAATGCAAGGTAATAACATTACCAATTTGCGAGACAGAAGTTACAAAGCCTCAGATCACACAGGATTAAGTAGTATCAGGACTATACCTCAATCAGTGAAAGAGCTTTTGGCTGTTATAGTGAAACAGTGAAAATGAGTTAAAAAGTTCTCAGTCTGTGACAACTCTAATATTAAGATAGCATTTTGCAGATGATTTGTGGGGCTTACAAACCAGAAAAGATCAGCTACATTCAGTAAAATAGCTCTAGTTTGATGTAAAAATACACACTAAAACAAAAACTTAAATGAAAAGCAATACCTGCACTACGTGTTCATATTCTGCTCTGAAATGTGGACACATCAAGCAATGCTAACATCACATCAACCTTGAGCAGTGAATAATTCTGTGATGACATGCATATTTCTACAAACCCAAACTGAGCTTTTATGATCACTGTTACCAACTTCAAAGGAGGCAATTAGGCATTATGGTGAATGGGTAGGTAAGTGCAGCTTAGTCCATGAAAAGATCAGCCACAATCTTACTGAATGGTGCAGCAGGATCAGGCCGACCCTAGCTCCTATTTCCTATACTCTTAGAAAAGAAGTGAACAAAAAAATAAGTGTTACGCAATGAACATGTGGAAATAGGTGAGGGAGTAACAGAAGAAAACCCATAAAAGTTTTGTATACACACAAACAGTAAAAAAAGTGTAGCCAAAACGAAGGATGGGGCTCATCAGGAATCTTGACAAAGATAACCGCTTTGGAGGCAGAAAGAATGATCAGTATTTTGTATCTCACATAAGAGAACGACATCACAGGGCATAAGGATATGGTTGTAAAATTAGGTAGGACAAAAATAAACAAAGGTGCGGACCGGCTCAAAACAGAAAAATAACTCTATCCAGGTGAGATGCCTAAGGAAGACAGTGGAAATTGCAGAAAATCTGGCCACAACTGTTGAAACTTCTTTAGAGGTGGGAACGATGGAGGATTGCGAACATTACCACTCCTATCAAAAATGGGGACAAGAATAAATCTTGAAACCGCAGGCCAAACAAAGTAAAGCCAGTGCTAAGAGAAATTTCTGGAGATCATTCTAGACAAAATGAATTGATTTCTGGAAAGAATATGGTTTAATAAATGAAAGTTAGAGCAAACTTGTTAACTACAAATCATGTATTTGTAACTTAGTTGAGTTATTTGAAGTATTGAAGAAGATTAAGGGTAGTAACACAAGAGGCCATTTCATGAAGTAATATGTAAGTGATTTAATAATAAATTAAATCCAAGGAGTTAAAGGCACAAGTTTTGTATAGAAACAAAATTTGGTAGGAACACAAGATAAGAGAACAGCATCAAATATTTGTTGATCTCTGTATTTGGTGTTAAGGCACAGAAAAGGATAAATGACATAAAAAACAAAGTTATACTAAAACATTTAGTTCAGGCCATGGAGTAGAGAGATCAATTCTGGACATCATACTTTCGGAAAGGTGTAAACATCTTAGACGGGATGCAAACAAAACTAACTAGAATGGGCACTCGTGTTAAAAAATTTCAAGTATATAGAGGTAACAGTGCGGAAATTTCATGGTGATATTTTAAATCATGAACTACTTTGAAAAAGTAGAGTTGGTTTCCTGGGAAGTTGGTACCTGAAGAATATAGATATAAAGGCAAGTGTCAAAAAAGCCAAAAGCAAGAGGAGTTGGAAAAAAATGGTGCAAGTTGCTGTGATCTGGACTACTTTTGTCTGTAGGGTGACAGAACAGAATAAATAATAGGGGGAAGGATCAGGACAATAGGGTTCATTGGATATTGCTTTCAAAGAGCCAGCATAATAGGCTGGATGGGCTTTTTCCCTGCAGTATTATTCTATAATTCCAACCATGCCATTGCTTCCACAGAATTTTGCAGCCATCCTGGGGTCCTAAATGATTCTATTAAAACACAAGTTTTTCGATCAATCTTTTCATCAGTCTACCATCTTCTACTCTTTGTAAGTTGATGTTTTTATAGCCTATCAATAATTGTTGATGATCACTGCTTGAGAAATACATTTCCGATACTAACTTTTATATAGAATATAATAGAGACTTTTTAAAAAAGAAAAAATGTTACATATGGGAAAATTATCAATTTTTTGCAGAATTACATATACTGTGTGTTTGAAATGGAAACATTCATCCACAAAAACAAATCAAAGAGGATCAGAATGTCCTGAAAACACACAAAATGCATGCAGCTATTAAGTTTCAAACCAAGATCAGAAAAAAATCCAAATATGATTTATTTTAACATGCAAAGCAGCACACTAAAAATTAACCACACAGAGCAGCTTAAAAAAAACACAAAAGTATGTGCACTATCCATTAGAGTGGATTTTTTTCTTTTTAAAAAAGGTTTTCTTAAAATCTGTACCTGAGTGGATGCAGACAAAATATATAATCAGATTAACCTATTAAAAACTTTGAGTGTTTCAACATTAGTACTGTTTCAGTGTTATTTTAGTTGAAGTGCAATTTTGGAAATTGGGGAGGAAATAGTTTTTCTTAATTCTAAAGTTGTATTGTATTAAAATATCACGGAGGGTAATCTCTGGAGTGCCAGCAGGAAAACACAAATTCATAGCTGTAGAACAGAATTTTGTATCCAACACCCTCCAAGCATTAGCTCTTAAATTTCAACAGTGTCCACAATGTGAAGATGCCCAAAGGTATCACAGTTACTTCACCACTGAAAAAAAAAAGCACAGGGAAACAAGGAGCAAGACAAATAAAATTAATAAGATTGCAAACCTAATCAAAAGTAAGGAAAAACATGAAATTGATATTTTCTTCCTAATACTGTACCATCTTTTCATTATCACTATATTAATGGTTGCCTAAACACCTTTGTATACATTTTCTGGTAACGTAAAAGTAACAGTCACGTGGACAGATTATCTGTTGAGTTCAGAGATGATCAAAAAGAACGGTCTTCGAAGCAGTCTTGGTCAAATTAAACTCATTATGAATACTCTCAAATCAAAAAATTGCTTTTTTTCTCTGCATACAAATAAAACCAGTTTTAGTATGGTAAGCTACTTGTTAGCTAGGCTAGTTCACACAAAGTGAGTTTGACGTCACAGTCAGAATTGAGGAATTTTAACACAAGACAATGCAAAACTGTGTTAGACGCATGATACATTTAGTGGCCATAACCATCACATAATTTCTAAAGGAATAATACAAAACTTTAAACAAAAAAAAATCACAGATCAATGTTAACAACGAAAAGAAACAAAGTCTCAATCATGGGCCCCTCCCAATAGCTCTATCCCCATGGCTGAAACATTATTGAACTATTTGTATCTTTGACATTTAACCCAACAGTATGGGGAGAATAAACTAAGATCCAACATCTTGATTAAAATGGCTTTCTAGCTAGTCAATAGAGAGCCACATCTTACACACAATTTAAATTCGAGAATAGATAGTGGGATGATGGAACCACGGAATGAGGGGCAAGACTATGCTTTACTGATTCACTAACTTATTTCAGAGAAGGGAATGTCTCATGCAGAATCATGATGGTCAAAATTTAACTTCAGACCCACATCAATATGGTTGACTCTTAAAAGTCCTCCAAAATGGCCCAAAAGCCACTCAGTGGTATTAAAATTTGACAGAAAAGTCAAAAGAACAGAACCAATGCATCACCCATTCTATTAATCTCGGTACCAGAACAGTGATCTCGAGATATGGCAAAATTGGAAGAGCAATAATTTGAAAGTCATACTTAGTGAATGATGCCTCATAGGTCATGTTCCAGACTCTTCCATCAACTCTCCCACTGATAGGACAGATGCAAAGGCAGAGACACAGTGGTATATAATCAAAAGGGTGTGATGCTGAGCACGTTGAAAGTGACTCAATTTTTTTGAAGCTGCATTGTATCAAGTCAAATGCAAGAAACCCCCTTCAAGTTACCACCTTTGCCTGATGAGTCAAAACTCCATGTCGAAAGCCACAGAAGCACCATTAAGAGCAGAGAATCTTGGTGGGGTCTCAGTGTCCAATGGTGGTTGAGTACTTTGCAGCTAGTTGCTGAGCCCTGAAGGACTCATCTAAATATTTGCCACAGTGGGCACTGTCTTCAGGCAGAGGTTGATAATCCATCCCAGTCTCTTCCTGAGATCCTCAGCTCAGATCCTGGTCTTCAGCCAACTGGTTTTACTGTACGAGTGAATGCTGAATGCAGTTCATACAGAAAGTACTGTCACTAACATCTGGCAGCAGTACCGAAGAGTGCTGCTCTAACTCACAAATTGCCCTTGAGAAGGTGTCAGTGAGCCACCTTTTTCAGTTAGTTAGAGAAGAAGGATGCCAGATTGTGTCTTAGAGGAAATGCCAATGGTGGTGGTACTCCTATACAGCTGCTTCCTTTGTGTTCCTAGGTGGTAGAAATTATGGGTTTGAATGTGTAATGCAAAGAGCCAATGTAAGTTGCAGCAATGCATCTTGAACATGGTACCCAATGCTCTCGTGGCCTACCACTCGAGGGGTTTTGTGCCTGGGAAGGAGTCTAGTGTCTCAAGTGCACTCATCTCAACCAGCGTGGAGTACTCAATTCCCTCCTCATTTGTGCCATTTGGATAGCCCGGAAGTATATGCCACAGATTTCATAAGACTCTGACCTGCTCTTTTACCCACAAGTGTTTCTACGTCTTGTCCAGTTCAGTTTCTGGTGTTTGGTAGCTTCAGAATGTTAACGGGGGATGCAGCAATGATATTGCTATTGAACATCAGGGAGAAATGATTAGATTCTTAGTTAGGGCCAAGGCTAGCAATGATTTGATAACAAGTTAAGATGAATTTTGAATGTATTTCACCAGGCTTCAGCTAATTTAAAAATTTTGGATTTCACATTAATGGTGGAGAGAAGACACAAGCCGAACATAAACCTGCAACTGAAGATGATTCAAGTTTCACGGCTGATGGGTACAAGATTTAAAATTGAGGAGTACATAAACCATTATTAATACCCTCACTTGAAAGGATTGAAAATACACTTTCAAATCACTGTTACAAAAAGACAATTTCATGACTGGATGTAGTTTATTATAACTGACTCCTTAAAAGAAAAATGTTAAGACTAACAGACTACCTAAAACAAACTTACTTAATTTCCCCCAGCGTCTTACTAAGAGCTGAGCCAACACTGGAAATGGCACTAGAGGTCTTTGATCCAGCAGTGGAAAGTGTTGCTTGTGTCTTCTTGTACCTGCAATTAAAAAAAGTTTGGATATTATGCATAACATTAGATTTACTTACAAAAATTCAAGTAAAGCTGTTCATTTCAGCAGAATACATACAGGCTACAAACTGGAATCTTACAATATGATATCTTATTCTGTCAGTAACTGGTGATAGAAGGGGTAAAAAGCCTATTAGTAGTATTGCAGGTAGTTTTCTCGATATAGTACCTATAAAGGAGAGAAATCACATATGGAGCAAAGCTCAAGACAAACATGAATAAAATTTCTGTACAAGTGAACGGTTATATAAAGCAGATTGGAGAAGGCAAAAAATAGATTATTGTCAAAGTGTAGAGAAGTATAAAGTAAAATAAAAAGACAAAATGGCTATAAATATGGATGGCTGTGCATTACATTAGTTTACTATTCAACAATTTATTGTGACAAACCATAGGATGTGTCACTCAGCAAAAGAAAGATTAAATTAGTACTAGCACCATGCCTTGATCCACTTTATTTCCTTGTTTTGCTTCTGCAACTCTAAGTTCCTTCGTTTCTTTGTGGAACTTACTGCGGCTGAAAAGGTCTGGAGGCCTAGTCAGTGATTGTATTTAAGACAAATAGGCTCTTGATTAACAAGAGCTAAAAAATGTGTTGCTGGAAAAGCACAGCAGGTCAGGCAGCATCCAAGGAGCAGGAGAATCGACGTTTCGGGCATAAGCCCTTCTTCAGGAAGCCCTTCCTGAAGAAGGGCTTCTGCTCGAAATGTCGATTCTCCTGCTCCTTGGATGCTGCCTGACCTGCTGCGCTTTTCCAGCAACACATTTTTTAGCTCTGATCTCCAGCATCTGCAGTCCTCACTTTCTCCTCTTGATTAACAAGGGGAACAGGGGTTCCAGGGAGAAGATAAGAAAATGGGGTTGAGAAACATATCAGCCACAATCAAGTGGTGGACCAGATTTGATAGGCCAAATGACATAATTCTGGTCCAATACCTTGTCGTTTTATGGTTCCACAACCTAAGCAGGTGCTTTGCTCCTATGCTTTATATTTTCCATCAATTGATGGGGCACAAAGACAAATCTTCCTTGATCAAAAACAAATTACTCTTCTTGGCAAACCACTAATGCAAAACTTTGTCCCACAAATGCCATTAATATTGGTGGAAAACCAAATGTAAATCTCTTATAAACAGAGCAATATTTCATTTCTTGTTTTGTTCCTTTGCTTTTTGAAAAAAGATTACATTTATAATGGTATGGGATGACAATCCTCAATAAGATCACCCCTCAGCTCCAGGGAAAAAGCTCCAGCCTGTTCAGCCTCTCCCTATAGCTCAAATCCTCCAACCCTGGCAACATCCTTGTAAATCTTTTCTGAACCCTTTCAAGTTTCACAACATCTTTCCGATAGGAAGGAGACCAGAATTGCATGCAATATTCCATCCGATTTGTACAGAATTCGGAACACAATGCAGGACAATATGAAATATCAGTTTGTAAGTACAAGGAAACTTCAGTACGTCAGATCTTTAAACTGATACAAACACAACTCCATTACAGAACTAAGTACAAATGTTTGGAAGTCAGACCTAAATTGGGGATTCACTCTATACTTGGGCTGTTGTTAGCTTGCATAAGTCATGGTTGTCAAATATACACTGTTGAAGCTTGTACAAGGCGAAACTCACTCAGCAGGTCCAGTGTTGGATCTCATCAACAGTCATATTTTTAACAAAACTGGTTGGCAAGTCTCAATGACTCTGAGCCTGATGGATCCAAGATGGAGATGCTTACTGTTCCCATGCTTCACCCACATAGTGACTGCTCCCTATTTAGGCAATCCCTTACAGTTGATTGGTACTTCATACAAACTGCCACCAGTGAATGCTAATTAGCTTGCAGGTTCTTGTAAATGATTTAAAAAACTGTCAGTAATATCCAAAATGTGAAACTAAGTATGGATTCGAGATCTCCAATAATCTAGGCTCAATTTTAACCAAAGATACAAAAGGTAAAACAAATGAAAAATTATTAAATAATTGCTACACAGACTACCAAGTTGAACCAAAAATCTTCATCCAATTGATTCCTTTCCCAATCACCTTCAGACTGTAGATGAAGGTGATAATGTAATATACAGTATAAATAAAAATGAAACAACAGTTCCTCGACAAGCCTTATACCTGGAGTCTGTTAGGCTACAATATTGTACAGTCAAAAAATGTGGTGCTGGAGAAGCACAGCAGGTCAGGCAGCATCCGAGGAGCAAGAGAAGGAAAGAGGACAGGAGAGAAGAGAAGATGATGGTAATAGATCGGCGGGAAGAGTGGAGCATAGGTGGGAAGGAAGATGGTCAGGTGGGACAATTCCAAGCTGGACGGGTGGATCTGGGATGAGATTTTGGGGGTGGGGGAAAAACGAGGAACCTGGTGAAATCGATGTTGATGCCATGTGGTTGGAGAGGCCCAAGGTGCAAAACGAGGCCTTCTTTCTCCAGGTGTTGGAGGGCTTGGATTTGGCAGGGGAGGTGGCCCAGGATTTGCATGTCCTTGGCAGAGTGGGAGGAGGAGTTGAAGTTGTCAGCCACAATATAGTGGTGTGGTGTGTTCAGCTGCTTCCTCAATGGCCTTCACTCCATTGCACATACACAGTCAGAAGTATGTATTTTTGCCAATTACTGCACAATGTTCAGCATCATTCACAATTTCTCAGATACTGAAGTAGTCTGTTCACATGCAACAAGACCTGGGACACGATCCATGCTTATGGTGACGGGTGATAATGTTTGTGCAACAGGAATGTTACTCTCTCCAGTAACAGAATCTAACCACCATCCTCGACATTTAAATGGTATTACAATCACCAAATTCCCCACTACCAACATCCTTGATGTTGCCATTGACCAGAAGCTCAACCGAACTCACCACTCTAAACAAAGTGTTACGTGGCTATGAAACCAGGTCAGAGGCTATGAATAGTGTGACAAGGAATTCACCTCGTGACTCCCAAGTGCCTGTACATCAACAAGGGACAAGTTAGAAACAGGACAAAATACTTCCCACTTGCATTCCAACAACACGAAGTTTGATATCATCCAGGACAAAGCACCTGTTTGAGTGCCATATCCACAAGCATCTACTCCCCCAACTAGTGATGCCCAGCTGTAGCATGTACTATCTGCAAGTTCACTGGATAAATTCAAAGATCCTTAGACAGCACCTTCCAAACCCATGACCACTTCCATCTAGTGAACAAGGGCAGCAGATATATGAGAACACCACTACCTGCAACTTCCTCTCCGAGACACTTACCATTGAGAGTTGGAAATATATCACTATTCCTTCACTGTCGTTGAGTCAAATCATGGAATTCCCTCCATGAGGACATTGTGAGGTAACCTACAGCACGTGGACGCAATAGTTCATGGCGGCAGCTCATCACCACATTCTCAAGGGCAAGTAGCAACGGGCAATAAATGCTGACCTGGCAGCAACAACCATGTCCTGTAAGTGATTTAAAAAGACCCACAGTAATGTGGATGGCTCTTCATTGCCCTCTGAAAGAGCATAGTAAGCCATTTAGTTCAAGGGTAAAAGTGGATGGGCAATAAATGCTAGTATTACCAGGCATGGTGCTTACATCCTATTAATGAAAATGCTTTAATTCAAATTTATCCAAATAGAAGTTCATTTTGATCCATAATAAGCTAAAAGCTTAACTTTTATAGTCAGAGAGATGTACAGCACAGAAACAGACCCTTCGGTCCAACTCGTCCATGCCGACCAGATATCCCAACCCAATCTAGTCCCACCTGCTAGCACCCGGCCCATATCCCTCCAAACCCTTCCTATTCATATACCCATCCAGATGCCTTTGAAATGTTGCCATTGTACTAGGCTCCAAAGCTTTCTCTGGCAGCTCATTCCATAAATGTACCACCCTCTGCATGAAAATGTTGCCCCTTAGATCTCTTTCAGATCTTTCCTGTCTAATCCTAAACCTATACCCTTTAGTTCTGGACTCTCCCACCCCAGGGAAAAGACTATTTATCCTATCCATGCCCCTCATGATTTTATAAACCACTAAGGCCTTGATGGTGGAAAAAACAAACTGGCCTGCAAAGAGCTTACCCCGCACAGTTTCTGAACAAGTGTAACATTTGCAATGTTCCAGCGCCTCTGGCGCCACCTCTACTTGAATGAGTATTGTAAGATTACAGCCAGTACCTCCATAGTTTCCACCCTTCATTCATTGTACTGGAATGGATCTCATCTAGTTCTGATAACTAATCAACTTCAGTAATGCCTGTGTAATTAGCTCCTCGATCATATCTTATCTCAAGGACATCCCTTCCTATGACTTATGCAGCATCTTCTTCCTTGAAGAGAGATGCAAAGTGCTCAAGACGGCCATCCATTCTCCCATTCCATCAAAACCTTCATTTTAAAAGACCTCTCTCAGGTTATGCACATTCTCCTTTCCTCAATAAAGAATATCTACATCCTCACATGTCTACTATTATCCTGCAAATCTTTTCTGTACTTGCTGCAGAGCTTAATCACCCTTCCTTTGAAATGACCAGAACTAAACATACTACTGAATATGGTCTAACCATGGTCCAATGGAATTTCTCTACTTTTCAATTTTACCCCTTTGGAAATAAACCTCAAATGCTTTGTTTGCTAATTCATGAAGTCTATGACTCTATTCTTAGCTTAACCCTTGCAGCTTCCAAGTAATAAATCATTTTTATGATTCAGTCACATGAAGATGGGAGAGGGGAGGCTGAAGTGGAGCAGAAACACCAAAGACCATTTGGGCTAAAAGCCTAGTTTCTTTGTCATAGACACAATGAACAAACCACAAAGCTCCAACTGAGTAATCCCCTTCTGAAACACATGAACAAACAGTGTATTTGTTATCAGAAATTAGAGGATTTGTCATCTATTCAAATTAAGGCGATTTGATATATACTGAAACCTGAAAATGCTCAAAATCATGCCACCCTCAGTTTCAAATAAATGACATCCTAGCTGGGCTACTTCAGTCTCCATTTGTTTAATCTTTTAGAAAGTGCATTCCAAATTGTGCTGAAAATACATTTATCAGAAATGCCAACTGCAAAGACGGCTGTTGGAAGTGCACCCATTACATAGAGTCACAGAATCCTACTGCACATAGACAGGTCCTTTGGCCCAAACTGGTCCATACCAACCAAATGTTCCATCTACGCAAACCCCATTTCCCTGCACTTGGCCCACATCCATATAATCCTCTCTTATCCATGCATTTGTAACAATGTTTTAAAAGGCATTTGGAATGTACCCACCTCAACCACTTCCACTGACAGCTCATTCCATATGCATATCACCCTCTGTGCAAAAGTGTTGCTCTTCAGGTTCCTTTTAATCTTTCCCCTCTAACCTTAAAACTGATGCTCTCCAGTCCTCAATTCCCCAACTCTGGAAAAAAGACAGAGTGCATTCAGCCTATTCATAATCTCTCATGATCTTATGACTGCATAAAAGGATCCCCCCCCCCCACCCCCCTCAGTCTCCGACGCTCTAAAGAAAGAAGTCCTGTCTTATCCAACCTCTCCCTATAAGTCAGACCATTGAGGCCATGCAACATCCTTGTAAATTTGTTCTGCACTCTTTCCAGTTTAGTAACATCCTTCCAATAACAAGGTGACCAAAACCAAACACAATCTTCCAAGCGCGCCTCACCAACGTCCTGTATAACTGCAACATAACTTCCCAATTTCTATACTCAAATGCCCTGACCTATGAAGGTCAGTATGCCAAAAGCCTTTTTCACTGCCCTATCTACCTAAGACTCCATTTTCAGAGAACGATGAACCTCAACTCCAAGAACTCTGTTCCACTACATTCCTTAGTGACAATGTTAATAAATAGGGAAAGAGTCAAGTCCTGAGTTTTGTGAAACAAGAGCATGACTCAGATCAGCTAAGTAGTTCTTAGGATATGGGTACTGGAGGAAAGGGTAATGGTTAACAAGGTGGAAAAGCATTCATTATGTGAAGTCAGTTAAGGTTAAAAACATTGATTGTGTAACAGCAGATGGCTTAAATCTTTACTACTGACACTCGCTGATTCTAACAGGTCTAATAATCAATATGTATATTGCCTTATCTGGATGCTCCTCCCTGTAAAATGTTCTAAATAACTCATTAAGAAGCTGCTATTCCAGAGAAGACCAATAACACATGTCCCCATACACATGGTCAATCGTTCTCTCTCCCCAGGGCCTAGAATAAAGATGAAGGAGGTAAAACTATACAGTGTCTGAGTATTTTGCTTCAACTGAAAGGGCAGTGAGTGGGGAAACAGGATGACATTAAAGCCGTACCCTTCAACATGCAACACCTATCTTTATTTGACTTTCCAAAATGTAAAACCTCACACTTAACTATATTAAACCCCACTTGCCATTTCTCAGTCCACTTCCCCAGCTGATCAAAGTCCTGCTGCAATGTCAGTATTCACTTCTAATCATCACAGTATTTAGAACACAAATTTTTGATTTCAGAAAGAATAGAAAATTGAGAACCTCGGCAGGTTAGGCAACATTTGTGGACAGAGAAACATTATTCCAGGTAAATGACCTTTCACCAGAACTGGGAAAGCTAGAAGTGTCAGAGTCATACAGCACAGAAACAAAACCTTCAGTCCAACTCATCTATGCAGACTAGATATCCTACATAAATCTAGTAGAGTGCGCCAGTATTTGGCCCAAATCACTCTAAACTGTTGCTATTCATCTAGCCATTCAGATGCCTTTTCAATGTCGTAAGTGTACTAGCCTCCTGTACTAGTACCGTACTACCACTTATTTTGACAGCTCATTGCATACACACACTCCTTTTAATCTTTCCCTTCTCACCCTAAACCTATGCTGTCTAGTTTTGGACTTCCCCAACTGAGGGAAAAGATTTTGTCTATTTACCCTACCCATGCCTCTCATGATTTTGTACACTTCTATAAAGTCACTCTCTCAGCTCTGACACTGGGAAAATAACCTCAGCCTATCCCTATAGATCAAACCCTCCATCCCTGACAACATCCCTTCTGAACTCTTTCAAGTTTCACAACATCCTCCTGATAGCAGGGAGACCAGAATTGTACATAGTATTCCAAAACTGGCCTAATCCATGTCCTGTACAGCCACATGACCTCCTAACTCCTGTACTCAATGCTCTGACCAATTAAGATACACATATCAAATACCTTGACTATCCTATCTAACTGTGACTATACTTTCAAGGAACGATGAATCTGCACTCCAAGGTCTCTTTGTTCAGCAGCACTCCCCAGGACCTTACCATTAAGTCCTGCTCTTTTCCAAAATGCAGCACCTCACGTTCATCTAAATTAAACTCCATCTGCCACTCCTCAGCCCATTGCCCCATCTGATTATCAGTACCTATTGTAATCGGAGGTAACCTTCTTTGCTGTCCACGACAAACTTACTAACCATACCTCCAATGTTGACATCTAAAATCATATACGTACATTACAAAAAGCAGTGGACCCAGCACTGATCCTTGTGGCACACTGCTAGTCAAAGGCCTTCAGTCTGAAAATCAACCCTCCACCACTACCTCTGACTTGCCTCTTCGAGCCGGTTCTGCATTGAAATAGTTAGTCCTCCCTCTATTACATATGATCTAACCTTGCTAACCAGTTTACCATGAGGAACCTTGTCAAATGCTTACTAAGTCCATTTAGATCATATCCACCTGCTCTGCCCTCAATCCTCTTTGTTGCTTCTCAGAAAACCTCAATCAAGATTGTGAGGTATGATTTCTCATGCAGTCATGTTGGCTATCCCCAATCCATCCTTGCCTATACAAATACCTGTAAATTCTGTCTATCAGGATTTCCTCAAACAACAACTCCATCACCGATGTCATGCTCACTGGTCTATAATACCCTGGTTTTTACTTACCAGCAGGTTTTACGCAGTGAATTGGGAAGGTTGTAAAAGAACAAGGAGGAACTTTTATGATGAGATGGAAGGCAGGATACATTTAAGAAGAGCTGATTATGCAAAGCCAAAGAGTTCTAGTGGGATAAGTTTGGTGAGTTATTTTTAAATCTTTAATTTGCCCCATTACCACTCCCTTTAACTCTGCACAACCAATTGCTTTGTCATAAAATGTCTCCTGTCTTGCTTCCAAATCAGAGAACTTCCTTATTTTTCTACCATACCCCATTTCATCTAGTTAATATCTAACAATTTATACCACTTAACTGTTCAGTTGTGAGGAAGGTCAACTTGAAACAAGCACTGTTTCTGTATTCCTTGATACTTCCTGACCTGCCGCATATTTTCTACGTTTTGTTTTTATTTCTAATGTCAGTATTTTGTTTAAAGAAGTAGAGAATAACACTGAGAACAGTCAAATAACTGAGCAGATTTGGCTAAAGAAATCTCAAACAACAGCAAAAACTGCAAAGCTATCAAGTCAAAAGTTAGTTAATTTCTGATCAGAACACAATTCCACGGAGGGTTAAGTCTTAAGGGCAAAGTTGATCCTCCAGACAGAAAGAAAACCTCGGTGGGATTGTAAATGAACTTTTTTTTTAAGAATTTTGATAGAGGTAAAGCACATTCCCACCAAAATTAAGCTCCTTTTCACATGTTTTCAACTGAAACTGATAACATATACAACCAAGCGAAATAGAAGGCATCAATAATTTCTCTCCTGGAAAATGGCGAGATTTGTGAAATACATAAATTCTGATGCAAGCTAGAAATGAACGGAGTGCGACTGCCTTTTATACTTGTTAATTTAGCCTCAGTGTCCAGAAAATCTTGAAGTATCTGAAGCTGAGCCAACACATAAGATTTCCCATTTGCAGGAATGATTAATTGCTCTATTAGATTCAATTTTATGAAATTGGGGGGGGAAGCCCAGTGTACAGCAGCAATTCCCAGTTCAACCATAGCCATCAGCCTGAAAAGATGACAAATGATCTCACAAAGCTTCCCAAAAGAATGCAGACAATACACAAATAATTTGAGATTAATTACTATTGATTCCATCATAAATTATTCCAAATTCTGGCAAGATTATTCAGTGGCCCAGATAGGACACATACATAACGTACCTTCTGATGAAGGGAATGCTCAGAGCAAGTGCAATTAGTCTGAGCACACTAATTTTAAGTAGATAGCTTGGAAAGCTACCTGGGTGCTTTGAAACATGACTATTCCAAAAGCACTCAAGATACGAATGGATCTAATCATGGAATCTGATGGGAGTCATGATCACTTCCATTCTCTCTTTCTCTCCCCATTCCCTTCACCAATCATGAGGAATTAAGAATGAGACCCAAACTGAAGAGTCAATGTGATAGTCTTCCAGATCTAGAACCTAAATTAGGGATCAGCAAAGCTAGAAAAGCATCCCTCTGATTAGGGAGTGGACATCAATGTCAACTTTTTAGTCCTATTTATAGATCCATTTGAAACATGCAAAACAATATCTACATACCAGAGGGTAGACACTAATCTACATGTTGAGATGGAACAAAAGTGTCTCTAACAATAAATAAAGACTATTTGTCTAATATTTTAATAAAGAAAATGTTCCAATACACAATCTAAGATAAAGAGAAGGAATGAAAGCAATGGCTGTGGTCTTCAAGAACCTAAAGTGGAGAAAATGTGGATTTATTTGACTATATTAAACAGGCAGACACCCAAAGTATTGAGATAAAACTCCACACAAGATAACAAAACGTACTATTACACCGAGCAGGAATGTATACATTGTACAATAATTTGTGTGGATCACAAATTTGAGTGCCTGAGAAATCAGCAGGAAACATGAGAAAATCAATAATATTTCCAGTTCGCACTCCCTTCATTCAGAGGATTTCCAGGTACCTTTCAATTTTCATCATTCAACAGGTTTTAACAGTTGTTTACATCTTAAACAATGCAAGTTACCTTAAACTGAAATTTCAAATGATACTGCACCAATTGCTCCTCTTTTCTATGGTTTAACATTTAGAAGATTACTTTAACTACTTGCATTCAGCATGTGAATTAGTATAGGTTTGATTTGTGCCTCTCAGGTGGTGCAACAGCCAGGTGCTGTTGAAAGAAACAATAAGAAAAATTTTTATATTATGCAGGCATCACTAGTTCCTTACGTGCAATTCTGATTCAATGAACAGCACCACTGAAATTAATCACAAAAGATTCTCCAAGTCTTCCAACAGCAGAGAAGAGAAAGCCATTTTAAAAGCTAAGTCAGAACGCAAGCTGCAGCTAAGTAGCTCTACCTTCAGGTGTTGACATCCTAACATGAACAAGTGTCACGACATCAGCACTTGGATGCACAGGGCAAGCACAACATAGCAAATTGTACTGGCTTAGGCGATTGGGTCTCATCCTAGCCTAAAGAGATTCTTGTCCACCCCATTTACAGTCTGGCTCTCGGCAAACTATGTAACCATTCTCATGTTACAGCAAGCCTCAACTTTGTGATTGCACTCTTCTACTGCTGCAATGACAGCAACTGAAGACAAGTGTTGCAGCACTGGATTGATGACCACATAGGTCGTCCATGGATAATGGATACAGGCTCCCGTAGGTGTATGTAACGACACAAGAGCTTCATATTCAAATAATTTTACCTTAGTATCAAATGTTTTAAATCTTAAAACCAGATATCTTAAATTACCGAGAGCTTGCACAATGCAAATCTAGATCTTAATATTTTGTACTACAGCGTCAATAGGGAACAGAATTTCATTTGCCCAATTGAATTGCATCATCCAGTTATACATTTAACTTAAGGTAAACTGAGCCAACATGAATCACATTTCCCACTTCACCCTGAAATTTCCTTTAATATTAATTGCCAGTTTAACACAATAGATACACACCTTACCAAGCAAGAAGGAAACTTGCATTTCAGAGAAACTTATTTATTACAGAAGTTGCCAATTAGCCATCCTAGTTTGAAAGTAATCAAAAGCATCTTACACATCTCTAAAAACTTCCCAAATGCCTCAAGGGGTCAGTTAAAAATCAAGCAGTTCATTTACATAAGTAAACGATGTAACCATTTTATTCAGTGTGATCCTTAAATCAGAGGCAGATGAAAATCACCAGTTAATCTGCTCAGATGAAGGTGGCTGAAGGAATAATGATGACGAGAACAATTCTTCCATCTCTTTGTGGGCAGTATCAAAAGATGTCAAGCATCTACCAAAAAATGTCAGTGCTAATGGTCTGACTTAACATCTTAATTAAAGGGTGAGCCAGGCCCCTCCTGATGTTTCAACATTTGCTCAATGTGAAAAAGTGCTCAAGTCTTGGCTTGGGGCTTGACCTTCCGAGCTCAAAAAGGGAGAATTGCCATCAAGTAAGCCAAATTGGCAGAAAACACGATGTGCTGGCAAGGTTAATAACCTACAATTACAAGATATTTCAGAAATGGAAATCACTATTTTCAGTATGGGTGGTCTGAAGGACATGTGATTACTATTAGCACAGCTAATTTTTTCTCAGTGGGTATGTCAAAGGAGAAATTTGTTAATCTAAAAACAATTTGAACACATGATTATTTGTATGCTTTTATTTTGCCTCAACATGTGTACAAAAGTCAAGTGAAGCCTTACATGGTGATGCTGTCACAAGACAGCAAACGCAGTTTCAGTATGTATTGCTTACAACTTATGTCGACTTACACAGCAATAGTCACTACACGACAAAAGCAATTTTGTTTTAAAATGCAACACTTTGGAATGCTCTGAGAGAAGTTGTAAGATGCTTCTTGAATTATAATTTTTGTGTAGAGTACAGCTTGACCCTCAATTTGCATGACTTCTTTTAATGATACAGTGAAAAAGTCAATTTTTCGATGCACTAATTATGTGATATTTTGCCCAGAAGTTATCAAGTCACAAACCAGGATTTTAGGAATTAATGATGAATTTTCGCCATATTAAAAAGGTGACAAGCCTCAGAAGTTTAGTTCTCCTCCTTGTCATTTTCTTTTAGTCTTCTTCAGCACAGCATGTCCAGATGCGCAGGAGTGGGATTCTCTTGGCATACTCTGACAAATTGGGATTGATTCAGGGCAGATGGGACCTGTACAAACTGCAAAATCTACACCTTAGTAGAAATGGAACTGATTTCCTCACAATGGGATTTGCAAGTGATGTTTGAGTGGATTTAAATGAGATGGTCAGGTGGATTGGAACCTGCTCGACATCCCAAACTGGAAGGAAGTTGAAAAAAAAACTTGGAAAACTAGAAAACAGCAGAAACAAAGACAAGCAACAGGTAGTTTTCAAAAGCAGAATGACATTCTGAATAAAATTGAAAAAAGGAGACCCAGATTTTCAGAAATCTTTTGAGACAGAGGATGTGGTTAGAAAAAGTAAAGCACGTTGGATAGGAGGTAATGTATGAGCACAGATTAATAACTGGCTAAAAGATTAGCCAGAAAACAGTAGGGATAAATGGGCCACTCTCATTAACAAGCTGAGACTAGTTTAGTTCTGCAAGTATTAGTAGTTGGACCCTAGCTGTTCACAATATATCTTTATAATTTGGACGTGGGCGAAGTAATATTTATAAATTAGTATATGACACAAAGCAAAGTGGGAATGCTTGTCATGAGGAAGATGTAAAACAGCTTCAAGAGGACTTGGACAGGCTTAGTCAATGTGCAAGAACATGACAGATGGAATATAGTGTGCAAAACTAAGCTCGTCCATTTTGGTAGGAATAACATATGCAGAGTATTTAATAGGAGAAAGTGAGGACTGCAGATGCTGAAGATCGGAGTTTAAAAACGTGATGCTGGAAAAGCGCAGCAGGTCAGGCAGCATCAAAGTAGGAGAATCGACGTTTCGGGCATAAGCCATTCTTCAGGAATGAGGAAGGTGTGCCAAGCAGACTAAGATAAAAGGTAGGGAGGAGGGACTTGGGGGAGGGGCGTTAGGAATGCGATAGGTGGAAAGCGGGAAGTTGATGGGAGGTAATGGTCTGTTGTGTGGACTAACCAGGAAAAAGTGAGGACTGCAGATGCTGGAGATCAGAGCTGAAAAATGTGCTGCTGGAAAAGGAGTGGGAAGGGGGGTTAAAGTGTTCAAGGACATGCAGGTCCTTGGCCTCCTCCATCGCCAGACCATGGCAACACGACGCCTGGAGGAAAGGCGACTCATCTTCCACCTAGGAACCCTCCAGCCACAGGGGATGAATGCGGATTTCTCCAGCTTCCTCATTTCCCCTCCCCCCACCTTTTCTCAGTCCCAGCACTCGGACTCAGCACCGCCTTCTTAACCTGCAATCTTCTTCCCGATCTCTCCGCCCTGTCCCCTTTCCAGCCTATCACCCTCACCTTAGCCTCCTTCCACCTATCGCATTCCCAACGCCCCTCCTCCCTACCTTTTATCTTAGCCTGCTTGGCACACCCTCTTCATTCCTGAAGAAGGGCTTATGCCCAAAACATCAATTTTCCTTTTCCTTTGATGCTGCCTGACCTGCTGCACTTTTCCAGCATCACATTTTTAAGCAGAGTATTTAATAAATGGTACAGAGTGCAGATATACAAAGAGACTTCAATCTTGTCTTTAAGTTGAAGGCTAACATGCCAGTGCAGCATTCACTGAACGGTGAATACCTGCTGAATGGATAAGATGTGTTTTTTTTAAACAACTCATTTAAATGTTAATTTCAGGCAGTAGTTTGCAGTGATTAGTAAACAAGGTTCTCTGAACACAAACACCAACAATTCTATCCCAGTTCACTTGCACCCATTTCTTAACTATTGAAAGATCACTCACACTTCAGACTGAGTGATTGTCTTATTCAAATCTTCAACTTTTTCAGATGCTCCTTTATAGCTATAAAGATAAAGAGAATTTATTCAGCAGATCATATAATTATTTTGAAAGTGGGAAAAAGGAAAACTTTATAATAAAGCTGTAACGCTGAAGAGTATTATTATTTCAAAGATTTGAGTTTGACAGTCCCAGTTGACAACTTACATCTGAATCTTGGCCTCCAAGTGGGAACTAGTTTAAGCCACCACACTTGCAGTTCTTCCCTTGTGTCAAGTAATACTCAAGATTTGGAGAAGTTGATAAAACTCAAGATTTTAACTTTTTAAAAATTTACTTACTGGAAACTACTATTTCAAACTTTTAAAAATATCAATGCCACTTTCCAGTGACTTGAAATCACAAAAGATGGCTATACATTTGCATCACTGTACCTTCTACATTCTATTTTAGTCAAATAGAAACAATCTGTCTGCATTGTTTTACCAGAAACAATGATCTTGGATGAGTATAGATAGGGACCATCTACTACCTAATTAGCAAGGAATCCTGACATTAACCTGGATACTTGACAATTGGTTTGTCCCCACACACTTAACATTAGGATAATGGAGCTCTACCAGAAGAATGCATCCAGATGTAATTCGATCATCTAAGCTTGACGAAACAAAATTCACAAGCCACTGCAATACTGAGTCACTGAGCAGTTGAAGTGAGAGGGTCACGTCAGAATCTAGCTAACCCTCTGTGTTTAAGCACCTGTTTTCTCTGCATACCAGTGAACAAGAAAGTGAGATGCTGAAGTTGACTATGAGCAAGATTCCCCTTTATCCATCTAGTTTACAAGATTTTGAATCCAGTCTGCTGTTTTGACTATGCATGTCACAGAGATTTTGAAGAACTCAACTCAGCAGTTGCAATTTCCAGAATGATAAATCAGAATACAAATTTAAAGTGCATCATCACCAAACCCTGAAGAACCAGAGTTTAGCCTAAAGCTAGACAAATCACTAGCCTTAAAGATCCTATACCAGTCCAAATTTTACTGGACTTAAAATACTTAATCTACCCTCACACTGTACTGCATTTGCACATGTGTGAAGTATATAAAAGTTAATGTCATTTATTTTATGGCTATTTTATTGTATACAATAAATATTATCTTTTAAGAAGTACAAGCAAATTGCCTGTATCTTTGGTGGTTACATCACAAAAACATTTAGACACTCACTAAATTGATGGGCCTATAATCTTCATTTGATGGAAATGTGTTGCTGGAAAAGCGCAGCAGGTCAGGCAGCATCTAGGGAACAGGAGAATCGACGTTTCGGGCATTAGCCCTTCTTCAGGAATGAAAGAAGAAGGGCTAATGCCCGAAACGTCGATTCTCCTGTTCCCTAGATGCTGCCTGACCTGCTGCGCTTTTCCAGCAACACATTTCCATCTCTGATCTCCAGCATCTGCAGACCTCACTTTCTCCTATAATCTTCATTTTACAACCTGAGTGTTGTGATCAAAGGAGGAGTTGGTAAAGCAAGAAATTTTGCTACCTTTGTTTACCTGGTCATAATACAGGACTTGAGTGCGGTGCTGAAAAAGCACAGCTGGTCAGGCAGCATCCAAGGAGCAGGAGGATCGATGTTTCGGGCAGAAACCGATCCTCAGGCTTTTGCCCAAAACGTCGATTTTCCTGCTCCTCGGATGCTGCCTAACTTGCTGTGCTTTTCCAGCACCACACTCGACTCTGATCTCCAGCATCCGCAGTCCTCAATTTCTAATACAGGATTTAAGATACTGTGCGCCCATTAAAAATAGTTTTCTGATATAAAACACATTTTGGCCTAAGTCAAAAATATCCATTAAACTCAATATTTTTGCTCAAGTCCCATGTTCAAAGGAATAGGGAGCTTAGTGATCCATGTTTAAATGAGTTTACCAGGTATTTTTGAACAGTTGTGCTGAATAGTTTAGAATAAAAGACGAGGAACTGACTTTTCAAACTTTCTTTCAGCCTCTGTACAATGCTTGACATGCTGGAATATATCACATATCTGTAGCATCCATTACAAACAGCATATGGTGGCTCAGTGGTTAGCATTGCTGCCTCACAGCACCAGGGATCCACGTTCAATTCCAGCTTTGGAGTGTGGTGCTTGCACATTCTCCCATGTCTGCATGAGTTTTCTCCAGGTGCTCCGGCTTCCTCCCACAGTCCAAAGATGTGCAGTTAAGTGAATTGGCCATGCTAAATTGTCCATAGTGTTAGGTGCATTAGTCAGAGGGAAATGGGTCTGGGTGGGTTACTCTTTGAAGGGTCAGTGTGGACTTGCTGGGCAAAGGCCCTGTTTCCACACTATAGGGAAACTAACCTAACATCACTGTACCTTGTGAAACCTCCAGTCAAGCCATGTGCCACTTCAAATTCCTCAAAGAGAGCATGGCTTTCTCAGTCAATAATTCGAGAGCTAGGAGCATCCCACCCTTACTATTCACAGTGAAGTCTTTTCAATGTACTGCTGAGAGTTACTACCCTTTCAACAGGTGAAAGTAGAGAAGAGAAGGGAGATTAGACAAGTTAAAAATAAAATACATTCAACAAAAGCAGAGCACTTCAAAAACAGATTTGGTTTCTCTCAATATTTCACTGAAAAAAAAAACACGACATCCCAATCTACAGATTACATTATTTAAACAATTATAGCTAAGGTGGCCAAAAGGTCTGGCGGCGAAACAAATCCCACTCAAGTAAACCTTTCCAACCTCAGACTCATCTGCTCTGTTATAATTAACACTGGGGCTCAGTGACTTGATGTAATTTTATATTTCAATACACACAAATACCATTTTAAGCACAATAATGGAAGATTGAACAGAAAAGCCCCTCTCTTTACATGCAAGCCTTTCTTTTCAACTTTTAGGTCTCTTAACATTTCATTCCTCTCAATTCAATTTATACATCCTTCCTTAATATTATTTTCAATCCTTCACACACATCCAATCTCAGTTTTAACAATGAACTGAAGTCATTCAGTAAATGTCATTGACCATCATGCTGCTTAGCAGTTTTAGCAATTTAATAAACAACCTACACAAATATTTTGCCTTTCATTTTAATACTATTTACTCAAACTCAATAACAGGGTACCAATTGCGTTTCATGCTGCTTAGTTTTCCTTTTAAACTGTCACGCTGTATCTACTCAATATTCATTCTCCACCATCCCCTCCAAACCAAACCCCCCCGCCAGTCCCATAACCTAACAACACTACCTAAACATATTTTCTAGTCACCCATCCTTGTGGTGTTTGCAATAGCTTGCCACGCAAAAATCTTCTGCTTTTCTTTCACCTAAAAAGGTGAAAGGAGTAACAAAAGCAAATTATTTCCTTTTTTCTATTAATTTTCTTCCATACAATTCAGTCATATTTTTTCCACAGAACAGGCTTTACCACAGGTTACCCCTTGAACAGTCTGAATGTATTTCAAAATTTCAATACAATGACAGCAGACTGTCTGTTTCAGGAGATTCATCTAAAGTAATTGCGTAGTCAAGAACGGAAATAAGAGCACTCTGAAACAGTCTCAGTATTTTCCTTAGTTTATTCCCTTAATGGATGGTGGGCATTGCTGGCTAGGTCAGCATTCGTTGCTCACCCCAAAATGCCATCTGAAACCACTGCAGGCCAGGTGGTGGAGGAAGGGAATCACAGGATTTTGAGTCAACAAGTGAAGGAATAGTGACCTAGTTCCAAGTACTATCTAATAGAGAACAAATAAATGGTGGTGGTGGTTCCATCTCTCTGCTGCCCTTGCCCTTGTCGGTGGCAGAGTATGCAGGTTTGGAAGCTGTTGTTTAAGAAATCTCAATGAGGTATTGCAGTGAATCTTATAGTTCGGACACAATGCAGGAGGGAGTAAATGTGAAAAGCTCTAACAGAGGTGCCAATCCAAGTGGGCTGTCCAATCCAGGATGATATCAAGCTTCTGGAATACTGTAGGAAGTGCATTCATCCAATCAAGTGGGAAATATTCCACTACACTCCTGATGCATCCTGTAAATAGCAGTCAGGTATCGGAAGACAGCAGTCGAGTTACCCATCTATTTACCCCATACATACCAGATCAAAGTAGCCTTAGCAAAAACATGCACATTTCACACCATGCTGCTGTTAAGTAGCAACTTTCCAGCAGAAAAGGCAAATAGTGAAGGCTAGGGTAATTCCCGTCAACTCTTGGCTAGAGAGCCACATCTAGATCAATATTGACAGAGGCTTCTAGCAATCTGGTCATCCATAAACCTTTTAAAAAATTAATGACTCATTCATTTTTACTCATTAAACTCAAGTTACAGCAAAGTCAACTTTCCTTGTTCTTGCTTTTCCGAAAAGACAGAATTGAAGAGGTCAGTTCAAACACTAGATCTCCTCATATAACGAAATTTATTATGTCCAGTTATCAACAAGCTCTAAATAACTGAAATACAGCACTTTGAACAATGAAACAGCATTAAAACAAGCTAATCATGATCAACGTAAACGTTAGAATTTGTTGTTTATAGGAGCTGTGCGCAAATTGGCTGCAAAGTTTTCTATATTCTAACAGTACAATCAAGTATCTTTTCTCCGCCACTTTTACCATGCAGTTCAGTGATCCTGTTGTCTTGAAAAGGCATTAAGTAAATGATCAAAATCCTGATGAAAATGTACACTCAAACAATTTTATATATGTAACTAATCAAACATTATCAAGTTCAGTGTTTCTAGCTAGATCCTGATATAACATTTCAATATTGACAGGATCTTGAGGGATACTGTGCTCCAAATGTTGCAGCACACTGACCATATTTCAAGTCTGCATTACCACTTGGGGTCACTGCACAGCTGCCTCATTCAGACTGCCCAAATATTTCAACCCTTAAATTAAATTTTTAAGTATTGTAGTATGTCAAATTTCCAACATTATAAAGATCCAATATTAGCATCATAAAGGAGCACAGGTATTGGCACTGAACCAATTAAATCACGTATACTATACACTAAAAATTGGGTCCAGCTCAAATTGTCATATGGCTTTCTTAAAAACTTGAATGATAATCTATAGTTCAGTAAAATTTTAACTCCCAACCAAAACAGTTGAGACATTACGAACTCTCATGACAAATGCCAGGTGAATCTCACTCTCTATCACAACAGCAGCAATTGTTAATAGTTTGAAGTTGATACATCATGTTCGTCTTATTTCTTAACTAACCAAATATAAAAACATAATTAGCGCTACCCTTTGAATCCATTATTTTGAGGGAAAAAGACTATTGATTTGTTAGACCTGAGTTCAATGTTCAGTACGTGAACAGAAGAAAGGGCAGGAAGAGAGAGTCAGAATCCCGAAGTCAAATCTGAAATGTTGGCCTAAGCATAATCAGTTAACTGGTCCACTTCCATGCTGTAATGTGGATTTGCTCGTTGAGCTGGAAGGTTCATTTTCAGACGTTTCATCACCATACTAGGTAACATCAGTGAGCTTGTAGATGAGGCACTGGTGGCATGGTCCGTTTTCTGTTTATAATGTTTCGGTTTCCTTGGGTTGATGTCATCATTTCCTGTGATGCCATTTCCTGTTCTTTATCTCAGGGCGGTGGTAAATAGGATGCAAGTCAATATGTTTGTCAATACAGTTCGAGTTGGACTGCCATGCTTCTCTGAATTCTTGAGCGTGTCTCTGTTTGGCTTGTCCAAGGATGGATGTGTCGTCCCAGTCGAAGTGCTGTTCTTCCTCAGTGTATCAGTGCTTCATTCAGAGACTCTGATATTATCTAGGATGGTGACGAAACATTTGAAAGTGAACCCTCCAGCTCACCAAGCAAACCTACATCCAGAACCTCAACCTGAGCAACAAATCTTCTCAAAACTCACTTTCAAATGTCTTAAGATTGAAAAGAAACTGTCAACAGATCCTACTATTTCTGATTCCTCCAGCATAGATACATAGTTCATCAGTTCAGTGCTTGTCTGGATACTAGTACTGGACAGTGAGTCAATCAAATCTTCAGGACACACTGAATGAAACTTAGTTGCGAGCATTTCATTGAATCACCAAGTTACCGCACAGTTAAGAGTAGAAAAGCCTCACGAATAATTTCAAGGTTATGCTAATAGAATACACTTTGTGCTCAGAACTTAAAAATGTACTCTTTAAAAAAAAGACAACAGCAAACTCAATGCAATCAAAAATAGCTACAAATGAAACTGAAATAATTTGCATTTGAAACAAATAAAAGCAAATGATTAAGCCATAAAAGTTTATGAAAGGATTTATTCGAACCGAGTAGGGGAAGACTGCAACTGCCTACCCAAAAGATTTTGTTTAGGCTCTTTACAGAACACAGACAACAAAGCAGAAAATGTCTGAGCAGATTTGGTGTTTCTAAGAATCCGACATTACATTGGAAATTCGTTGAATCTACTGGGAATGTAGCACATTTTCAAGTACATTTCCAGAGCAGGTGTTACTCTGATCATTTGCAAATCAAGTGAGCTAAATTAGAACAGCCACAGAAACTACTCCTTGTGAGCTAGTGTTTGCTCCATGAAAAGAACATGGAAAACCTTCACAAATCAAGATGAAAAAGGAAAAGCAAAAACAAACATTCAAGTATTATTCAAGTTTCAAGTAGCTACAGCAAAATGGTGGTTTCACAATGCTAACTAACCAAGCACCGTTCATACTAATGCCCCCAACACAAAACAAGTGGCCCCAGCTTGTTAGCAGGAGAAAGTGAGGTCTGCAGATGCTGGAGATCAGAGCTGAAAATGTGTTGCTGGAAAAGCGCAGCAGGTCAGGCAGCATCCAGGGAACAGGAGAATCGACGTTTCGGGCATAAGCCCTTCTTCAGATTCCTGAAGAAGGGCTTATGCCCGAAACGTCGATTCTCCTGTTCCCTGGATGCTGCCTGACCTGCTGCGCTTTTCCAGCAACACATTTTCAGCCCAGCTTGTTAGCACCCTAAAGATGGGGCAGAGGCATCTAATCTTTACTTTAAGAGTTTTATTCATAATTCTAAATCTTCAAGACACTGTGATCCTTTCCCCATGTGATTATTTAAACTGCAGATATTTTTGGACCAGCCTGTTTAGACATGCTATATATACCTCAGAGGCACATGGGACATAAACTCCAATTCTCTGGCTCAGAGTTAGGGACACAGCCACTGCACTACAACAGTCTAGAACTTAACCTTACAGGTGTCTTTTTTTTCTAAAAATCAAACCGACTCAGAAGTGTCATGACATACCGCTGGAGTAGGTGGGACTTGAACAAAAGCCTCTTGGCACAAAGATAGGGATATCATAACAGTGCCATACTTTTCTTCATATACTCAATTATTTAGGTCTGATTGATGCACATAATTTAAACTACCAAGCTACGATACTACACAATCTAACAATATAGGTTTGTTGTAAACAACCAAGGAAAGGAAGGTGACGCAATGTACTTCATGAAAAGCACAAATCATTAATAGATCCTTTGTCAACTGGAAATTAATTGTTTTCAAATTGCCCACATAACTATACAAAGGATGAGTTTTGATGAAATAATCCAAAGGTGTATTCATAAAAGCTCATCTTCTTTCTTATTCAGCAAATTAAACAGTTCAAAGAGAAAATGAGACAAGTTAATAAGAATTTCACAATATACAGCACAGAATGCACTCAACAGGTTACTTGTACATGCTATTCTTCCTAGTTAGTTATCAAAGTGAAAAACAATTTGAAGAACAGTTAATCTACTTATAGATAGCAGTATTTCTGAAACATGACTGATATGTTCCTGCATTTATTAAATAACATGACAAAACAATTTTGGCCATAGGGTCCAACATTTGTGTCTTTAGGTATGTACATCAATCATGCTGCTGGACTTACTATACCAAAACTGGAGAAAAATAATTTAGCAGCTTAAAACTCAAAATCGTACAAACTCTTGGGAAGGGGTATTGTTTAAATAATTTGAACTGAATTATTTAATGCCAGTAGCAAACAAAAACACCTTTGTTACGTGGAAACAAACATAATGGACAGACAAAAATAAAGAAAGGGAAGCGGAATTTCATTCATCATTCACATTCATTCCTTCACATTACAAGAAACGTATGCACATTACACATTAGCCATTTATATCTGTGACAAACAGAAAGACAGCTAACGATCCGCATCCATGAACACCAATTAGCCACGAAACGACACGACACGACCAGCTATCCTTAGTAGCC